>NW_027256883.1:15364506-15773253 GCF_029215685.1 Pituophis catenifer annectens | reverse complement strand
TTGTTGCCCCTTTTTATTAATCTCATCACATTTCTGTTTTTCCTTGCGTTTTGAGCTCCAGATTTTTGAGATGACATTTCATAACCATTCATAAGCTGAAACGAAATATAAAATATGTTCATAAACGAAATGAAACTAAACTTGCAAACTTCAATAAATAAGCAATGAAATTAAAATTCAATAAATTACATAAATAACTGTTCACTGGGTTTCAGATTAATAAAGGTTATGTCAAACAAGGCTGCAAGGCGGTTTTGCTATACACACAAAGTATAGAGTATGAAGTATATATCCAATATTGTTTTTCTTTTTAAAATTTGGTAAATTTTCCCCTTCATGGGCCCCCTTTGAGCTCCATGGGCCCCGGAACAATGTACCAGCTGCACCCTCCCCTCTCCTCAGGTCTGCATCTGAGGTGGTAAAAGAGGAGGAGGAGGAAGAAAGGAGAAGGAGAAGGAGAAGGGGAAGGAGGAGGAGAGGAAAGAAAGAGGGAAAAGGAGAGGGAGAAGGAGGGGGAGGAGAAGGAGTAGGTAAAGGAGAAGGGGAAGGAGGAGAGGGGGAGGAGGAAGAGGGGAAGAAAGAGGGAAAAGGAGAGGGAGAAGGAGGGGGGAGGAGAAGGAGTAGGTAAAGGAGAAGGGGAAGGAGGAGAGGGGGAGGAGGAAGAGGGGAAGAAAGAGGGAAAAGGAGAGGGGGTGGAGGGGGGAGGAGAAGGAGTAGGTAAAGGAGAAGGGGAAGGAGGAGAGGGGGAGGAGGAAGAGGGGAAGAAAGAGGGAAAAGGAGAGGGGTGGAGGGGGAAGAAGAGAGAGAGAAGGAGGAGGAGGAGGAGGAGGAGGAGGAGGAGGAGGAGGAGGAGGAGGAGGAGATGAAGGAGCGTCTGTCTTCTGGCATACTATCTCCCCAGAGGTTACCAAAGTCCTGGTGCACTTTAATTATGCCTTGAAGCTCTGGCTTTCTCTCCAGGTCCTGATTTAGGAGTTATGTGCCCTGGGGTATCATCACTGTATATGTGTGTAGGACTATGTGTGCCTCGCTGGTTATCGCCATCTCACTTGTTTTATCATCTTATGTTCTAATCTATTCCTTCTAGGAAGATGTTGCTTTGGACACAAGCACACCCTCATGGGAGATCAATGCACCTCAGTTTGGAGAATAATCCTGTTTTTTAGTACATTGCAAAAGAGATTTTGTCCCCTTCAGAGGTGAGATTCTGCCAGTTCTGTCCAGTTCAGGCAAACCTGTAGCGGCAACTGTGGGAGGCTCCGCCCACTCACCCGGACGTAATACGCTCACATTTGTGAACCGGTAGGGAAGGTAAGTGAATCCCTCCTCTGGTCCCTTTATGCTGCCATCCTCCCCTTAAATGTAAGATGGGGAGGGTGGCAGCATGGTACTGTCTTCTGCAATTGGGGGTGCAGGGAAGAATAAGAATGGGTATGGAGTGATTATTGATTATCGTTGGAATCTGCTGTTGCTTCCTTTTGATTGCAGTTCTACCTGGCTATATATTTTCCCCTGGATACCATTACAAAAAGAAAAAGACACTCTTGAGCTCCTGTTTATGAGCTGTCCTTAGGTATTAGTAGGCTACTATAAGGGTACAAGGCTAGATACACACTATGACAACATAGCTGGATGAATGCCAAGGTTTGCAGAAGTACAGAAAACTAAACACAGTAACACGCACCTCCTACACAATAAGGATTACGGATGCCGTACATGCGTCAGCATGCTCAGTGAATGTTGAGTGAGAAGAACAGAAAACAGAACCACAGAACAGCAAAGAAACTTGTCAGAGCCTCAGCTGCTTATATCAGGTTTTATCAACCTCACATCCTCACATTTTAAATCATTCCCCGAGTGAGGAGAATGGTCTCTGCTAAAATACTGCAGCCTGTGGCATTTCCTTTAAGCACTTAGATGCATTTTTAAAAAAGGAATCAAAATTGGCCAGTTAATTATCTCAAATTTTAACAGCCTTGAAGAACTAAAACTTTCAGCATCGCAAATCACTTACCGTATTTTTTGGAATATAAGACACACCTTTTTCCCCCCTAAAAGGGGGTGAAAATTTAGGGGCGTCTTATACACCGAATATAGCCCCGCCCACCCCCTGGCCTCCACCCTTTGGCTTCTGCCTTGCAGCAGTTACCTCCTTGCAAGCAAACAGCAAGAAAAAACAGCTCCTTTCAGCTTCAGCTCAGCCTAATTAGCACAAGTTGATTGGATCGGCCTCCCGACTCTCAGTTGATTTGCTCTCAGCTATTTTGCGCAGGGCTCTACTGCTTGCTGCAAAGAGGTAAATTGCTGGAGCAGATTTTTTTTTCCCTTGTGCTAATCAAGATTTGCTGAAAACGAAAATGAAAGTAAAGCAAGCTGTTTGCTGTTTGCTGCAACGAGGCTAAATTGCGCAGAGGCAGAGGCAGATTTCTTTTTCTTCTTTTCCTCACCAAAAAAGGTAAGTGAGGTGGTGCAGTGGTTAGGGTGCAGTACTGCAGCTACTTCAGCTGACTGCTAGTTCAGCAGATCAGCGGATCAAATCTCACCGGCTCAAGGTTGACTCAGCCTTCCATCCTTCTGAGGTGGGTAAAATGAGGACCCAGATTGTTGGGGGCAATATGCTATTTAGTATACTGTCTTTGGTGTAAGCCGCCCAGAGTCCTCGGAGAGTGGGCGGCATAGAAATGTTATTATTATTATTATTATTATTATTATGAATAATAATGATAATAATAATAATAATAAGTGCATCTTATAGTCTGGTGTGTCTTATACTCTGAAAAATACGGTAATTTTTTTTTCTTTTTCTTTTGCCACTCTTGTTGTTAGTTGCGAAGTCGTGTCCGACCCATCACAACCCCATGAACAACGTTCCTCTCGGCCTTCCTGTCCTCTACCATCCCCTGGAGTCCATTTAAGATCACGCCAACTGCTTCAGTGACTCCATCCAGCCACCTTGTTCTCTGTCGGCCCCTTCTTCTTTTGCCCTCAATCTTTCCCAGCATTAGGCTCTTCTCCAGTGAGTCCTTCCTTCTCATTAGGTGGCCAAAGTATTTGAGTTTCATCTTCAGGATCTGGCCTTCTAAAGGGCAGTCAGGGTTGATCTCCTCTAGGATTGACCAGTTGGATCGCCTTGCAGTCCAAGGGACTCACAGGAGTCTTCTCCAGCACCAGAGTTCAAAGGCCTCAATTCTTTGGCACTCAGCCTTCCTTATGGTTTTGGCACTCTACTTGTCGCTAAAGAAAACTAAGTGGAGCTAATTGGTTAAATATCCCTGAGGCAACTGTAACCCCTGGGAATAATATAGAAAGTCCTTGACTTATGACCACAATTGAGCCCTAAATTTCTCTTGCTAAGCAAGAGAACAGTTGTAAAGTGAGCTTTGCCCTATTATATGACCTTACGTGCTACAGTTGCTAAGTGAATCAGTGCAGTTGTTAAATTAGTAACCCGGTTATTAAGTGAATCTGGCTTCCCCATTGGCTTTGCTTGGCAAAAGTTGATCACATGACCCCGGGATACTGCAACCATCATAAATACATGCATTGCCAAGTGTCTGAATTTTGATCATGTGACCATGGGGATGCTGCAGCGAACATAAGTGTGAAAAATAGTTATAAGTCATCCTATGACTATCATTAAGTGTTTTACCTTATGATTCTTTTTTTTTTTTGGATTTTTTTTTATTTTTAAACAAACATACATCTAGCCGCTGTTAATACATTCACAATAAGATATCTCAATTCTTTATTATATATTTCAGATATAATCCCCAATAAAAAAATCTCTGGTTTAAAATCTATGTGGTTTTTTGTCATTTTTTACAACCATGTGTGGATTTTAGTCCAGTATCTTTTACCTCATGATTCTTGATGAACATATCTTTTCTTTTATGTACACTGAGAGCATATGCACCGAGGCAAATTCCTTGTGTGCCCAATCCCACTTGGCCAATAAAAAATTCTAATTCTAATTCTTTTTTCAGTGCCGTTGTAACTTTGAACCGTCACTAAATGAATTATTATAAATCGAGGACTACCTGTATCTAGGAATCCTTAATTGATGTCAGTGAAGGGATGATAAAATGCTAAGATGGCGGTCATGATCACGCGATTGGCCCTCTACCCTTTTTTGATAGTTCTGTGAAGGAGGAAGAGATTATTTTAATCACTTTTCAAACTCATCATAAACTTGAATCATGCTGCAGTGGAAAGTACAGGTAATCCTCAATTTACAACCTGTAAATTATGACATAAGTTGTGAGAGCCTCTCCCAAAAGGGATATATGACTCAGCTATGAATTTGCAAACCCCCCAGGTCATGTGACTGCACTTTGGGTGTTCGGTAACCGCTGGATTTACAGCAGTTTGTAGAGCAATGGGGTCATGTGACTGATATGAGAAGCAACCTAGAACTAAGGAAAAATTTCCTTACAGTTAGAACAATTAATCTGTGGAACAACTTGCCTCCAGAAGTTGTGAACGCTCCAACATTGGAAGTTTTTAAGAAGAGATTGGACAATTTGTCTGAAATGGTATAGGATTTCTTGCCTGAGCAGGGGGTTGGACTAGAAGACCTCCAAGGTCCCTTCCAACTCTGTTATTCTATTCTATTCTATTCTATTCTATTCTATTCTATTCTATTCTATTCTATTCTATTCTATTCTATTCTATTCTATTCCATTCCATTCCATTCCATTCCATTCCTATTCTTGATGGTTTTGCTAGACACCGACATTTACTTCTACAGCTCATATCAAACAATAGTTTTGTTTAATGACTGAGGTATTTGCTTAACAGCTTCTGGATTTGCTTTATGACTATTACAAAAAGACTGTAAAGATATATCTGGTCATGTGATGACCCACTTTGTGATCATCATCGTGGTGGTGCAATGGTTAAAAAGTAGCATTGCAGGCTAACTCTGCCAACTGCCAGCAGTTCAATCCTAACCGGCTCAAGGCTGACTCAGCCTTTCATCATTCTGAGAGCAGTAAAATGAGGACCCATATTGTTGGGGATAATATGCTGACTCTGTAAACTGCTTAGAGAGGGCTGTAAAGCACTATGAAGTAGTATATAAGTCCAAGTGCTACTATCACAATATACAACTATAATCGCCAAGTTATGGTTGTAAATTGAGGACTATGTATAATGCATATCAGCTCTCTTGAAAGTGGCTTAAATTTAGGAAGCGTTAGGGATCTTCTCATTTTGATAATTGGATGGCAGGAGTTTTGTCCCTGGAGCGAATGTAAAACATTCCACCCTTGTCAACTAATTGGTGTTGGTAAGTTCCGATTCTCAAAAGTGCTAGAAATGCTTTGGCATCTGCAAATATTTCCAGCCAGACTACATTCCTAAAATAGACATTCTTTGCTGCATTACTCACAAAAAGCTGCCAGGAATGTGACATCAAAGTAAGTTTATGAGGCTCTTCTTTAACCAGCCACAGCCTGCCGAGTTTGCAATCAAGCAAAAGAATGTTAGTTTAAAGATTTTTCTCTGCCCTTGCATTCTTGAACACGTTTACTCTTTGTTCCAAATATCACTATTGTTGAAATGTTGATTTTTTATTCTTTCAGCCCTATAAAAATAAAGATTGGCCATAGACGCGAGGATCTGCAAAGAATATTATTGCAGAATTTATTGTTGCATATTTTAATAATATGGCATGTTACACCATCATACTCATATCCATATAAATAGTAAAAACACACTGTTCCATTTTGCAATGTTAATGATGCCTTATCTACTGTTGGAAGTCCAGCTATCTGCTTTAACTTTGCTTTACTCAAGTTCTCTTGCGAGATACTGTAAGGATATTAACCAGGAGTGAAATCCAGCAGGTTCTGACAGGTTCTGGAGAACCAGTAGCAGAAATTTTGAGCAGTTCGGAGAACTGGCAAATACCACCTCTGGCTGGCCCCAGAGTGGGTTGGAAATGGAGATTTTGCAATATCCTTCCCCCAGGAGTGGGGAGGGAATGGAGATTTTGCAGTATCCTTCCCCCAGGAGTGGGCTGGGAATGGAGATTTTGCAGTATCCTTCCCCTGCCATGCCCATCAAGCCAGGCCCACCAAGCCACAACAATACACAAGCAAATAATAGATACAAACTCAAGGTAAACCGCTCCAAACTCGATTGCAGAAAATATGACTTCAGTAACAGAGTGGTCAATGCCTGGAATGCACTACCTGACTCTGTAGTTTCTTCTCCAAACCCCCAAAACTTTAACCTTAAACTGTCTACTGTTGACCTCACCCCATTCCTAGGAGGTCTGTAAGGGGCGTGCATAAGTGCAGCAGCGTGCCTACCATCCCTGTCCTAATATTCCTTTTTACTTTTACTCTTTTCATGTATTCAAATTATGTTTATACTTTTACCTGTTATCTTATATATGCTTGACAAATAAATAAATAAATAGGTTCGGTCTAGGACAGGGATGTCAAACTCAAGGCCCATGGGGTGCTTAGATCTGGCCCGCAGGGCCGGCCTGGAAACAGCATAGGACCAGCTCACAGTCCCTCTGCCAGCGAAAACGGAGCTGGGGGGGAAGGAAGGAAGGAAGGAAGGAAGGAAGGAAGGAAGGAAGGAAGGAAGGAAGGAAGGAAGGAAGGAAGGAAGGAAGGAAGGAGATTATAATGAGAGTGAGGGAGGGTCTCAGGGAAGTCCTGCCTTAGCACTTGGCCACCACAGGTGCCCCCCCCAAACACAAGTCCCGTGTCACGCCCACCATGGCGACGCCCACGCCTGGTCCTCCAAGGTCAAACACAACCCTGATGCGGCTCTCAATGAAATCAAGTTTGACACCCTTGGTCTAGGACTTCTTTTTTTGTGTGATTTTTGCAGTCCATGGGATGCATAATAGTTGTCTCCAGCACCATTATTCGAAGGAGTCCCCTCCCTTCTCCTATCTGCCTTTTTCAGAGTCCAAGTTTCACAGCCCTAAGTAGCATTTGGACAAATTATTGTGTTGACTAATCTGCTAGCGACTTAATAGCCAGCCTGTCAACACCTCGATATACATCTAAAAAGCTACACGCAACAGGCGTCATATAAATACCACACAGAGAACAACCCAAAGCACATAGATAAGTTCCCTGAGGATGCAGTCCAGCAGGAGTCCAAAAGCTTGGAAGATAAAACCTCTGGTCCTGATGACTGACCCAGATTGGATCCTAATTTGCATTTGTTTGGGAGACTGATTTTTTTAATCTTCCAGATGTTATTCATTCCAGACATTACAGTTCTTCCAAGTACTATACACTTTCCAGAGGTGGGTTTCAGCAGGTTCTGACCATTTTTGGAGAACCAGTAGCAGAAATTTTGAGTAGTTCGGAGAACCGGTAGTAAAAATTCTGACTGGCCCCGCCTCCATCTATTCTCTGCCTCCCAAATCCCAGCTGATCGGGAGGAAATGGGGATTTTGCAGTAACCTTCCTCTGGAGTGGAGTGGGAATGGAGATTTTATAGTATCCTTCCCCTGCCACCCCCACCAAGCCACGCCCACCAAGCCACATCCACAGAACCGGTAGTAAAAAATTTTGAAACCCACCACTGACACTTTCGGATCTCAGTTAGCATGTTGGTTAATTTTAGAATCCAGGAAGATGAATTTCTTTTATTATTTGGATGGTCTCGTTGTTGATCTGACTCTGACTTATGTATTCTCTGCAGTCCTCGTTATCTTTGCTTTCTTGATGTTAAACTGCAATCCAAATTTGTCACTTTCATCTTTGACACTGTGGATTAGCCACTGCAGATCTTCCTTTTTTCTGGAAGCAATGTTGTATCATCTACATATCAGACAGAGGTTGTTGATATTAGTTTTCTTCCATGTTGACATTATTTTCACTCCCTAAATATTCAGGAAAAGATTCAAGCTTAACCACAGTTGTCCCTGGGAACAAGAAACCAAAATATCAACCCCTGTCTTTTTTCCTATGAAAGAAAGGAAAAAAGGAAGAGAGAGAAGGAGGGAGGAAGGAAGAAAGGAAGAAAAGTTTATTTCCACTCCACTGAAGAGGACAATCAAATAAACAGCTAGCATCCCTTCCCTGAATCAGATTTCTACTGTATTTTATTTTTGTGTAAGCCTGGTGTATTGTGTAAACATGGAAAATGGAAAAAAAAACCCTTTCAAGAAGACTGGCAAAGCATTGAAATTACATAGGAAAAAGAAGAAACCATTGCAGCTGATCAAAATTGTTTGATAAAACTTGTTCAATGTGATGTAAAGCAGGGGTGAAAACTAGCAGGTTCTGACAGGTTCTGGAGAACCGGTAGCGGAAATTTTGAGTAGTTTGGAGAACTGGCAAATACTGCCTCTGTCTGGCCCCAGAGTGGAGTGGGAATGGAGATTTTGCAATATCCTTCCCCTGGAGTGGGGTGGGAATGGAGATTTTGCAGTATCCTTCCCCTGCCATGCCCACCAAGCCACGCCCACCAAGCCACGCCACGCTCACCAAGCCACGGCCACAGAACCGGTAGTAAAAAAATTTGGATTTCACCACTGATGTAAAGCTCAGAAGGACCTAACCTCAGCTAACATCCCACAAAATAAAAAGAATCTGAGCAGTTGGGCTTCAGGATCATGATGCTACCCTGCTGGGTGAAGGACCTGCTAGAAGAGCTGAAGCCCAAGAGAAAAGGAGTGATCTGGAACTTCACGTTGCCATAATCTCTGTGGAGTGGTGGCAGCCTTTCAAAACACTGCAGTAGGAAATAGTAGATTTGGCCTGGTTTTGGCAACACTGCAGATGAGCCAGAAATAAGTTGGCTGTGTTTTCTAACCATGACAACATTCTGGGATTAGAGAGCTCCAGCTTCTCTTTCTAACTGAGAAAAATAATTCTCACCCACAGGTCCCTATTCTGGTTTTGAAATTGGATATGGTGGGATAGGATGGATTCATTATGTGGCGGTGGGAATAACGGCAGAAACAGAATTAAAATAGTGGTTGAAGTTTAAGAAAAGCGCATTGTTTCTCCTGAGCCTGTTCAAGTTCTGTTGAGACCAGCATTGTTTTTAATTTGCTTTTCCACTTACAGTTCCTGATGCAATCCATAAGATGCATATTTATTCTAAGAAGGCTTGTGCTTCGTTGTAATATTGCTTAGTCCTAATAATAGTGGATTTTGGACTCGATTCATTTTGAAAATGTAGTCTTCCAGAAATGATTGAAACATATAGTCCATCTCATATGTGTCCACCTTGGGATGGGCGTTAGAACAAGGGAGGGTAAGTGCCAGTCCAAGCCCAGAAATGACACAGTGAGATCCACTCAATTCCAGATCTTTAATTGCTTACACTAGTGGTGAAATCCAAATTTCTTTACTACCAGTTCTGTGGGCGTGGCTTGGTAGGTGTGGCAGGGAAGGATACTGCAAAATCTCCATTCCCACCCCACTCCAGGGGAAGGATACTGCAAAATCCCCATTCCTTCCCCACTCATGGGGGAAGGATATTGCAAAATCTCCATTCCCACCACACTCTGGAGCCAGCCAGAGGTGGTATTTGCCGCTTCTCCAGACTACTCAAAATTTCCGCTATCGATTCTCCGAACTGCTCAAAATTTCCACTACTAGTTCTCCAGAACCTGTCAGAACCTGCTGGATTTCACCCCTGGTTTACACCTAATAGACAGAATCTTGCCAGATTAAAGTTATAACTTCTAACCTAACAGATATAACATGAAGAAAAAAAAATGAATATTCTTTTCACTGCCCCCCAATGATAGTACTGCCCTCTCTTCAGAATTAATTATTTTATTTATTTATTTATTTATTACATTTATGTGTTGTCCATCTCATTTCAAAATGGCTACAGGTAGTCCTCGACTTACAGCAGTTCACGTAGTCACCATTTGAAGTTACAACAGCCCTGAAAAAGTGATTTGCAGTATGACCCTTTTTCACACAACTGTTGCAGCATCCCCATTGTCATAGGATCAAAATTCAGAAGCTTGGCAACTGACTCATATTTATGACGGTCGCAATGTCCCAGGGTCATGTGATCTCCTTTTGCAACCTCCTGACAAGTGAAGTCCATGGGGAAGCCAGATTCACTTAACAACTGTGTCCCTAACCTAACAACTGCTGTGATTCACTTAACAACAAAGAAAGTTGTTTTGGCAAGAAAGTTCGTAAGATGGGGCAAAACTCACTTCACAAATGTCTCACTCAGCAACATAAATTTGGGGCTCAATTGTGGTTGTCAGTTGAGGATTACCTGTAATGTGAACCATTCTATGGGAACGAGAAGAAGAAGCAGTTGTCTTGATCGCAATGTGTATGCAGCACTTTTCACTATAAGCCTGCCTCCTGGGGTTCACAGGAGGAGAAGTTCCAAAAATATTCAGGGGACATAAGTTGCTGAACCTGTTAACCTAGGGGTTCTAAATATAGATTTCCTGGGAAGGAAAGGGAAAACAAAGGTTGTTTAGCAATGTACTAATTACAGTGGTGAGTTGCTAACGGTTTGATCCAGATCGGACAAAGCGGTAGCAGCGGCAGTAGAAGACTCTGCCCACATGCCCGGACATGTCTGTGCATGCGCAGAAGCTTCTGCACAAGCGAACTGGTAGCGACCGAAATTGAAACCGACTACTGACTAATTAATGTTGCAAAAGTCACTTCTCAACCGGTAGAAGCTTGGATATTTGAGATCCTTATTGCCCAAACCTACCACAGAATTTCCCATTCCCCTTGACGATGTGGCAAGAACATGTGGACATGTGTTTTGCAAAAGAGCATCTGTAAACCTTGTGAATCGCTCAGGAAAGTAATGAGCTCCAGATCAAGAGAGTTCATCTTCTGTGAAACTGGAAATGAAGAACCAGGAGGAATCTCTCTTCCAGGAAATCTAACTCAATCCAGGGGGATGATGGTATCAATCACAGGAGGCCTAAATGAAGACCCAGCACATGTGGCTGGAGAAAATAACTTCTGACCAAGGCAACATATGAGAATGATGAAATTGCAAATAGATCGCAGCTGAGTGAACAGCTGAATTGTTAAGCTCATGGTAACCTCAAACTAGTATCACAACACAGCAATATGTCTTACTGTGGTCTTGTCATCCTCTGGTTGCTACTTCTATTTTGTCTCAAAGTGCATGTGAGAGAGAGAGAGAGAGAGAGATCTGTTGTGCTATCTGTTCAAAACACACACCAGGCAGAGTTTTGATTGCTGGAGACTGGTTCACAAATGTAATCTCACATATGTGCGCGTTCACTTCGCTGGCATGCACCACCTTCCACGCATCTTCAGCCTTCTGTGCACACTCTTTGCTGGCGCACGTGCCTTCCGTGCATGCACACAGCCTCCAAAATGTGGCTAAATAGGACGGCATTACGTCCGGGTGGGTAGGCAGGGCCTACCGCAGTTTCGCCCAAACCGGACAGAACCGGCTGAATCCTACCACTGATCAAGATGCTCCTGGAGATTTCCATTGTTATATGCCTAGTTCCCACTGGATTTTTAAAAATATTTAAATTATTGGTATAATGGATACCAAAGATGCAAAGCATTGGGTTCAGTCCACAAAAAGAGTTTTGGATAGTACAAGGGTACAAAGGCAGCATCTGTCTGTCTACAGAATGTACACATAATGTGATCAACAAGGTGAAGAGAACAGCCATAACAGTATGACCAGAGTTCCACACACTTTTAAGGCACGCTACCACACTATTGTGGTAGCCATTTTGGTGTGTGATGGCACAGTAGTTAGAATGCAGTATTGCAGGCTGACTCTGCCCACAGCCAGGAGTTCAATCCTGACTTGCTCAAGGTTGACTCCAGAGGTGGTATTCAGCAGGTTCTGACCAATTCTGAAGAACTGGCAGTGGAAATTTTGAGTAGTTTGGAGAACCGATAAATACCACCTCTGACTGGCCCTGCCCCCATCTATTCTCCGCCTCCGGAGTCCCAGCTGATCGGGAGGAAATGGGGATTTTGCAGTAACCTTCCCCTGGAGTAGGGAGGGAATGGAGATTTTACAGTATCCTTCCCCTGCCACGCCTACCAAGCCACACCCACCAAGCTACGCCACGCCCACCAAGCCACGCCCACAGAACCGATAGTAAAAAAAATTTGAATCCCACCACTGGTTGACTCAGCCTTCCATCTTTCCAAGTTCGGTAAAATGAGGACCCATATTGTTGGGGGCAATAGGCTCACTCTAGAAACTGCTTAGACAGGGGTGTAAAACACTAGGAAGCAGTATATAAGGCTATTGCTATTTAGGTATTTGGTTTTTTTAACCGTGGCCTCTAGACTCCCTTGCATATCTTTAACAACTTGCTTTCCCCCCTTATGCCTATGCAGTCTCTGCTTTATTGCACGGTCTTGAGAACTGAAGAAGCTTCTTGGATGAGAAGCGAAACATCTTCAAGGAAAAACAAAGACAGTCCAGTTGACGAAGCTTCTTGGATGAGAAGTCAAAGGGTCTCCAAGGAAAAACGGAGTCCAGTTGCCTTTTGAAAAAACATAACTGGGACAACCATGACCTGGATGATTGAGAGTCTCCATAGATATCTGCTTTAAAGGGTTACAAGGAGCAGGGGGTATTTGCACTTTGCAAAGCACTTTTGGGAAATCCGCTCCAAGGTGTCAGCATTGCTTTTATTTCTAGGCAAGTCCCTTGTGGATCTATCAACTCTCTTAAATGATTAAAACAAAAAAGAAAAAAGAAACCTGAAGACCAGTGTTGAAATAGATAGGAAACATCCTTTCCAATTTTTTTTTTTAAAAAAGCAGAATTAGAAGGAAATGTCCTGTGTTGGTGATAAAGGAATTCCAGGTAACATTTTGAGAAATCGGAGCCTTGTAACTACTACTTCTTGTTGCTATTAATTGCATGTACATGTCTCCCAACAACTATTTTATGAATGGGAAGCTGTCCTCAACAACAACAAAACCTTGCAGGAGGATACATAACATGGTGGCGCAGTGGTTAGAGTGCAGTACTGCAGGCTACTTCTGCTGCCTGCCGGCTGCCTGCAATTTGGCAATTCGAATCTCACCAGGCTCAAGGTTGACTCAGCCTTCCATCCTTCCGAGGTGGGTAAAATGAGGACCCAGATTGTTGGGGGCAAGATGCTGACTCTGTAAACCGCTTAGAGAAGGATGGAAAGCATTGTAAAGCCAGTGATGTGATGCAGCTGGATCTGGCCAGTTCGGGCAAACTGATAGTTAAATTTCTGGCTGGTCCTGCCCCTTCCTGTCCTGCCCCTTCCAGGAGTCCCCCCACGGCCCATTTTCGCTCCCAGGAGGATTCAGGGAGGCCTCCTAGACCCAAAACAGGGCACGGGGGGGCATGTTTTTGCTCCTGGGGGGGGAATAGGCCGAGTGCTGCCTTCCCACTCCCTGGCCACACCCACCCTGGCCATGCCCACCTAGCCAGTCATTAGAGCAGACAACCAGTTGTTAAATTATTTGAATCCACTGTGTAAAGCGGTATATATGTTTAAATGCTATTGCTATTCAGCGGCCATCCAGAACTGGGGACCTCTGTAAATGAGCCTCCCAAATGAATGGATTTATTAGATAGCCCACCTTTCAGCAAACAAGGTGAGCAAATTTCTTGAAATGAATTGCCCTTAATATCTTAACATGTGGAGAAAAACAAGAGCCCATATACTTTTCCCTCAGTCTTTCTTTCTTTCTTTTTTGCAAGCTTCAGCTCTCCCTAAGATTATGTTACTGAACTTCGTTGGCAGTCATCTGAATAAAGTCACGATGGTTCATGAAATAAAATTTTAAAAAATTAAAATGTTTAAAAAGCAACAATAGCGGTACGATCAGCTTCAAATGGATTGAACTCGAGCATACCGTACTTTTTTGATTAAAAACAAACAAACCCAAATTTAAGATTCCATCCGTTTAAATGTTTAAAGACAAATCAGCTAAATGTTGGAAATGCCATCAAATACCAGGATCTTATTATCATATGTGGTGGACATGCCCAGAAGCTAGAGACTATTGGAGCAGAATTAAGACATGGTTAGAAGAAATGATCCAACGACATATTGATTTAAAACCTGAGCTGTTCCTATTGGGTATACTACCAGAGAAAATTAGTAAAGAAAATATATACTTGATTATACATATAATAACTGTATAATAGGAAGAGCCTGGTGGCGCAGCAGACTAATAGCCTGTAATTAATATTCAGCTGCCTGCAATTACTGCAAGTTCGAATCTCCCCAGGCTCAAGGTTGACTCAGCCTTCCATCCTTTCTAAGGTAGGTAAATTGAGGACCCAGTTTGTGGGGGCAATAAGCTGACTTTGTATAAATATACAAAAGGATGAAGGCTATTGCTTAATGCATTGTAAGCCGCCCTGAGTCTCTGGAGAAGGGCGGCATATAAATCAAATTTAAAAAAAAAAATGCAGCAAGGATAGTATTTGCGCAAAGATGGAAAGCAGAGAAAATCCCTTTGGAAGGGGAAGTAATTAAAAAAATCTTAGATTGTGCAGAAATGAACAGATTAACTATGTGATTAAAGAGAGAGAGGATACGGACTATTATAAGATATGGGGGGAATTTTATGATTGATTAAAAAAGAGATATAGATAAAGATTGTGATAATTAAATAAGGATAATCTTATATTAAATGTATTTTAATTTGGGGAAAATATCGCAACAGAGAAATGGAAATTATCAAGGAGAAATGAAGATGGGAGGAGTAATAAAAAGAAGAAGAAGTCACGGAAGAAACACCGAGAAGACACACGGAAGGATTGATGTTATTATGTGTTTGTTTGTTTTAAAAATTTAAAAAAAAAACTTTTATTAAAAAAAAAAGATTTCATCCGTATTCCCTCCAAGGAAGTTCTCACATCTGGTTGGGCTTTCTGCAACCAGAAATAAGGGTGGTTGAAATAAGAGTTACCCTCACCCACCTGCCTGCAAAAATGTTGCCTTCCTCTATCTGAAAAGATAGGTGGATTGATAAGTCCCATTTTTGCATGCCAGAGATCATGCAGTTTCACTTCCTGTGTCTTTTGCTTGGAGTGGTGTGAGAAGGCCTCCTGCCTGAAATCTTAGACAGTGGCTGTGATGTGGTATCCCGGTTGTGAGTTAGATCCCACATCCCGACCAACGGTGGGTTTCCAATATTCTTACCACCTGTTCGCCACGCACGTGCACGCTTTCTTCGCATGCGTGCAAGCCATTTGTGCATGCACCCAGCATCCCATGCATGTGCTTTGTTCGCACATGCGCCTTCCGTACATACGCCTGGCCTCGAAAACGTGGCTAAATAGGATGGCATTATGTCCAGGCGAGTGGGTGGGCCCACTGCAGTCGCCACTATCGGTTCACCCAAACGAATCGGATGAATACCACCTCTGATCCCGACTGTGTATAAGGCAGCTTCCCAAATTCTTACCTTGAGAATAATATTTTTCTGAGGGAGAATGTGTGAGTGATCCTCTTAACCAGTGGTGAAATCTGAACCAGTTTATTACCAGTTCGCTGGCTGCGCATGTGCAGTGTAAAACCACGCACCAAATGCGAGGTGTGCGTGCACATTGCATGCCAAAAGGAGGCATGCGGTAAGTAGAACAGCGCGCGAGGGGGAAGGTGTGATCAGCTGTGGCGCTCAATCTTTTTTTTTACTTTTAAAAGCATTGTTTTTAAAGGTTAAAAAAAAAGCCTCTGACGATCACGCTGCTCAGTTGGGATCGTCAGAGGCTTTTTTTTTATCTTTTAAAAGCATTTTTTCTACAACCTTTTTGGCCGAAGAGGTTGTAGAAAAAATGCTTTTAAAAGTAAAAAAAAAAAAGCCTCTGATGATAACGCGGCTCAGCTGGGCATGGGGCGGGGGGCAGGGATTTTTGCTACCGGTTTTCCGAACCACCTGCCACCATTGCTACCGGATCGGGCAATCCGGTCCGAACCAGGAGCATTTCACCCCTGCTCTTAACCTTATCAAAGTGCTGGTGAGGCCATCCAACTAGCGTAGACTCATAACCCATTGACCACTTCCCTCAAACAGTTTGACTATGTTGTTCAAGGAACCAGAATTCTATTACTGACATGCTGAAACTGTCTAACAAACAATTGAAGGTCACTAAATTCCACCTGGTGCATAAAATTCCACCCAGTTCTGTCTTATCATGCAAGGTATTGATCAAGCTTTCCCCAGAAGTAGCTAAAAGGCTTTGGGCTAGACTGATCCTCCCCAGGGACTGATATTTTCAAAAGAGAAGTTAGCTATCTTATTTTTGTGAGAAGCTACGGCTGACATAAACTGTTACGGAAATCCATCTCCAGCAGCTTGTAGGGTTATGTGAAATTTCAAAGTTCAGGACCTCTGAAAATCCAAAATAAGGATGAGTGGGAAAAATTGATTTTAAGATGTGCAAAATCCTTGCTTTCTGCTGCTTTCTTAGATGATTCAAATGGCAGACCAAGAATATAATAGGGATTCAACTTTTGAACAGAATGAATAATTGAGTTTTATAGCAACGGCACTTAGACTTACATACCGCTTCACAGTGCTTTACAGCCCTCTCTAAGCGGTTTACAGAGTCAGCGTTTTACCCCCAACAATCTGGGTCTCCATTTTACTGATCTCAGAAGGATAGCAGGGTGAGTCTACCTTGAGCTGGTCAGGATCGAACTCCTGGCTGTGGTCAGAATTAACCTGCAATAGTGCGTTCTAACCCCTGTGCCACCAGGGCTTTTCAATCAGTGGTGGGTTTCAAATTCTTTTACTACTGGTTCTGTGGCTGTAGCTTGGTGGGCCTGACATGGCTTGGTGGGCGTGGCAAGGGAAGGATACTGTAAAATCTCCATTCCCACCCCAATCCAAGCGAAGGTTACTGCAAAATCCCCATTTCCTCCTGATCAGCTGGGACTTGGGAAGCAGAGAATAGATGGGGGCAGGGCCAGTCAGCATTTTTACTACCAGTTCTCCGAACTACTCAAAATTTCCACTACCGGTTCTCCAGAACTGGTCAGAACCTGCTGAAACCCACCTCTGTTTTCAATACTGTAAATTTGTGTCTATGAACTATTTGCTCCTGTCTGAAACACACTTTAGAAAGTACTTTGTGATTCCTAGTAGTAATCATCCTCTTGCTACAGCAAGGAAGTGAGAATTAAATAGGAACGTATGGGAATTATTCCTAAACTAAATAATAGTACCCTATATGAAACTTCTTGTTGGTAATAGAAACGGTTAGTATTATTGTTAGTAGTAATACTGTTAATAGAAACGGTTAGTAGTAGAAACGGTTAGTATTACTGCTAACCGTTCTTTTTTCTGGCAGGCTTGGCAGAAGGCAGAAAACAAGCTTGGAATATTTTCTCACCAAGTCAGACAAGCATGTCTTGCAATGTGGCTTTGGATCATAGGATGCTGTGCCGACAATTTATTGTCTGCATTTAGGCATATACAAGAATTCTGTGCATGGGGATTCAGAAATAAGTCCAAATGAATTCAATGTGACTACTCTTTGGAAAGTTTAATATCGTTTCATTATTTCCCGCTCAAGAGCACAATTGACTGATGATGTGACATCAAACCAGCATTAATACAGAGATTAATTGATCATGTTGATAGACAGAACTTCAGGATGTACTGTCCGACAAAACATTCTTCACCACTGCAACTGTATCCATGCCATTTGCTGTTGGCCAGTCTTTTTTTTTTTTTGTCTTTCCTTTTCTAGCATTATGGGCTTCTCAAGAGAGTCGGGTCTTATAATCTGTTCAAAATGTAATTTAAGTCTGGTCATATTACTTTGGCGGCACGGTGGCTCAGTGGTTAGGATGCTGGGCTTGTTGGCTGGAAAGTCAGCAGCCCAGCTTCAAGACCTGAGTAGGATGAGCTGCCATCCTTGCCCCAGCTCCTGCCAACCTAGCAGTTCGAAGGCATGCAAATGTGAGTAGATAAATAGGTACCACTTCGGTGGGAAGATAACAGCATTCTCCTCCGCATATAATCAAGCTGGCTACATGATTACAGAAGTATCTTCGGACAATGCTGGCTCCTTCATCTAGGAAATGGAGATGAGCCCCTTAAAATTGGACACAAGGGAAACCTTTACCTTTACTTTACCATATTACTTTAAGTGAGACCTTGGAATTGATTTTTCTGTGATCCATTTTTTGTTCCCTTGGCTTTCCATGATATTCTCAGGAGTTTTCTCTGAGGATCAGTACTCTTCTTATCCTGCTTCTTCAACATCCACTAAGAGCACAAACAACAGACATCTGATTCATTGGTGTGGCAGCATCTGCCATTGGTTTAACCGAGCAATAGGTAAAGGTAACGGTTCCCCTCGCACATATGTGCTAGTAGTTCCCAACTCTAGGGGGTGGTGCTCATCTCTGTTTCAAAGCCGAAGAGCCAGCACTGTCCGAAGACGTCTCCATGGTCATGTGGCCGGCATGACTCAACGCCAAAGGTGCACGGAATGCTGTTTTTCCTATTTGCATTTTTTATGTGCTTTCAAACTGCTAGGTTGGCAGAAGCTGGGGCAAATAATGGGAGCTCAACCTGTTACGCGGCACTAGGGATTCGAACTGCTGAACTGCCGACCTTTTGATCGACAAGCTCAGCATCTTAGCCACTGAGCCACTGCGTCCCTTCCTTTATATATATTTATTCTATAGTATTCTATATTTATTTGAGCAATAAATATGGCTTAATGCTGTTGTTCTTTCATGGCATGAATAATAGCTATCACATACCTCTGGCTGGCTCCCAAACCAAAATATGAGTTTCTTCCTGGGGAGTGAATAATCATAAATGTTTACGCTATTTGGCGAAGGTGCTACCATGAGCACACTGCCAAATGTAAACATGTGTTAGCCAACTCATGGTGGATCGGTCATTGTTGAAGCTACAGGATTAGGAGAGGATTACAGTCTTCTTTTCTTAAAGGCTTTTCTTCTAGAACCGAGTTTCTTCTGCTGTCTCTGCTTGGGTAGGTTGCTTCTACAGCCCACACACCAAGAGTACTTTGGCTTTGGGGGCAACGCCGAGGACACAGACAACCGCTTGAAAAATGGCAAAGAGAGACAGGATGCTAAAGACAGCTGCTGTTGCTTTGTGCATCTCCTGTTGTGGTTCTCCAGAATTGTGCAAGAACAGCGTGTTCCAGACCCAAGGAAGGCACCTGGCACATTTTTCTTGGAGGAAGATAAGAAGAGTCCATTACAATTAATATGAAGATCAAGCATCAAAGCAAACATCTGAGCTGAATTGCCCCCAAATGTCAGGGCTATTTGGATGAAGGGGCTGATTCTCTACATATTGTGTCTTTCTTCTGCCCAGCCTATTCCAGATCCAAAGAATTGGAAGAGCATCTGACGGCAAATATTTGATTAATACCCTGTTAATAAACAAAAATATGGGAAATGAGAACGTCTGGCCCCAGTGCAAATTCAGAGACAGTTGCTTCATTGCTTTTGCACAAAGGAAAGCAATAATCAAAACACCATAAATGTTTTTGTGCTTACAAGTTAAAGCACTCCATTCATGTTTATGGTGGACTGGCGATTCCTTGGACTGACATATAAAATACAGGGGTGGGCTTCTATGGGTTTGCACGGGTTAGGGAGAACCCATAGCTTATGTTACAGCCGGTTCGGAGAACCTTCAAATCCCACCCTGGCTGGTCCCTCCCACCCCGCCTCTCCACTCCCAGGAGTCTCCACGCGGCCTGTTTTGGATGTGAAGTAAATGCAGGTCTCATGCGGAGGCTCGGGAGGGAGAAAAATGGGCCTCCCAGAAGTTCTGGAGCAGTGTTTGAAGAATTTTTCTGAAAAGCAACAAAACACCCAGGAAATTGTAATGAAACAATAAATGTCATTTAATGAGAAAGGTGCATTTTTGTGGATTTACCTCAGCAGCGTTGGACTTGATTAAAACTTCCCTTCACCGTATATTACGACACTCCCATGTTACACCTCTCCTGCGCGACTTGCATTGGCTGCCGGTTGCCCCCCGGGTGAGATTCAAGGTGCTGGTGATTACCTATAAAGCCCTACATGGCCTAGGCCTGGGACATTTGGCGGACCATCTGCAGCCAGCAACAGCTTCCCATCACAGGGAGGGCCTACTCAGGGTGCAATCGGCCAGACAGTGTCAGCTGGCGACCCCCAGGGAGAGAGCTTTCTCTGTGGGCGCACCCGCCCTTTGGAATCAACTCCCTCTGGAGCTCCGGGTGGCCCCCAACCTTTGCTCTTTCCGCCATGGGCTGAAAACTTGGTTATTTCACCTGGCCGCCTTGGACTGATGGGGGTTTTAATCTGGGTTTTATTGAATTTCTTAATTTTAATTTGGACTTCTGTTTTAATGGTCTGTTTGTTCTGTTTTAATCGTTGTGAGCCGCCCTGAATCCTGTGGAGATAGGGTGGCATACAAGTCCCATTAAATAAATAAATAAATAAATAAATATTAAATGGAGTTAAAATGGAATTTCACTTATTTATTATGTTTGTTTTACATCCCTCCCCCCCCCAAGGACCTTAAAGTGATGTATATCATGCCGCAGCAATCATTTTTATTCTCTTAACAGCTACTTTTTACAAGGTTAAGCTGCATCTGCTCAGTTAGGCTTTCCTATTGTAACCCGGGCCTTGACCGAAACCACGATACTGGCAGGGTGAGGTGGGAGATTCCTTAGCCATGTTCTGGCGCTGAGTCAGAAGATTGGAACCAACACTGTGTTAAGTCATCCTGTGGCTTGTCTTGCTTTAGTGTTATCTGTTCTAGGAACTCAGTCCTTGTGGTTTGCAGAACATAGTTAATAGCTGAGCACATTGGAGCCAGTCATGGTTTATTCAGTACGTTAGGTTTCTCTCCATTGCAATTTAAGGCAATAAATAGAATAGAATAGAATAGAATAGAATAGAATAGAATAGAATAGAATAGAATAGAATAGAATAGAATAGAATAGAATAGAATAGAATAGAATTTTTTATTGGCCAAGTGTGATTGGACACACAAGGAATTTGTCTTGGTGCATACGCTCTCAATATACATAAAAGAAAAGATACGTTCATCAAGAATCATAAGGTACAACACTTAATGATAGTCATAGGGTACAAATAAGCAATCAGGAAACAATATCATTATAAATCGTAATAATACCTGCAACAAAGTTACAGTCATACAGTCATAAGTGGAAGGAGATGGGTGATGGGAACAATGAGAAGATTAATAGTAGTGCAGACTTAGTAAATAGTTGGACAGTGTTGGAATTATTTGTTTAGCAGAGTAAACAAACAAACAAATAAACAAATATTTATGGGTTTGAAGATTAAGATAGATATGGACTAAATGAGGGCCTGAAGGAATTTATGTAATATCTAAGAAGGCGGATGGATTATAAAATTGTAACTTTCTGTTGAAAAGAAGATCAGAAATCATTATATTCCTTTATTTTCTTTTCATTGCACTTTTCCTCCTTTTCTTTCTTTCGATTTGTCTTTTATTGTATGGAAAAATTCTTAATAAATATAAATAAAGTCAATATTTTTCTGAGGAAAAAAAAAGTGCGGCATGTTGCGGAAAGAAATTCAACATGTCATAGCAGACACTGCCTTCTAAGGTTATTGAGTCTTCATAGCTTCCCCTATCACAGATGGCGATATAAAGTTTATCTTCATTTCTATTGCTTTTGCCATAACAATAGTTCAACAACTATATATCTTTACAGTATTAGGTGGTCCTTGACTTATAACCACAAAGTGAGCCCCGCATTTCCATAGCTAAACAAGACAGTTGTTAAGTGAGTTTTGCCCCCCTTTTATGACCTTTCTTGACAGAGTTGCTAAGTGAATCACTGCAGTTGTTAAATTAGTAACACAATTGTTAAGTCAATCTGGATTCCCCATGGACTTTGCTTGTCAGAAGGTCGCAAAAGGTAGATTACGTGACCCTGGGATTGCAAACGTCATAAATATGAATCAGTTGCCCAGTCTGAATTTTGATCACATGATCACAGGGTGCTGCAGTAAGTGTGAAAACCATTCATAAGTCACCATTTTCATTGCTGTTGTAACTTGGGCCACTAAAGGAATGGTTGTAAATTGAGGACTACTTGAATGCCAGCATATGCTGCCTATCTACTGCCTATCTGGAAAGCCAGAGATTGGGGTCATTCTTATTGTTGAAATCATGTAGTAGGGCTGTATTGCTATTATCCTTCTCATCTTTTCATTTCTCATCTTTTCTCATCTTGTTATGTTTCCTGCTACGTTCTCCTATTGGTACCTTATGATTTATCACTTGTTGTTTGTATCTCATGATTAATGATTGTAACTATGATTTATGATCTATGACATATCATTTGCTGTTTGTATGTACACTGAGAGCATATGTACCGGAGACAAATTCCTTGTGTGTCCAATCACACTTGGCCAATAAAAAAATCTGTTCTGTTCTGTTCTGTTCTGTTCTGTTCTGTTCCGTTATGCTCTGCCCTGCCCTGCCCTGCCCTGCCCTGCCCTGCCCTACTCTATTCCACTCTATTCCACTCTATTCCACTCTATTCCACTCTATTCCACTCTACTCTACTCTACTCTACTCTACTCTACTCTACTCTACTCTACTCTATTCTCTTTTCTGCTCCATCCCATCCCATCAGTGGTGGGTTTTTACCGGTTCACCCCAGTTTGGCGAACCGGTAGTGGCAGTGGTGGGAGGCTCTGGCCACCCACCCGGAAGGTTCTGTACATGCGCAGAATGCCGCATGAGAGCGAAGAAAGCATGCGCAGAAGCGCACAGTCACAATTCCAAACCAGTAGCGAAGATAAGTGGAACCCACTACTTGTTCTGCTCCAGCTCCGGATTCCCAAGGATTGTGACACACACCAATGGTCCTTATCAAAGTTATAACGTACCAAGAATAAATGAAGTCCGGCAAAGGTTGGCAACCAGCGCAGAAAACAAGATACGATAAGACACTCACTCTTCAAAAATGCTCTGTAATAATTACACATTGTTTCCAGCAAGAAATTACTAACTGCGTGTGACTTAAATAGGCTAAGGGAGTGGCCAATTATCCTCAAACCTTACTCTCAAGGAGACCTCCTCCTCCTGAGTAGCCACTCCTGCCTTTTGGCAGCCCTGCGTGCTCAAGCATTGAGGAGAGGCTCCTCCACTTCACTCTCTCCACTTGAAGGAGCCTCTGGAGGTTCTGAAGGTCCTGGCTGCGTCTCTGCCTCTGGCACCACATCCTCTTCAGCCTCCTCACTGTCCGACGCGAGCGCCGGCTGCCCAGACTGCTGGCGCTACCCCACACCAGCCTCCTCATCGTCGGGATCAGCCACGGTCTGCGCAGGCCGCTGGCGGGCGTCAATACTACTGCATCCCATCCCATCCCATCCCATCCATTCTATTCTATTCTATTCTATTCTATTCTATTCTATTCTATTCTATTCTATTCTATTCTATTCTATTCTATTCTATTCTTTCAATGTTCCTTCCTTTGCTTCGCTTCTCAGACAATCACCAATTGATACACGATGGGCTGAAGACAAGCAAAGGTAAGCAGGGGCAGGGACCTTGTCCCTCCATAGGTCACAGGCACCTGCCACCCATCATTTAGACATTTCTGAGCATGTGTCTGTTCTGGAAGAGCGTTAAGCCTGGGTTCAAAAATAACTTGTCTGACAGACTGAAAGGGAGCAATAAATCACAAGGTCTTGACTCATATTGCAAGAATGGCAGCCAATCACCAACAGTGCACAGAAGTAGCAAACGGAGGAAGGAAACTTCTGGTCCCTATCCAAACTAATAAAAACTAGAAATAAAGTAACATGAAACTGCTTGTTAGCAAAAGCATTGGAAAATCAGTAATGTGTTCATTGGTAACAGGATCATAACACATAGCTGGCACTGCCAAGCTTTAGAGCATTGCACACCAAAACAACTAGACACAAGAACAGTTTTCCCCCGAACGCCATCACTCTGCTAAACAAATAATTCCCTCAACACTGTCAAACTATTCACTAAATCTGCATTACTATTAATCTTCTCATTGTTCCCATCACCCATCTCCTCCCACTTATGACTGCATGACTGTAACCTTGTTGCTGGAATCCTTACGATTTATATTGACTGTTTCCTAATATGATTTAATTGCTTATTTGTACCCTATGACTATCATTAAGTGTTGTAGCTTATGATTCTTGACAAACGTATCTTTTCTTTTATGTACACTGAGAGCGTATGCACCAAAGACAAATTCCTTGTGTGTCCAATCCCACTTGGCCAATGAAGAATTCTACTTTTAAAAGACCAACGTAGTATTTTTTTCAAAGGAGAACTAAACCCATCTACTGCTCTAAACTAACACACTTATGTAAGAAGCTGGTATAAAGCTTGAGAAATCTTTTGGAATACTGCAAAGGCAGTATGCATGTAGGTGCCTCTGAAGATGCCAGATATAGGTAGTCCTCAATTTAGGACCACAAATGAGCCCCAAATTTCCATGGCTAAGCCAGATGGTTGTTAAGTGAGTTCTGCCCCCATTTTACGACCTTTCTTATTTATTTATTTATTTTATTTTATTTTATTTTATTTTATTTTATTTTATTTTATTTCTATACCGCCCTTCTCCTGCGGGACTCAGGGCGGTGTACAGCCAAGATAAAACATAGCATATAAAATTTAAAAACATTTTAAAAAACAATTAAATAATTTTGGCCCGAATTTAAAACAACCCAATTAAAACCGAAATTCGATTAAAAAACTGAGAGGATGGGATCAAGCCAGCCCAGCTAGATGGAACAAGTGTGTCTTCAGGGCCCGACGAAAAGTCCGGAGGTCTGATATCGTGCGTATCTCAGGGGGCAGGTCATTCCAGAGGGCAGGTGCTGCCACAGAGAAGGCTCTCCCACTGGGGGTCACCAGCCGGCACTGCCTGGCCTACGGCACCCTGAGGAGGCCCTCTCTGTGAGAGCGAACCGGTCGGTTCTTGCCACAGTTGTTAAGGGAATCACTGCAGGTGTTAAGTTAGTAACACGGTGGCTATGAATTTGGTTTCCCCATTGATTTTGCTTGTCAGAAGGTCGCGAAAGGGGATCATGTGATCATTGGACACTGCAACCATCATGAATACATTTCAGTTGCCAAGTATCTGAATTTTGATCACGTGGCTACGGGGATGCTGCAATGGTTTATAAGTGTGGAAAATGGTCACTTTTTTCAGTGCTGTTGAAACTTTGAATTGTCAGTAAATGAATGGTTATGTGGGAAGTCCCACCCCCACCCCAGAAGAATGAAATATTTTGGGAAATATTAAAAAGGCAGGATAGAATATTTCCCCTAAATGAGAAATGGGAAAAAATCTTAAGGGGAGGCAGAAACCAGCCCCAGTTTCCCTGCCCCATGCAGAAGCTGAGGAGGCCAGCTTTTAGAAATCCAGATTTGGTAATCCATTCAGAAAGACTGGGCCAGACAGAAACTCCAGATAAGCAACAAAGAAAAGGTTGACAAGATTAGCTCAGAAAGCATCTAGGATTTGCATTTCCCCTTTTGCCTATAGAGCCAGCTGTGACCCCTACATGACCCCATAGGAAACTGACAACAGCCAATAGACTATTAAGTTTAAGTTTAAGTTTTATTAAATTTCTATATCGCCCTTCTCCCGAGGGACTCAGGGCGGTGTACAGCCATATTAAAACACATGAATTTATAAAATTTAAAACCAATTAAAATCAGATATATAAAATTTGGCCATCAATTTAAAACACACATACACCCATTTAAAATTAAAGGATCTGTTCTTGCACAGGAACAGGGAGCTTAGAGAAAGTATAAAAACCAGGTGTGAAATGTAAAATTTCTTACTACCGGTTCTATGGGCGTGGCTTGGTGGTGGTGGTGTTAATGTGATGGGTGGGTGTGGCCAACTTTTTTTTAAAAAAAACTTTTCAAAGCATTTTTTCTAATGCTTTGAAAAGCCTCTGCCAATCAGGCAACTCAGCTGGGATCGTCAGAGAGACTTTTTAAAAAATACCTCTCTGCCATCAGGTAACTCAGCTGGGATCGTCAGAGACTTTTCAAAGCATTTTTTTTACCACCTCTTCAGCCAAGAGGTTGCAGAAAAAAATGTTTTGAAAAGCCTCTGACAATCCCAGCTGAGCCGTGCGATCATCAGAGGCTTTTTTTTTTACTTTTAAAAGCATTTTTTTTGTCAGAAGAGGTTGTAGAAAAAATGCTTTTAAAAGTAAAAAAAAAAAAAAAAGCCTCTGATGATCGTGCGGCTCAGCTGGGCATGGTGGTGGTGGGGGGGGGGCAGGGATTTTTGCTACCGGTTCTCCAAACCACCCACCGCCATCGCTACCGGATCGGGCAATCTGATCCGAACCGGGAGCATTTCACCTCTGATAAAAACCCACCCACTCTAAACTCCATTTTGTCAGCTGCCCAGAATCATGTGGTTGGTGGTTCTGCTTCATCAATAAACCTTTTTTCCCCAGTCAGCCTCCATGTTTCCAGTGTCTTTCTCCCAGTTTGGAACAGAATCAGATGCCTTTTCCTTCCAACCGTTATAAATCAAGGACTACCTCTATTCAGTCTCTCCTGTAACCCAAGAGTCAAATGCCATGGAAGGCCCTGTTCAGCAACTGGAAGGGAAAGCAATGTCTCCAACAGTTAAATTGGCTGGTTAAAAACTGGGCAGACGCCCATCACCGGATGGTGTCATCAACCACATCGTTATTGAATCATACCTAAGGCAACAATTATGCCTGGAAAAGAAGGAAGGAGGGGGAACTGCTAAGACAATGTGAAACTGTTCACGTGATGAAGGCTACGTCACGAAGATGCAATTAAAAATTGTTCCTGGGATGCGTTCCTGCCACGGTTCGAGGGATATGAGCTATTCTAAGTCACTGGTGAGAAACTAAAGTCAGACTGTTTTCTCTGGGCCTAATCCTAGCGTCATGCCAGGCATTTGAAAAGATCTGAATCTCAACCACTGCCAGATGCTGGGAAGGGACGCCCTCCCTTCTGTGGTCAGTCATGCTTCCTAACCAAAACAAAAGAAAAACGTGGGGTTTTTCTAAAGTGATTTCTTTCTTTCTTTCTTTCTTTCTTTCTTTCTTTCTTTCTTTCTTTCTTTCTTTCTTTCTTTCTTTCTTCCTTCCTTCCTTCCGTCTTTCTTTCTTTCTTTCTTTCTTTCTTCCTTCCTTCCTTCCTTCCTTCCTTCCTTCCTTCCTTCCTTCCTTCCGTCTTTCTTTCTTCCTTCCTTCCTTCCTTCCTTCCTTCCTTTCTTTCTTTCTTTCTTTCTTTCTTTCCTTCTTTCTTTCTTCCTTCCGTCTTTCTTCCTTCCTTCCTTCCTTCCTTCCTTCCTTCCTTCCGTCTTTCTTTCTTTCTTTCTTTCTTTCTTTCTTTCTTTCTTCCTTCCTTCCTTCCTTCCTTCCTTCCTTCCGTCTTTCTTTCTTTCTTCCTTCCTTCATTCCCTCTTTCTTTCTTTCTTCCTTCCTTCCTTCCTTCCGTCTTTCTTCCTTCCTTTCTTTCTTTCTTTCTTTCTTTCTTTCTTTCTTTTCTTTCTTTCTTTCTTTCTTTCTTTCCTTCCTTCCTTCCTTCCTTCCTTCCTTCCCTCTTCCTTCCTTCCTTCCTTCCTTCCTTCCTTCCTTCCTTCCTTCCTTCCTTCCTTCCTTCCTTCTTTCTTTCTTTCTTTCTTTCTTTCTTTCTTTCTTTCTTTCTTTCTTTCTTTCTTTCTTTCTTTCTTTCTTTCTTTCTTTCTTTCTTTCTTTCACAGAGCTCAGTTCTCCTACTCTATTTTCCTCCCTAAGAAAAGTCCCTGCCTGGAAGGAGCACAGCAAAACTTTGTAATGTATGCCAAGGGTGATTGCTCAAAATAGAAAACCGAATGAGAAATTGGAGACTTGTTTGCTTGCTTCTGCTGGACTCCTCCGTGCCAAGGAATTATCTGCGTGAAAAAACCCCCAAAACAAAATATATCCCGCTCCCCTCCCACCCCCCATTTTCATTTTCCATTTAAATCGTTTTCAGACCGGGATGCTAGATAGTAGACTCACAGCTCTGATCCGCCGAGATCCTGGATTGATGTGCAATCTTAAACAAATTAGAGGATTGTGGGAAGCCCGCCCTTCTAGAAGAATGAAATATTTTGGGAAATATTTTTTTTAAAAAGGCAGAATATTATATTTGCCTAAAGAGAAATGGAGAAACTAGTTTTTAGAAGCAGGAAGAAGCTCCCAAGTCTTTCTTAATAGCCCACAGCAAATGCCAACATTTAAGAGATAAAGAGCTTATTGAAAGAGGAAGGCAAGTATCTAGATAGCTCTATTCATAAGCAAAGCAAATACTGTAGGCAGAAATCCATTCAAGACCCCATTTCAGCATCATGTCCCAGCCAAAAGCATGATGCTTTTGTTATGGAGGGACAACAGAGAGATTGCAGAATTAAAACTAAGGTGAAATTTTCTGAGGATGACAACAATTAATCAGTGGAATGGCTTGCCTTCAGAAGTTGTGAATGCTCCATCAGTGGAAGCTTTTAAGAAGAGACCAGACAGCCATTTGTCCAGAATTGTACAGGTAGTCCTCGACTTACAACAGTTCGTTTAGTGACCATTCACAGTTACAACGGCACTGAAAAAAGTGACTTATGACCACTTGTCACACTTAGTAGACTATTGTAGCCTCTCCATAGTCATGTGATCAAAATTGAGACGCTTTGGCAAGTGACTCATATTTATGACGGTTGTGGTGTCCTGGGGTTGTGTGATCACTTTTTGAGACCTTCTGACAAGCAAAGCCAATGGGGGAGCCAGATTCGCTTAGCATCCTTGTTACTAAATTAACAACTGAAGTGTGTCAGGGCTCCGACCGATGCCCTAATAAAAGCAGGAGCCTCAAGCCAGTTTTCAAGAAAATTCCAGTTATTTATTAGGAGCGCCATGCCGGCACGGACCTAGTGAAGCCAGCTCTGATCCCATTCAGTTCGCGCCTTGCCTCTGATCCTGTTTCTCCCTCCCCCCAAGATGTGTCATCAGTCACATTCTCCAACGAAGCAATTTCACGGGCCGTAGAAGTCACTCCCTCCAGCTGTTACTGGTTTCTGCGGAGATGGCCTTGACTTTGGCCGGCTAGGATATGCGTCATTTTGACTGAGGTGCAAATTCCTCGATGCAGCTGCAAGGCTCAGTTACCCATCCCCCTGTCTATGGCAACTCAGGAGCAGGTTAGGGAAGCTTCGGGAGTTGACACAGTGATTCACTTAACAAATGTTGCAAGAAAGGTCATAAAATGGGGAAAAACTCAAATGTTTCATTTAACAACAGAAATTTTGGGTTCAATTGTGGTTGTAAATTGAGGATTACCTGTATACATGCTCTACCAGAGTGTTACAGTCCTAGCCATAACCCTAACAAATGTCCCACTTAGCAACAGAACTTTTAGGCTCAAATTCTAGTCATAAGTCGAGGACAACCTGTATAAGGTCTCCTGCTTGAACACGGGGTTGGACTAGAAGACCTCCAAGGTCCCTTCCAACCCTTTTAGTCTATGCCAGTGATGGCTAACCTTTTTGCCATTGAGTGCCAAACGCGGGGGAGCGGGGGAGGGTCACACGCATGTGTGCCCACACCCATAATTCTATGTGCCCCGCCACCTGCGCATGTGCGTGAGACCCCCCCGTGCTCCCCCCGCTTTTGGCACACGGTAGCATGGTGGGCCACCGGATTTCTGATGGAACCAGAAGTCAGGAAACAAGCCGTTTCCGGCCTCCGGAGGGGTGGGGAAGGCAATTTTCGCCCTCCCCAGGCTCCTAGAAAGGCTCTGGAGCCTGGGGAGAGCAAAAAACAGGCCTTCTGGTCCCACCAGAAGTCAGGAAACAGGCCATTTTTGGCCTCTGGTGGGCCTCAGGGAGTGGAGGAAAACCATTTTCACCCTCCCCAGGCTCCTAGAAAGCCTCTGGAGCCTGGGGGAGAGCGAAAAAAACGGGTCTTCCTCACACCACCCCCTGCCTGAAGACCCTCCAGAGGCCAGAAACAGCATGTTTCCCGACTTCTGGTGGGCCCAGAAGGCCTGAAAATCAGCTGGCCAGTGCACGCATGCACACCGGAGCTCAGCTCGCGTGCCCACCAATATGGCACCAAGGTGGCACGTGTGCCATAGGTTTGCCATCATAGGTCTATGCTTTATAAACCTTCAAAAGAAATAACGAACTCTGATCAATAGTGATTGGAGAACTGGATTCAGATTCAAATCTTTATTGAGCCATGAAATTCCTTAGATGACTTTGTACGTATCATTATACTGCAGCCGATCTGTTTCAGAAACTCTTGTAATGCTGAGGAATAAGGAGAGAATGATGTGTACTGCTTTGTGTTCCTGAATGGATTTTTCAAGAGGCGACTGGATTTTCTGGTTTGTCTTTAAAGACGTTTCGCTTCTCATCCGAGAAGAGCTGAAGAAGCTTCTTGGATGAGAAGCGAAACATCTTCAAAGGAAAAGCCAGAAAGTCCAGTTGCCGCTTGAAAAAAGAACCTTTGGGATTCCTAACGCTGATTCCTAACGCTCAACTTTCATCAGCCTGATGGACACACGCCAAGAGAATATACTGGCATTTTTTTCCCCAATCTTATTAGTAGAGGAAGATTCATGGAGGTTTCAGATTGCATGGCAAAGTAGCCGCAAACTTTGGAAAGAAACCCAAATCCTTGAGATTCTGCTTTCACCAGCAGAAGCAGCTGCTGCAACTGGATCTAGATTTTCAACTCAGACTCCTCCATGATAAGATTCTAGACAGTTTTCATTCCTGGTGGGATTTTATGGAAATAGCAATGTGTGAAATTATTTTTGCACTTTGAGCTAATTCTAGCTTGGTGTTTTGCAAATTCCACAGGTGAGATGAACTCAACCTCTCTCTTCTAATATTGAATGCAGAATTAATTTTTTTTGAAAAGATATGCTATCATTAAAGCTTCCCCGGTTTTGTAAAACAAATTAGTTGGGGGTTTTGTTATTTTTTGTCACTTTTGTTTTAGTCTAGGTTGCCAGTTTATGGGTAGCAAACTTTAATCAACCAACATGCTAACTGAGATCCGAAAGTGTCAGTGATGGGTTTCAAAATTTTTTACTATTGGTTCTGTGGGCATGGCTTGGTGGATGTGGCTTGGTGGGTGTGTCAGGGGAAGGATACTGTAAAATCTCCATTACCACCCCACTCCAGGGGAAGGATACTGTAAAATCTCCATTACCACCCCAATCCAAGAGAAGGTTACTGCAAAATCCCCATTTCCTCCTGATCAGCTGGGACTCGGGAGGCAGAGAATAGATGGGGGCAGGGCCAGTCAGAATTTTTACTACGGGTTCTCCGAACTACTCAAAATTTCCATTACCGGTTCTCCAGAATTGGTCAGAACCTGCTGAAACCCACCTCTGCCTCAAAGACTAAAAACTAAATTGATTTACAGATATTTGAATTATGGGGCAAGTAGCAGCTTCAAGAGTGACTCAACTTGACTCCAAAGTACTGTTGTGGCTCCGTTACCTGAGCCTGTGTTATCGGCAGGAGAGGACTCTGAGAGTGAAGGAGAGGAGTTGGCAAGGCCTCCCTCTCCAGGACCCTCCTCTCTGGCAATGCCTTCGGTGTCCTCCGAAGGTCAAGAGATAGGGCCAGGGCCAAGCACGTCCACGCAGCCACAGGTGGACAGTAATGAGGAAGATGAGTCTTGGCTGCATCCTCGCCAGCTTCGCAGAGATAAGCGTGCGCAGCAGAGGAAGAGGCATGCCAGGGATTAGGCTGAGTCACTGGACCACACCCCACAGGGTATAAAAGAGGGTGTGGTGGCCGGTTCAGTTCTGTGACAAGCAAAAAATGGATATCGGACGACCTTCTTTGTATTTACTGGACTTTGTTGATTATTATGTATTGGCTTTGTTCCCGGACGAAGGGAGAAGCTCCCCCCTCATGAGTAAAGAATACCTGGCAGCCAGCCACTGGGTTGCTGCCAATTCTGATACCAGATAAAACTGTTGTCGGCTGAGTTCTTTAGCTGTTGCCTGTCTGTGGGGGTGCGTGTGTGAGACGGGGACAGAACAAGTACAGTCTAGAGGTGTACAATCAAGACCAGTAGTGGTTTTCACTTACCTTAGCGGTTCAGAACTGTGAGCATGTGTGTGCGGTGCTTCTGCGCATGCACAGAACCTTCTCTGCATGATCAGAGCATCCGTGATGAGATCCGGGCAGGTGGGCGGAGCCTCCCACTGCCACCGCTACAGGTTTTCCCGAACTGGTAGAAACCCACCACTGATCAAGACCCCAGGACTTTTTCAGTCACTTAAAGCCTTGGATATAGTTCCTGGAGATCACTGAAAACTGAATGATATTTAAATGAATTTTACCGGAAGTGAAATGAGATCAAATCAAGGTTTATCCTGACTCCACTCATCGTTTTTAGAACCCTTAAAACATCATGCAAACGTCAAGTAAAGCTCTGGGTCAAAGTTGAAAACTCCTGGAATGGGCAAGTTAGCTCTCTAGCTCGATCCAAGAAGACTAGTTGAAAACTAGAGCACATGAATTGGACGCAGGAAGTGTAAGACTCAATATCTCATATTTCTAGGTTTTAACAGATTAGGTGGCAACAGGTGATACGAACAACCTTCTTACTAGGTCCTGGAAAATAGTTGTTGGACAGTTGGAAAGGGTCAGCTTTATCCAAACCTGTTCTTTCCATGATTTTGGGGACAGAGCAGGGGTGAAATGCTCCCGGTTAGGATTGGATCGCCTGATCCGGTAGCGATGGCAGTGGGTGGTTCGGAGAACTGATAGCAAAAATCTCTGTGCCCCCCCACCATGCCCAGCTGAGCCGCGCGATCATCAGAGGCTTGTTTTTTTACTTTTAAAAGCATTTTTTATACAACCTCTTTGGCCGAAAAAATGTTTTTAAAAGGAAAAAAAAAAGTCTCTGATGATCACGCGGCTCAGCTGGGATCGTCAGAGGCTTTTAAAAGCATTTTTTCCTGCAACCTCTTCGCTTGTAGAAAGAATGCTTTTAAAAGCCTCTGATGATCCCAGCTGAGTTGCCTGATCGTCAGAGGCTTTTAAAAGCATTTTGGCTGAAGAGGTTGTAGAAAAAATGCTTTTAAAAGTAAAAAAAAAAAAAAGTTGGCCATGCCCACCCAGTCACATTACCCCCACCCCCACCAAGCCATGCCCACAGAACCGGTAGTAACAAATTTTACATTTCACCACTGGACAGAGCTTCTAGAATCTAAGCATAGTACACAAAATTATCTGCTACAACGTCTTACCTGTCAATGACTACTTCAGCTTCAACCACATTAATACATGGGCAAACAATCGATACAAACTCAAGGTAAACCGCTCCAAACTCGATTGCAGAAAATACGACTTCAGCAACAGAGTGGTCAATGCCTGGAATGCTCTACCCGACTCTGTTGTTACATCCTCAAAACCCAACAGTTTCAACCTTAAACTGTCTACCATGGACCTCACCCCATTCCTAAGAGGTCAGTAAAGGGGCATACATAAGCGCACCAGTGTGCCTACCGTCCCTGTCCTACTGTCCCCATTTATCTGTACTTACTTCCTTTGTTTATGTTTATGTTTATACCTATATCTGCTATCTTGTACATGTTTGACAAATAAATAAATAAAAAATAAAATAAATAGAATCCCATGATCTCCAAAGAAGAGCAGTAGTTTTGCAGGTTGAGTTCCAGGTCCGTAATCTGATAGGTCCACCCTCTTCAGATAATACTGGCTGTGAACGACCATAAAGAACTTCTTGTTCCTTTCAACAGGATCTTTGCTTTTTGTCCAAGTTCTTTTCACCACTAGATCTAGTGTCATGGTGTTGCTGAAAAAGAGACTAAAAATCCAAAGCTATCCAATCTATCGCTAAGGAACAAGAACGTTAGATGAAAACAGCTCATTCCAGACAGCCTTGGATTAATTTGAAGCTCAGGTCTACAAGAAGATCTGGGGGGGTGGCAGCATGATAGCAGTCTTCCAATATCTAAAGAGCTGCCACAAAGAAGGAGTGTCCCAAGCACTTGAAAAGCAGAACAAGAAGCAATGGATGGAAACTAATCAAGAAGAAACCCAGCCTAGAATTTTCTGACAATTTCCTGACAGAATAATTTCCTGACAGAATAATTTCCTGACAGAATTCATTGGCATCCTTCAGTCTCAAGAGACTATGGTATCGTGCTCTGGAAAGAGATCCTAAAACAGCATCTAGTGTGACTAAAAAGGCCAATTCGAGAGTGGCAATCCCTTCCACACTGAGGGCAAATACATTCTGTCCCCTGCCCAGCCCCCAGATGTCGCTGGTTCCGGGACTGCCTCTTTGCCTCAGCCTGCAGAACAAGTTCTCCGAATTGGAGAAGGCCATGCTGCATCTTTAGCCTCCAAGCTGAACGATCATAGGTCAAGGTTTCCCAGTTGTCCATTCCCAGGGCCTTTAGGTCCCTCTTGCAGATATCCTTATATCGCAGCTGTGGTCTCCCTCTGAGGCGCTTTCCCTGCACTAATTCTCCATACAGGAGATCTTTCGGGATCCAACCATCAGCCATTCTCACGACATGCACCAGCCAGCGTAGACGTCGCTGTTTCAATAGTGTATACATGCTAGAAATTCCAGCACGTTCCAAGGCTGCGCTATTTGGAATTTTGTCCTGCCAGATGATGCCAAGAATTCGTCGGAGACAGCGCATATGAAAGGTGTTCAACTTTCTCTCCTCCTATATCCTGACAGAATAATGACAGAATAATTATCAGCCTACAAAGATTGTGGATGCTCCAACACTGGAAATTTTAAAGAAGAGATTGAACAACTATTTGTCTTAAATGTTATAGACTAGAGTTTCCTGCTTGAGCAGGGGGTTGGACTAGAAGAACTCCAAGGTCCCTTCCAACTCTGTTTTTCTGTTATTAGCTGATCGGGGGAATGACGTGGATCTTAGGTACTTAGATCTCAGCAAAGTCAAGAAACTTTCTTTGATAAAAGTGTAAAACATGGACTAGATCGGTGTTTTTCAAGCTTGACAACTTTAAGATGTGTGGACATCAACTTAAAGTTGCCAAGTTTGAAAAATGCTGAAGTGGGTGAAATTCTTGTTAACAAAATTCACAGCTGATTGAATCGATGCACCCAAAGAATGCTTGTCAATGCCTCTATGCTTGAATTTGGGAATTGGATTAGAAGACCTCCAAGGTCCCTTCCAACTCTGTAATTCAATTTATTCTGCTTGTTTCCTTGACCAAGGAGAGGGTATGTTTTAGTCTAATTCACACACCCAATTAACTTTTTTCTCCACAGCTATTCTAGCGTGTTCTTCATTTCAGTTCAAATCTTTATTATCAGTGCACAACATATATACAATGAGATGAGTTTACAATGATTTCCCAACTGTGGTGGCTTTTTTCAGGCAGTTGCTGGACCGGTTCCATAATCTATTCTGTCCTTTGCTTGCTCATGTTGCTAGAGACACATGATGCTGTAACGTCCTGTCCTGGAGCAATGTTTGCGTACAATCAGTTGCTTCCACTGGCTTTTGTTTTCAGATACAAAGGCATAAAAAAGGATCTTGGTATAAGTTGTTGATATGAAAGGCCTTCTTATCCTTTCTCTGTGGATGGTATTAACCCTTTGGTGGCTAATTCTAATAGCCAGTATTCTAGCATGCATAATATGCTAGGCACAAAATAGAAAACATATATTTTTTTCCCAGACAAATTTGGATTACTTTGATGGCTAAAATTCTTTGAGCGATAAATATGGAACTATGTGTGTTACAGGGAGATTGTGAGTGACAGGGATGGCCAATGCATAAATTTGGTTTATATTATCATGATAAGCTACAATTGAGACCGCCTTCTGCCACCAATACCCTCCCACCGGCCAATACGCTCCCACAGAGAGGGGCTCCTCAGGGTGCCGTCGGCCAAACAATGCCGACGTAATTTTGAATTGACTAGTGACTAAATGAATGGTTGTAAGTTGAGAACTACCTGTAAACCTACAAGGTCATCAGGAATCCAACTTGACTAAAAAGAGAGCGTAATTCACTGACAAGACCTAATGCTTAATTTATTTGCATAGTTTGCGCCAATTAGTTTCCAGCTTATCAAATATAAACTGTTAACTGTTTTCCCTTCCTCAGTTTTAATTCCTTCCTGTTTTGACTCACACACATGACCTTAACTGTTTTAATCAAGAAGGAATAATTACTGTGTTATTTCTCTTGTACTGCATGAATAGTTCTCATAGGGCATGAAGAGGTTGCAGGTGAAAAATACAGATGCTTTCCCCCCCCTTCAGATAAAAAGCAAGTTTTACTTTTTCTTGGTCTGTCTCCTGCCTCCTCTGTCACATCGAGTTCTGGTAATGCTATGCAGCGTTTTAAAAGGATTTATGTCTTGATTACTTAAGAAATTTAATAGGAGGAGAAGAGTTTCCCCCAGTTCAGGAACAGCACATCTTCAGCATTATCAGAACAAACCAGCAAGCCAAATACATAATGTACTGTACCTTAAACAATCAAGCAAGGCCTTATTTCACAGCATATGTACTATAAATCAACAAAAATGCATCATTAAACTACATTTATTCTTTTTGCATCGCAGTTTGCTGGGAGTTTTGCTGCTCTTCAGAAAAGTTCTTTCAACATTGCTTATTCGAGAGTCTTGATCAGTGGTGAAATCCAATTTTTTTTACTATCGGTTCTGTGGGCGTGGCTTGGTGGGTGTGGTGTGGCTTGGTGGGCGTGGCAAGGGAAGGATACTGCAAAATCTCCATTCCCATCCCATTCCTGGGGGAAGGATATTGCAAAATCTCCATTCCCACCCCACTCTAGGGCAAGCCAGAGGTGGTATTTGATGGTTCTCCGAACTACTCAAAATTTCCGCTACCGGTTCTCCGAACTGCTCAAAATTTCCACTACCAGTTCTCCAGAACCTGTCAAAACCTGCTGGATTTCACCCCTGGTCTTGATGTCTTCCTCAAAGACACTAACCCAGCTCCTGTTGAGTACAATGGTTAGTGCAATGTTTATCAACCTTGACAACTTTAAGATAAATGGACTTCAACTCCCAGAATTCCCCAGCCAGCATGGAAACAGAAGTCCACCCATCTTAAAATTGCCAAGGTTGAGAAACATTGCTTTAGTGACTGAATACTTATAGACCCAGTTTCCCTGAAAATAAGACCTATCCAAAAAAATAAGCCCTAGCATGTTTTATGCGTGCCCCTAATACTGTATAAGCCCTACCCACAAAATAAGTCCTACTTAAGAGCCTGCGCAGCCACTGCCCACCCATTCCATCTGGTTGCTTGCAGTGCTGCTGCCATGGAGCGAGGCAGGGTGGTGGAGGAGCTACATAACGTGCCCTGCACTGGCTTACCTCAGGGCCCCTGAAGCCAGGCCATTCATACCCTGACAATTGCCTCGCCATAGCAGCACCTGCAACCATGTACAGCAGGAGTCCATGTGGCCACCGGCCCACTTCTTCTGCTTGCTCATGGCCGCAACAGAGCAGGAGGCTGAGCAGTGTGCTGGTGCTGCAGATGCAAGGCGAGACAGGTGTCGGGGTGTGGGTGGCCCGACTGTGGGGGCGTTTAGGTAAACTGGTGCAGGATGCATGGGGAAGCTCCATCCCCCCACCTCGTAGCAGCAATGGTACTGGCGTGCTGCATGGCCTCCTGTTCTACTGCGAGCAAGCAGAAGAAGTGGGCCTCCCATACATAGGAAAAAAGTAAGACAAAATAAGCCCTAGTGCTTGTTTTGGGCCCCCCCAAAATAAGACCCAGTTTTATTTTCGGGGAACACGGGTAGTTATTTAGTTTATGTATTATGCAGAGTTCTATACTTCCCGATGGCATACTAAAAAGCAGAGACATCACCCTGCCAACAAAAATGTGTATAGTCAAAGCTATGGTTTTCCCAGTTGCAATGTACGGCTGTGAAAGTTGAACCATAAGAAAGGCTGAGTGCCAAAGAATTGAGGTCTTTGAACTCTGGTGCTGGAGAAGACTCCTGCGAGTCCCTTGGACTGCAAGGCGATCCAACTGGTCAGTCCTAGAGGAGATCAACTGTTAAGTTGGGTGAATGAGGACGCAGCAAGCCAGAGTAGTTCGTGACAACAGCTCTTTATTGTATGGTGAGACTCCAGCAACTAAACCTGGGAGCCAGCTCCCTTTATATACCTTACAACAGTAGTGGTCAGCCAATCAGCTGAGGGTCAGTTATTTCGAACTTCCCGCCCAAACAAACCTATTTACATAACATCAACCCTGACTGCTCTTTAGAAGGCCAGATCCTGAAGATGAAACTCAAATACTTGGGCCACCTAATGAGAGGGAAGGACTCACTGGAGAAGAGCCTAATGCTGGGAAGGATTGAGGGCAAAAGAAGAATGAGACGACAGAGAACGAGATTGCTGGATGGAGTCACTGAAGCAGTCGGTGTGAGCTTAAATGGACTCCAGAGGATGGTAGAGGACAGGAAGGCCTGGAGGAACGTTGTCCATGGGGTCGCAATGGGTTGGACATGACTTCACAACTAACAACAAATACTTCCCCATATTCTGTTTCTAAGTGGCTTATCATAATAGCACCAATAAAAACCTTAACAATCAACAGAGTTGACAATGCAAGTTCAAAACAACATCAAAGAAACGTCAAAGAAGAAAACAAATCTGCAATCTAATCTAGACATCAATACACTCCTCTATGTACTCTGGACATCAATACATTCTGTGTAAATATATATAAACCCACCTTGAGATGGGCACAGAACAGAAAAATGAGATGTAATTTATAGCCAAATGGATATTACACAAAGGAAATACAGATCCACTGATACCAAGGAAAGGTGTCTTTCATTGACTCATGTGGCAAGATTCTTCACTGATTTAGAACACCATAATAATTGCTTCGTTAACAGTGTCCAGTCCATCATGTGTTCTGCCAATCATTTACATTAATTTTTATTGCTGTGAAAGGGATAAAATATATGTGACGGCACAGTCAATGGCCGATGAAGCAGTAAGACTTCAAAAGCTGCCATCTACAGGCCTCACTGCAACTGAGGCATCAGCTGGTAGAAATAAACCAATGGAACAGAAGTTTCCCTCTGGTTTTGGGAGCTTCATCACTGGAGGCTTTCAAGAAGAGAGTGGACTGCCATCTGTCAGAAATGGTGTAGGGCCTCCTGCTTGGGCAAGGGGGATTGGACTAGATCAGAGCAGTGGTGAAATGTAAAATTTGTTACTACCAGTTCTGTGGGCGTGGCTTGGTGGGGGTGGAGGTAATGTGACTGGGTGGGCATGGCCAACTTTTTTTTTTTTTTTTTTTACTTTTACAACCATTTTTTCTACAAATGGTTTCTCTTCAGCCGAGCTTCATTAAAAGCTTCTGATGATCAGGCAACTCAGCTGGGATCGTCAGAGGCTTTTAAAAGCATTTTTTTCTACAACCTCTTTGACCGAAGAGGTTGTAGAAAAAATGCTTTTAAAAATAATAAAAAAAAAGCCTCTGATGATTGCACGGCAAAGCTGGGCATGGGGGGGTAGGCAGGGATTTTTGCTACTGGTTCTCCGAACAACCGCCACCATTGCTACCGGATAGGGTGATCTGGTCCGAACGGGGAGCATTTCTCCCCTGGATCAGGGATCTCCAATCTTGGCAACTTTAAGACTTGTGGACTTCAACTCCCAGAATTCCTCAGCCAAGCAAAGCTGGCTGAGGAATTCTAGGAGTTGAAGTCCACAAGTCTTAAAGTTGCCAAGATTAGAGACCCCTGGACTAGATGGCCTACAAGATCCCTTTCAACTCTGTTAATCCATCTGTTCCAATCTGTCTGTCTGTCCTAATTCCTGCAGCACGAGTAAGAGATGGATAAATACCGAGAAAGCTATTTATTTATTAAATTTTGACAGTGACCATCTCACCTAGGTGACTGTGCCAGTAGTGGATTTCACTTACCTTTACTACCGGTTCGAAACTGTGAGTGTGTGCGCGCGCGCCCTTCCTTCGTTCACCCGCAGCGCTTCTGCGCATGCGCAGAACCTTCTGAGCATGTGCAGAGCATCCATGATGACATCTGGGCAGGTAGGCTCACTCGAACCGGGGCAAACCGGCAGAAGCCCACCACTGGACTGTGCCATGCTACGCCTGCCTGCCTGAGGATTCAGGGAACCCCAGCGTCTATGCCAAGTTATGAAAGGAGGTTATCTAATAATAACCTCTTAGGGGAAGAAGGTTATTTTAGTACATTAAGAAAAGGACAGAAATCCACACATGGTTGGAAAAAATGACAAAGAAACACACTGACTTTAAACCAGAGATATTTTTATTAGGGATTTTACCAGAAACATATAATAGAGAAGTGAGATATTTAATTGTGAATGTTTTAACAGTGGCTAGAATTGTATTTACTAAAAACTGGAAAAAGGAGAAAATACCTACGGAAGATGAAGTTATGGAATGTGCTGAAATGAGTAAATTGACATTTGAAATTAGAGAACAGGAAGATAAACAATATTATATGATATGGGATTTATTTTATCAATGGCTAGATAATAAAGCATGGAAATGAAGTATGAAATATGAAATAAATGTAATAATATAATATATGAAAGGGTTATTTTTAATGGGACAAATGCCATTGTTAAGTAAATGTTAAATAAGAATAATAACACAAAGAGATATAATAAGAGAAATTAAATAACTTGTAAATTTTGGATATGGGATTAAGCACAAAAGAACTGCAACCAATCGATACACTTTCTGTAATTGTAATGGATGATGGCTGTTTTATGTTTTGTTTAAAAATAAAAAAAATTCAAAAAAAAAAAGAGAGGAAAGGACAGAAAACCAATTTCTACTCCTACTGGCTTCTGTCTGCTGGGAGTGGGAGACGTTGATGTCCCTTTCCTCCAGCAAAAAGGACGATGATCTGATTTATTGTCACTGTTGTTTGCAAATAGTAGATCTCTTTTCCAAGCTGTTTACATTCCTAGCTGGACCACAGTTCCCCTGAACCGGCCAACTAATGTAAACTCAGATACTCTCTTCTAAGTTTGCTTGGGGACACAGACAACCTGGGCACCTATTCCTATAAATCTGCTGTTGCCTCATCGTATTTTCCACTTCTCTCCATGCTCTCTCCTTACATTCCTGTAACTAAGCCTGAGCAATCGGTCACCTCCTGACCGCCCCCGCTGTCCAGCCACCATACTTTGTGTTGTAGGAATTTGTACAGTCACATGAAGGATGCATAGCGCCATTGCTAGTGTTCCTACCGACATAAACAGGTCCGTGGATTTACAGAAAGTATGCCTTGAATGTGGATCTCTCTCCGTTAACTGCCGTTGACAGAATGTATCTTTCATTCAGAGGCACAGTTCATCTCTTATATGCAGGTAGTCCTCGGCTTACAACAGTTTGTTTAGTGACTGTTCGAAGTCACAATGGCACCGAAAAAAGGGACTTATGAACATTTTTCACATTGATGACTGTTGCAGCTTCCCCCCTGGTCACGTGATCAAAATTTTTTGCCAAGGTTTATGATGCAATTAACTGCACAGGTGATCCAACCCCCGATTCCTACTACTAGTAGTCCTCAACTTACAACCATTTGTTTAGTGACCGTTCAACAGGACCGAAAAAAGTGACCTGTGACCGTTTCTCACACTTATGACCGTTGCAGCATCCCCCCTAGTGACGTGATCAACTTGCTTTGCCAAGGTTTATGATGCTATTAACTTCACCGGTGATCCAGCCCCCAATTCCTATAGGTAGTCCTCAATTTACAACCATTTGTTTAGTGACCGTTCAAAGCTACAACAGCATTGAAAAAAGTAACTTTTGACCGTTTTTCACGCTTATGACCATTGCAGCATTTCTCTAGTCACGTGATCAAAATTCAGACATGTGGCAACTGATTCATATTAATGACTGTTGTAGTGTCCCGGAGTCATGTGATCCCATTTTGTAAACCTCTGACAAGACAAAGTCAATGGGGAAAGCCAGGTTCACTTTACAACCGTGTGATTGATTTAACAACTGCCGTGATTCACTTAAAAACGGTGGCAAGAAAAGTCGTAAAATGGGACAAAACTCACTTAACAAATGTCCCACTTAGCAACATAAATTCTAGGCTCCAATTGTGGTCGAAAACTGAGGACAACCTGTAATCATTATTTAAACTTCTAAACAAGAAGATTAAAAAGTGTATTGTCTTTAAAGCATATTGATCATCAGTATTATTATTATTTTAACGACTATTATTAATCTTAGAATTATTATTCACATTTTGTAAATCTAAAATGACTCAGACAATGCACTGTTCACCAAGCACCTGTGTGTATTTAAAGAAAAAAAATGTATAAATAAAATTTATATATATAAAAAGTGTTAGATACTGAATATCCTGCTGGGAACTTTGATGGAAAGCATTCTTTCACTTGACATCTTCTGAACAATGAATGGAAGGATAACCCACTTCAAAACTGCTATTCGGCTAGGACTTATTAGTGTGAAAATGATATCCTTTCCATCAAGCTTGCTGTGAAAAGGGGGGGGGAAGGCAAGCGAGAGAAAGGAGAGGGACAGACACACCTATACGTCTCTGACATCCATTTATTTCAGAATTGCACTGGATCTGTTTAATCCAAAAGAAATTTAAAAAAAAGAACATTCAGTTCATATGTACATAACATACGAGGCAAATCCTTCTGCGTAAAAACATTCAGGTTGTTCCTGAAATTAGGGAACAAAGGGAACAAATTAAAAATGAAAATCTTTAGCAACATGTACGATATATTTGGCAGACATTATACCAGGGATGGAATCCAGCAGGTTCTGGAGAACTGGTAGCAGAAATTTTGAGTAGTTCGGAGAACTGGCAAATACCACCTCTGGCTGGCCCCAGAGTGGGGTGGGAATGGAGATTTTGCAATATCCTTCCCCCAGGAGTGGGGAGGGAATGGAGGTTTTGCAATATCCTTCCCCTGCCACGGCCACCAAGCCACACCACACCACGCCCACCAAGCCACGCCCACAGAACCGGTAGTAAAATAATTTGGATTTCACCACTGCATTATACTGCAATCTGGCAAGAGCTTAGTCCAGGATTCAGGAAGCTGTGTGAACCCAGGACGTTGGATTAATGGAGAAAAACCAGGATTAATCTCTGTGGATAAGTGTACCATGCCAACACACCCCAAACGCTGCTTTAATCAAATCCTGTATCTGCTGCTTGAGGCAATGAGGCAAACGTTTTACCTCATGTTATGGTGAACCTTCTCAAGCCTATTCTATTGAATCCATTTTGATGGCTTGGGAAAGGTTGACTAGCAACTTCTCTGCAATTAGGAAAACGTTTTCTTTCCATTCCCTTCTCCCAAGAAGTTGGCATAAGGCACACACTGGAGTGTGAGGCATCCGTGGTCAAACAGTCTATGGGGTAGTTTCCCCTTTGTACACCAGGTATCTGTCTGAGGGTCATAGCAGTCCAGTGAATCAGAGTCCACGATGGCGTTATCCGGTGTTAGACAGCGGCCCCCGGTCAAATACAGCTTCTCATTGATGGTGGCTACCCCATGGTGCATCCGCCTTTCCTTCATGTCTGCACACTTCACAAATTTATTGTCCTTGGTATCATAAGCAATTACTCTTCGCGTGTATCCTAGGGGAAAACCAAAAATAAGGAAAATTGTGAAATTCATAAGTCACAGGCTCAGCAGGAATGGAAGGGATGAAATGCAATGGAAATCAGATAGTCCTCAATTTATGACTACAACTGAGCCCAGAATTTCTGTTGCTCAACGAGACCGTTGTTAAGTGAATTTTGCCCCATTTTACAACCTGTCTTGCCACAGTTGTTAAGTGAATCATGGCAGTTGTTATGTTGGTAACATGGGTTGTTAAATGAATCTGGCTTCCCCATGGAAGGTCAGAAGGTCCTTGCCAGAAGGTCGCAAAAGGTCATAAATACGAGCGTCTGAATTTTGATCACATGACCATGGGGATGCTATAATGGTCGTAAGAGTGAAAAATGGCCATAAGTCACTTCTTTCAATGCCATTGTAACTTTGAATGGTCACTAAACAAATGGTTGTAAGTCGAGGACTACCAGTAGTAGGAATTGGGAGCTCAACTGGCCAGTTAGCAGCATCATAAACTTTGACAAAGCAAGTTGCTCCACTGGAATTCTTTTTTAGCTGGAATCTTGTGTTGAACAGAGGATCAAACTCAATGCAGTGGCATCCGCAGAGTTTGTGTGTCATCACCAGCAAGATGGCGGGAGGAGTTTTGCAATGGAAACTCCACCTAGTGTGACTTAGGTCATGATGCACCACCTGCCATATTGCTTCAACACTCCCCAACTTACGGGTGCACCTCACTGACTCAGTGGCCTAAATGACCCCTTACAAATAATATTACTGTATTCTCTGTTCTTCTGATGTATTCTTTCCATTGCAGCAACCATATTATTATGGCCTTCCCTTGTGTGGCTTGGAGTCAGACCTGTTACACCATATGACAGTCCTGGGAATGTGAAGAGAGGCAGCTACGATTGAGTCAAATAAATTAGGAGTCTCCAACCTTGGCAACTTTAAGACTTGTGGACTTCAACTTCAAGAGTTCCTCAGCCAGCAAAGCTGGCTGAGGAACTCTGGGAGTTGAAGTCCACAAGTCTTAAAGTTGCCAAGGTTGGAGACCTCTGAAATAAATAATAGTTCAACAAATCATTGCTTTGTACAGATGGGCAAACTTTCAGCTCAAGGGCCACAATAGGCTTTGTACACTAGGTTGTGGGTTGCAATGAAAATTGTAGGCAGGGCCAGGCCAATTTGGAGAGGTGGGTTCAGAAGTGTATGGGCAAAGTAGAGACCTTAAGCAGAATCTACTGCCCCCATTTTCAAGTCCCACAATGCTGTCTTATCATATTGTGGCTTGGCTTGGAAGGCCAGCAACAGTTACAGATAGTCCTCAACTTATAACAGTTCATTTAATAACCGTTCAAAGTTACAACAGCTTTGAAAAAAAGTGGCGTATGACCGTTTTTCACACTTACAACCGTTGCAACATCCCCATGCTCACGTGGTCAAAATTCAGATGCTTGGCAACTGGTTCATATTTATGACGGTTGCAATGTCCTGGAGTCACATGATCAGAGTTTGGAATCAGAGTGAGTCCCGAACCACACCGATAGGAAACCAGAAAAACTGTGGAAGGAACTCAAAGAAATTGTTAAGGATTCGTGTGAAAATTAACAGAAATAGAATAAAGCAGACTGGATTTCAGAACAGGCCCCTGAAATTGCCAAGAGAAGAAAAGAGAAGCTGAAGCCAAGAAAAACAAAAATCTTAGGAAGGAATTTAACAAAGAATTTCAGAAGAGGCAAGACACAGTATTACAATGATATCTATAAAAACATCAAAGATGAAACAGACACAGAAAATCAAGGATAGTCTTCCAAAAATCTCCAAACTCAGAATAGAATAACAGAGTTGGAAGGGACCTTGGAAGTCTTCTAGTCCAACAGCCTGCTCAAGCAGGAGACCTTATACTATTTCAGACAAATGGTGGTCAAATCTCTTCTTAAAACCTCCAGTGTTGGAGCACCACAACTCCATGAGGCAAGCTGTTCCACTGATTAATTGTTCTAGCTGTTAGGAAATGTCTATTTATTTCTAGATTGGTTCTCTTCTAGATTAGAAGATGGTTGCAACCTCAAACTGGTATGCTAAAAGATGTCAGTGAGCAGATAGTAATTAAGAGCCTTAGTAGTGCAGCAGACTAAAGCACTGTTAAATAACACCAGCTGCCTGCAATTACTGCAAGTTCAAATCTCACCAGGCTCAAAGTTGACTCAGCCTTCTATCCTTTCGAGATAGGTAAAATGAGGACCCGGATTGTGGGGAAAATAAGCTGACTTTGTATAAAAAAGAACACCACTTATGGGGGGGCCGAAAGCCCTACTAAACAGGTATATACAAAAGTATGAAGGCTATTGCTTAACGCATTGTAAGCCGCCCTGAGTCTCTAGAAAAGGGCAGCATATAAATCGAACGAATAAGTAAGTAAGTAAGTAAGTAAGTAAGTAAGTAAGTAAATAAATTCAAAGAAAATTATATATATATAAGAAAAGAAGAATCAGCAAAGAATGATAAGGTGTCCCCATTGTGACTTCCAAAAAATATCCCATTGAATTTAATCTAAAGCTGGTAAACAGACCTGCAAAACTATCTCTAAATAATAAGAACTCTATTTAATTCAGGACAAGTGCCACATTGCTGCGGTTAATAAACGCTGTCTTGTTTTGATCTGATTTATTCAAGGGAAATTTGACATATATTAGATGCTTTTTGAAAAATATCAAAAATCTGTTTGTTATTATTGAGAATTTCCCCCCCCCCCCCCCAGTTCCAATTGCTCGATAAGCCAGGAACAACTTGATGTTGTTATGACATACTTACTCAGTAACTGAAAATTTATCGGTAGTAAATCTCTTTGCTTTAAAGGAAAATGAATTATGTTTGAAATTAGATGAAATGTTTGTGCTTTTCCTTAAGTAAACCAAAACGCTTATGGCTTAAACTTGTCCACTGAATCATTGGCACAAAGTTTCAGAGTAAATAGAGGACAAGGTTTGGGTATTTTTTTTTTTTACAAGCCTTCTTGTACATCTCTTCTGTGTTCATATTTTGGTCTTCTTGCTCTCTCTTGTAGAGAACTAAATGAAAAATTGTGGCACCAAAAATGGACACTGACACATACCAAAACCTCCAAAACTTTAACCTTAAACTGTCTACTGTTGACCTCACCCCATTCCTAAGAGGTCTGTAAGGGGCATGCATAAGCACCACAAGATATAGCCAGGCACTCCAGATGTAAGGGGAAAAAATCTACACTATAACACCAAGCAGAAATAAATTGCTGTATTTTGGGACATCTGCATGACAGCCATTCTCAATTTATGTTACCTCCAACAATAAAAATGCGGTCTCCAATCAAAACTGCTGGTGCACAGACATTTTTCACCATCCTGGTCTCCATTCGGAACCACATGTTCCTAGACACGTGATACACCTGAAAAAGATGAAATGGAAGGATTTGACATAAAAGGACATCTCTAATAATAAAACCATTTTTTAAAAAGTGAAGATATAGAATTAGAATTCTTTATTGGCCAAGTGTGATTAGACACACAAGGAATTTGTCTCCGGTGCCTAAACTCTCAGTGTTTCTATAGTGATAGATCATGATCATAGTCAGACAATAAATATACAATATTTATTTGGGAATAGGCTACAATCATTTACCTATTTAGCAAATAGGCACCAAATTTTGGATCCAGATCTAGAAATCTAAGCAAATTAGCAGATATAATTGTACATCTCACTTGAGTAATTGCCCCAAAACCAACCAACCAATTTCCATCCCCTGGGGTTGATTTGCACATGGAACTCCCTACTCCAGGGGTCTCAAACTCAAGGCCCGTGGGCCGCATCCAGCCCACGGGGTGCTTAGATCTGGCCCACAGGGCTGCCTTGGAAAAAATGAAGGACTGCATGACTCAACACCAAAGGCACATGGAACGCTGTTACCTTCCCACCAAAGGTGGTCCCTATTTCTCTACTTGCATTTTTTACGTGCTTTCAAACTGCTAGGTTGGCGGAAGCTGGGACAAGTAACGGAAGCTCACCCCGTTACGCTGCACTAGAGATTCGAACTGCTGAGCTGCCGACCTTTCGATCGACAAGCTCAGTGTCTTAGCCACTGAGCCACCACGTCCCTTATTACAACAGACATCTACTGTCATTTAAATGCACAAGAAACTGAATGGTGTTTGAATATTCAGCTCCATCCTCATTTGTGTCTGTGCCCAACTACTTAGTTGTGTGCGTCAACTAAGATTCAAGCACACACACAATTTAATACCATTCAGCAGTTGAGAAATGAAGGGAATGCCAGAGCTTGTTTTAACATCTTATTAGTGCATCGTTAGCTATTGTATAAACATAATGGGAAAGTCAACAGTTAATGTATCTTGCGAGCTATTTAACTGAAACCTGAATCACGATAGCTACCCAATGCTGATAAAACCTTTGCAGTGGACATCTGGAATTGCCTAACCTTCTGGGTTTTTTTTTTTAAATGACCACCCATGACTAAAAGAACATCTGGTATAGAAACGGTTTGCAAATTGCTTTTTTATGAAACCAAATATTTGAACATATTGCTGTATATTATAAAAGGGGCAGCCACCTTTATATCCTCGGTTCCCATAAACTTCAGCCAGGATAGCCACTGAATGATTATAGGAGTGAAAATAAAACGCATAAAGGCACAAAGCTGAGAAAAGATGGCTTAAGAGAAGTCTAGGTTTAAAATTGGAAAATACTGGTGAAATATAATCTAACCTTAAATTTGAGTCGGCAGGAACAAATCCTGTGCTCAGATAACAAATTGTTTCTGAGAAAAATCACAGGGGCATCTTTATTATGCTTGGAAGTCCAGAATCTTGGAAAGAAAGAATCAAACCAAGTTTAGCTAATCTGACCCCCTTTTTTACCAATCTGGTTGAAATCATGGAGTTGATTTCCTGTGCTTGACCCTTGGCCTCTGTGAAGGTATTGATCTGTTGCACTCATGAGCCCATGAAGCAGGTAGGAAAATATTGACTTGGTCTTACTTTGCTAACTTCTAACCGTTTGCAGCTATAGACGTGTGTAAATATAAAACAGAATGTATTTTAACAACTGACATGGTGTGATGGTTGAATTGTGGATTTCGAAAGCCAGGTAAGATGATCCTCTTAAGTCAGTGGTGAAATCTAAAATTTGTTACTACTGGTTCTGTGGGCGTGGCTTGGTGGGGGGGTTGGTAATGTGACTGGGTGGGTGTGGCCAATTTTTTTTTTTTACTTTTAAAACCATTTTTTCTACAACGTCTTCGGCGAAGAGGTTGTAAAAAAATGCTTTCAAAAAGGTCTGACGATCCCAGCTGAGTTGCCTGATCGGCAGAGGCTTTTTAAAAAAGCCTCTGCCGATCAGGCAACTCAGCTGGGATCGTCAGAGGCATTTAAAAGAAAAAAAGGGTTTTTTTCTTTTAACACCTTTTGACGATCCCAGCTGAGCCGCGCGATCATCAGAGGCTTTTTTTTTTCGGCCGAAGAGGTTGTAGAAAAAATGCTTTTAAAAGTTAAAAAAAAAAAAGCCTCTGATGATTGTGCGGCTCAGCTGGGCATGGGGGGGCGGCAAGGATTTTTGCTACCGGTTCTCTGAACCACTCGCCTCCATCGCTACCGGGAGCATTTCACCCCTGCTCTAAGTATAATGGAGTTAGGGATGGTGAGGTAGGTTAGGTCTAAACAACCATGTGACTGAAGCCGCACCCCTATTTTACTGATCCCTGAAGGACCAGCCTCTCTATGGCTTTTGTAGCCAATAAGAACAATGGGGCGGGATTCCTATTTCACAGTTGCAGCCACCATTTTCTGTGGGGTTTTTTTGTCCCTTCCGTAGATGCCCTTGGATGCAACCACTCTAACTAGTCCTCCTCTTTGTTAAACTGACATTGGAATGCTGAGACGCACTCACATTTGCAATTGTTCCCAAAATTAGCCTTTGACGTGTATCTGGATTTGTATATTTGTCCATCCTGCAATATTTACGCCACTCTGGATTGTATGTGGCAAGTAATGGCGGGGCCTCTTAGCAAAATGATGTTGTGGCTGTTGCTTAAGCTCTTAACAGCAAAATGTTTGCCTGTATAAATAAAAAGGGGATTTTTATGTGGTTTTCAGCAGATGGAAATTTCAGCTTAGCCAATGAGTTTGGTTATCCGCTGCATAGCTTCCCAATGGATTCTCAAAATAATGGCTAGGTTTTTCTATTTCCTGCTGAGGATATTTTCTTCGCAAAGCATGAGAGTAGCCCAGAGACTTTGAACCAAAGGCCAGACATGGCTGGAAGCATGCAATTGAGATAGCCCAGGTGAGATGATCAAGAATGGGAATTACCTGTATTAGCCTGACTGGGTTTTGCATCAAGTCTTCCCCCCCAAACAGGTAGATTCTTTGGTCTTTGGCAGATACCGCAGGATGCAGGACCGCAGTGGGAATATTCGCCATGTCTTCCCAAACATTGTAGATGCTATCATACCTCTCCATGGAATTTAAGATTTCCTGGTTCGCGCCGATGCCTCCGATGGCAAAGATATAGTTTTTGTAGGTCACGCTTCTATGGGAATAGCGCGCCATTAACATGGGCTCTATCAGCCTCCATTGATTCAGTTTGAGTGAGAAGATGTAAACGTTACTGCTAACTTGGTCCTTCCCGTTACCTACAGGAATTCCCCCCAGAAGATACACATTACTGTGCAGACTCACTGCCGAGGCCTTGTAGAGACGGGTTGGATACTTGGCAAGGCTCAACCATTGGGTTGTATTTTCATCATACAGTAAGACGTCTCTTGTAGTTTGTTGATTGTCTTTGCGACCACCGATTAAGAGGAGGAATTCCCGACACGAATAGCGCCGGGGAACATGCCAGAAGGGTTTGACGTCAGGGGCACTGACACTATACAGCGAAAACATCTGCTTATTTGCAAGTTCTAGGATATTTTGACAGGCGGGGGATGACTGAATGAGAGAGTCATTGGCTATGAAGCGGAAGAAGAATGTCGGATGGACATACTGAAGCCTCACTTTTTGGAACAAGTCTTGAATATAGCCTTGTCGTGCTTGAAGGTCATGCCTTACCCAGACCATGATAGCCTCAAAAACCTCTTCCTCCTCTCCGCAAAGCTCGTCATTCCCAAGATAGTCTATCAACTCTAACACGCAAAGTTCTTTCAGGTCTTCAGAAGTGGCTACTTCAGGGAAACGCCTCAGAGCCATGGCTTTCGCTTTCTGATTAAGATCCTGACAATGGAGGATTTCAGAAAGCCTTCTCAGGCTAAGGCAATTTTCTGGAGAAAGCTGATCCTGGAGGTAAGCTGAACAGGCTTCAAAGAGCTTCATGTACTGAAGCATGGAAGCCGTCTCCATGAGACTGAGAATGTTCTCGGGAGTCATGAGTATCTCTCCCGTGTAGATGTAAAGGATAATCGAATGCAGAATGCCGGAGTCCATTTCTTGGAGGTTGACTTTTTCCTGGATGCTCTCCTTAAAGTTATTACAGAACATGGCTTTGAAATAGGGACTGCTTGAGACAAGAACATTCTTATGGCAAGGAATTTCAATGTCGTTTGTGCACAGAAGGACATCGGTTAGGATTCTGTTTTGTCTCAAGACGTTCAGCTGCTTGAGGAGATCGGAGGAAAAATCTTGGTCTCTGAACAAGAGGCCTTGGAGGGAGTTTTCTTCCATGACCTAAACAGCATCCAAAGGAGAAGTCTTAGGATGAAAGTATCAAAAATTCTTCAGGGTGCAATGCAAAAGTCCCCTCGAAATATTGTCCATCTATTACAGAATGGAGAATAGAATAGAATAGAATAGAATAGAATAGAATAGAATAGAATAGAATAGAATAGAATAGAATAGAATAATTTTATTTCTATACCGGCCTTCTCCCGAAGGACTCAGGGTGGTGTACAGCCTATTAAAAGCACAAGACAAACATCAATTAAAATAATTTAAAATTATTAAAGCAGAAAACATCTGCTTACACCAACAAAGAAAGTTTTTTTAAAAAATTACAGGTAGTCCTTGACTTACAACAGTTTGTTTAGTGACCATTCAAAATTAACCAAAATTTTCAACATTTTGAAAAAAGTGACTTATATGACCGTTTTTCACATTCATGACCGTTGCAGCAGCATCCCTATGATCACGTGATCAAAATTCAGACACTTGGCCACTGACTCGTATTTATGACGTTTGCAGTATCCAGGTGTCATGTGATCGATCTCCTTTTGCGACCTTCTGACAAGCAAAATAAATGGGGGAGCCTGATTCCCTTAACAACCATGTTACTCCGTTAATAATTGCAGTGATCCACTTAATAACTGAGGCAAGAAAGGTCATAAAAATGGAGCAAAATTTACCTAACAGCTGTCTCGCTTAGCAACAAAACATTTTGGGCTTAATCGTGGCCGTAAGTCGAGGACTATCTATATCACATTCCTCTTACAAAATCAACCGGATATTCAATTCCACTTCTAGGCTTCTAATAGGCCAATGAGTTAAAAATAGATTATTATTTTTTTAATGTTTCAAAATGCTTTCAGTAATCAGGGATTCAAGACCAAAGCCAAAAAAAAAAAAATGTTCATAGGGAAGAAACTCTCTAAAAATTCTCTTTAGCATCCCCCCCGCCCCCCCAAAAAAGAACCGTAGTCATTTCTAAAGAATGCAACTTTGCAGAACAACACAATAAACTAAACTAAACTGCATCTAGGAATCTATAGGGAAAATCTGTTTTTTTTTCTTTCTGCGAATTGCTTTGCTTTCAGAATAACACAGTTGGAAGGGACCTTGTAGGTCATCTAGTCCAACCCCCCAACCCCCCACCCCGCCAAAGCAGGAAACCCTACACCATTTCTGACCGATGGAAGTCCAGTCACTTCTTGAAAGCTTCCAGTGATGATTTCAGATCAGTCCCAAACAGGATTTTTTTTTTTTAATTTGATTTATATGCCGCCCTTCTCCGGAGACTCAGGGTGGCTTACAATGCGTTAAGCAATAGCTTTCATACTTTGTATATTTATACAAAGTCAGCTTATTGCCCCCACAAACTGGGTCCTCAATTTACCTACCTTAGAAAGGATAGAAGGCTGAGTCAACCTTGAGCCTGGTGAGATTCGAACTTACAATAATTGCAGGCAGCTGAATGTTAATAACAGGCTATTAATCTGCTGCGCCACCAGGCTTTGTTTGAATTTGTTTTCTTTGCATGATTTCAAAGTTTGCTCAAACATTATCCCCCAACTCTATAGTTATACTCAGCTATACTGTACACCCACGATAAAATGCACCCAATGCTTAGCTTTTCTTTCTCGATGCATCAGTTTTGGTTCCGACTGCGCCGCAAAACAACAACAGATCATAGAAAAGCCTTCTACTTTTTTTAAAAGAGGACGACAGCTGCTAGCCCACTTCGGCCCACCTCCATCCCATCACCCCATTCTTCAGTGAAATGTACAAAAATATAACCGGCATATATTGCACGGAGAGGCTTAAAAACCCAACAACCGGGTTGCGACACCCCAAAGCAAATTTCTCCAAGTTTTAATGGCTTTTGTTTGTGGTAAAAAATAAAATAAAAATGGGGGCAGGCAGCTCTGTTTACCTTAATCCTTTCCCAACCTTCAGTGGCTCTGGCTTGTTTATTCTCTGCTGAAACTTTCCATGCCTATAACAACTTGCCTCGGAAGATTAATGTTTGAAAAGCAGAGGGAGAGGAAGCTATGAAACCTCCCTATATTATTCTTTCGCCGTTTGAAGGATTCATTGGGGATGGTTTCTAGGTTTGTTTAGCATCACGGAGCTGTCCTTGCTTTTTCCAGGGATGGTTAGCGAGGTACCACAACACGGCACTCTGTACATTCCTGAGCTAAGAATAGCGAACCCAATTCCTTTCTCCCCAATGTTGCTACGTGTGACTTTCCAATTGCCTGCTCTAGCAACCAAGGGGACGCAACTCTGCTTTGCCAAGGAGTGCTCTTCTGCCAAGGGTTTGCAAATGAAAATAGAAGGGGAGATTAGGGATGGGACATTGGCCAAAGGCCTGGCTAAGTGAAGGAAGAGGACCCAGAGGATAATAACGCTAAAGGGCATAAACAATCCGAAGCTTCTAGAAGGCACTGTTTGTTTGCCCCAAGTTAACCCGTCTTTCCGCTAATCGTTGGTCTGTTAGGGAGGAGGTTAACTAACTTAGCTGATCAGGGGAATGACGTAGATTTTATATACTTAAGCTAAAGGTAAAGGTTCCCCTCGCACATCTGTGCTAGTCATTCCTGACTCTAGGGGGCGGTCTCATCTTCGTTTCAAAGCCAAAGAGCCAGCGCTGTCCGAAGACGTCTCTGTGGTCATGTGGCCGGCATGACTAAAAGCCAAAGGCACACGGAACACTGTTACCTTCCCACCAAAGGTGGTCCCTATTTTTCTACTTGCATTTTTTACGTGCTTTCGAACTGCTAGGTTGGCAGAAGCTGGGACAAGGAACGGGAGCTCACCCCGTTACGCGGCACTAGGGATTCGAACTGCTGTGGCAAAGTGAGTATTTTTCCCAAGACAAACTGACAGGGATATTTTTGAGTGCTTGGATGAGAAAAAGCTATTTGTTATTCAGACTGTAATGTGCTATAAATGATCTATCATGGGTAAGCAAGCTGGCCAAAAACATTGTGGGATAACATATTTTTTTGTGTGCTTTTTTTTTTGTTTTTTGTTTTTGCAAGGCTATATTAAGCCAATGAATGTAGGAAAAACATCACATGGAGAATGTAATCTGCAGTTATTGCACTGGATTCGTTCGCGAGATGACATTCATATTGAGGCTACATAGACGAGCCGCAACATTAGACCGTATCTAATGTACTTTCACATCAAATATGCTCAGCGTGGACATCACGTTGGGCTTCTTGATTCAGATTCAAGTATGGCAAACCCCAGCTGACCTCTGAGCCACGTGGATAAACAGTCTGCTTGAGTCCCCTTGATAGCAATTCCTGCCAACCTCCCACAGAAGGTCTTTCTAATTATGGATCTGCCTCCAATGGAATGAAGAAGCTTGAGGGACATCAGCTTGTTTTCAGCTATTCGTGTTCGATGGGGCTAATTTCTAGTAAGGATTATTGGTTCATGGGTAACGGTCTGAATATGCCAAAAAAAAAAAAAAAAAAAAAAGTAAAATACAAACTAAGGAGATAAATCCGTCTTTTTTCAGTAACTCTCAGTACTTGAATTTTCCATTCATAAAGTCAGTTCAGCTCATCCCATTCAAGGTTCTGTAGGTTGTCCACGACTTACAACAGCTTGTTTAGTGACTATTCAAAGATGTAACAGCACTGAAAAATGTGGGTTTTTTTGCTTTTTCACGTTAGTTTTTGATGATGTCCGGGCAGGTGGGTGGAGCCTCCCGGCTCTGCTGCTACTGGTTCGCCAGAACCGGTAGCAACCCACCAGTGATCCTTCCCGTGCCATGCCCACCAAGCCAAGCCACGTCCACCAAGCCATGCCATGCCACGCCCACCAAGCCACACCCACAGAACCGGTAGTAAAAATTGTCGAATCCCACCACTGATCCCCATGATCATGTGATCAAAATTCAGATGCTTGGCAACTCATATTTATGACTGTTGCAGTGTCCCAAGTTCTTGTGATCCCCTTTTATGAACTTCTGACAGACAAAGTCAATGGAGAAGGCAAATTCATTCAACAACCGTGTTACTAACTTAACAACTGCAGTGGTTCCCTTACCAACTGTGGCAAGAAAGATTGTGAAATGGGACAAAACTCACTTAATAAATGTCCCACTTGACAACAGAAATTTTAGGTTCAATTGTGGTCATTAATCAACAACTACCTGTGCTTTGTGATTTTCTACAAAATTTTCTCACTAATATTGTTTTGTGCACTTTTCCTCCATTCTGCGTGTGTTTTGTTTTACCCAATATGAGACTTAGAGAATATATTAGGAGCCTTGGTGGCAAAGCAGAATAAACTGCTGCTGTTAAAGTAGCACTTAGCTGCCAGCTGCCTGCAATTACTGCGAGTTCAATTCTCACCAGGCTCAAGGTTGACTCAGCCTTCCATCCTTTCGAGGTAGGTAAATTGAGGACCCGGTTTGTGGGGGCAATAAGCTGACTTTGTATAAAATAGAACATCGCATGGGGGGGGGGGGCAAAAAGCCCTACTAAGCAGGTATATACAAAAGTATGAAGGCTATTGCTTAATGCATTGTAAGCTGCCCCGAGTTTTTGGAGAAGGGCGGCATATAAATCGAACTAATAAATAAATAAATAAATAAATAAATAAATAAATAAATAAATAAATAAATAAATAAATAAATAAATAAATAAATAAATAAATGACTTTGGTTGGCCTATTGGATAGAGAGTGCAAAACTAAAGTACTGTATTTATTTATTAGATTTTTATTACCTTTATAGGTAACTCAAGGTGGCGAACAGACTGTATTCCTTCCTTCTCCTATTTTCCTCACAACAACAACTTTGTGAGGTGGGTTGGGCTGAAAGAGAGTGACCTGCCCAGAGTTACCCAGATGGCTTTCATGCCTAAGGCAGGACAGGAACTTTCATCAATTGTATTGGAACTATTTCACTTCTATTGTAAGGCTCTACATTTAGGCAAGAAAAGCAAAATGCACAGCTACAGTACAGGGGTGGGTTCTACTTACCTTTACTACTGGTTTGCAACGGGATCGTGCTCACTTGCTTCGCATGCGCACGTGCCTTACTTCTGTGCATGCGCAGATCGCCGATGATGATATCCAGGGCAGTGGGTGGGACCTCTCACCGGTTTTACTACCGGTTCTTGCGAACCGGTCTGAACAGGGGGCAACCCACCACTGGTACAATATATGGTACTTGCTCGATGGTGGTGACTGTGAGAGGGATCTTGGAGTCCTAGTGGACAACCATTTAAATATGAGCCAGCAGTGTGCAGCAGCTGCCAAAAAAGCCAACGCAGTTCTAAGCTGCATAAACAGAGGGATAGAATCAAGATCACGTGAAGTGTTAATACCACTTTGTGATGCCTTGCTTAGGCCACACTTGGAATACTGCATACAGTTTTGGTCACCACAATGTAAAAAAGATGTTGAGACTCTAGAAAGAGTGCAGAGAAGAGCAACAAAGATGATTAGGGGACTGGAGGCTAAAACATATGAAGAACGGTTGCAGGAACTGGATATGTCTAGTCTGATGAAAAGAAGGACTAGGGGTGACATGATAGCAGTGTTCCAACATCTCAGGGGCTGCCACAAAGAAGAGGGAGTCAAGCTATTCTCCAAAGCACCTGAGGGCAGGACAAGAAGCAATGGGTGGAAACTAATCAAGGAGAGAAGCAACTTAGAACTAAGGAGAAATTTCCTGCCAGTTAGAACAATTAACCAGTGGAACAACTTGCCTCCAGAAGTTGTAAATGCTCCAACACTGGAAGTTTTAAAGAAGAGATTGGATAACCATTTGTCCGAAGTGGTATAGGGTATCCTGCCTAAACAGGGGGTTGGACTAGAAGACCTCCAATGTTCCTTTCAACTCTGTTATTCTATATTCTATTGTGAGAAGTTAGTAGCAACAAAGCTCTTGGCTTCTGGGCTTACAGAGCCCTTTGAGCAAGATATACCAGTAGTTTGCTTAGTGCCCTTATTTTCCTTGAGAAATGAGGGTATAAAGGAAATTTAAAAATGGGAATAAAACTTCAAAGAATTCTCTAAGCGCATGATTTATAAACAATATCTCTGGATTTGTCAGGCAAAAAACATCCACGCCAAGGAAGGAAATCAGGGGTAGTACTTCAATTTTCAAAGCAATCATGGATTACTCTGTTTGTATATAAACCAGACTCCTACAGAAGTCTAGCATGTTATTCCAAAGGAGACTCCCTTGACTTCTACTGCCATCAGGACAAGGACAGTAAACAGTGAAAAGCAAAACATCAGAATTGAATTCCTGGCTTGTTACTCTGAAAAATTCTGCTCAAATCCTAACTTTAGGTTACAGGTTCTTAGAAGACTGATCAATCAAGAGTCCTGGTTTTGATGTAATTTTTATTACTGAGTGGAGGAGAGTTAGGAATGTTGCCCATGGAACATTCAGGTTTTTAAAAATTTTGAGTTATTATATACACACCCACAGGGATTTTAGTCATTTTTGTTTCCTGTTACAGCGTGAATGTACTCCCATAAATACAATTATTATCAGTTTGAATTTTCGTCATATTTTGGGCGCAATCCATAGCCACAAAACGTCTTGGGTGTCCAGCGAAGGTTGATAGGAAAAAAAAAACGTGCTCAAGCTCTTGAAATCAGTCAGGAAAAGAAATTTATGTAAATGCCTAAAATAAACACACCTGGATACATTAATCTCCCAGATGTATCTTTACAAGTTAGGGCTTTCCAAGATGATTTAAAGCACCTCTACATAACCGAGCAGACGTTTAAAACTTTTGAAGTCCCAAAATATGTTAATGATAACACATGGTTGTCATCTTCATTTTCGATTGTGGGGAATAACTGGGAGTTCTCAGGCAGCCAGGCTCAAAAATCAAACTAAGACACAAGTAACTAAGTCCCTGAAATTTAATGTGAAGAAAAGCAAGTTTTTACACCTAGGCAGGAAAAGGTACAAGTAGAGAATAGACAACATCTGGCTCAAAAACATTAACTATGAGAGGGAGTTTGGAGTCCTTGTGGACAATCACTTAAACATGAGCCAGCAGTGAGCTGCAGCAGCCAAAAGAACTAATATAATCCTTGACTGTATCAACAGAGGCATAGGATCAAAATCACGTGAAGTATTAGTACCGCTTTATAAAGCTTTAATAAGATAACACTTGGAATACTGCATCCAGTTTTGGTCACATTACAAAAAAGAGGTTGAGACTTTAGAGAAAGTGCAAAAAACAGCAACTAAGATGATTAAGGTCCTGGAGACTAAAACATATGAAGAACGGTTGCAGGAATTGGGTATCTTTCTCCAGTCTGGAGAAAAGAAGGACTCGGGGTGACATGACAGAAGTATTCCAGTATTTGAAGGGCTGCCACAAAGAAGAGTAAGTTGACCCCCAACTTACTTTCCAAAACATCAGAAGGCAGGACAAGAAACAATGGATGGAAACTGTTATAAACAGTTGATGGAAGATATTAGATTCAAAATGGACTATCCTATTACGGTTTATGAAGATAACCAGGCAGCCATTACAATGGCAACGAATCTTGCTGTAAAGACAAGGACTAAATACACTGATATACGTTATCTGAATGTTCGGCAATGTATTAAGGATAACATGATTACATTGGAATATTGCGCATCAGAGGACAATATTGCCGATAATTTTACCAAAGCGCAAGGTGCCATTAAACACACCAATTGTTGTGAAAGATTTGGATTAAGAATCTGAAATGTAACTGATACCACTGTACAATGTATGATTTGGATGTGTATTTTTGTTTCTGTATCTATTGTGTATATTATCCTGCCCAATGGGGAGAATGTTAGGTTCAGCTTGTAGCTTACTCCTAACTTGTTGGTCAGGAGTATATCTGTTTCTTTAAGAAACAACTGAGCCATGTAATCAGGGTTTTCTGAACCCTGCAATTAGGCTACAGTGCATAAATAAGCAGCGCAGAGAAGCATTCCTGAGTTTTCCTGATTGTTGCTTCCTGCGTCTTTCTGCTGATTGTGATATGGTAGTGCTGAAGTGCTGATTGTGATATGGTACTGTATACCAAGAGTTACTAAAGTCTGTTTGCTTTGGTAAGGGAAGATACTTACTGGACTGATATTACTGTTTATGACCTTGGACTGTTTTACTTACACCGAAACTGCTTCTTATCTTGTATATAAAGTATTTTTCTCACACGAGCTGGACGTTTATCTCCTTCCCTGTGTGTTTCTGCTCTGCTTGTTGCACAAGCAATAAATACTTTTTACACACACCCTAACAGAAACTAATCAAGGAGAGAAGCAACCTGGAATTAAGGAGAAACTTCGTAACAGTGAGAACAATTGACCAGTGGAACAGAAGTTGCCTTCAGAAATTGTAGGTGCTTCATCACTGGAGGTTTTTAAGAAGAGACAGGACAGCCATCTAACTGAAATGGTAGGGTCTCCTGCTGGAGGAGGGGTTGGACTAGAAGACCTCCAAGGTCCCTTCCAGTTCTATTTTGATAGTGGAATCTTTGCTTGACATCATGTCCTTCATATTTCGCTGGGTGCAACCCCTGATGTGTTATTCAAAGGTTCAAAGCACGCTTTGGCTCAATTAAGATCCCACAGCTTTGTTCTTTGCGCTTTCATTGCTTGATTTTAAGCTACTCTTCTTGTATTTTATCTTTCCTCCCTTTGGCCATGCTATTAATTACAATCTGGCAGCAACTACTGGAAGGGCTCTATGAACCAATGGCCAACTATCCAAAGACTTGAATTTGCAAACTCCTAATTGGAAGGACAGTAGAATGTAGCCTGAAGGAGAACTTATGAAATGTGTATTGCTTAAGCAAGACTCAATGGGTCAAGAGAATATACCATCCCTACTTCACTGATATGGCTGCAAGGAGAAAATAGAATCCCTTCCTTTTCCTCCTCTTCCTCTTCCTTCCCCCTTCCCCTCCCTTCCCTTTTCCTTCCCCACTTCTCCCTTCCCTTTCCTCCCCTCCCCTCCCTTCCATTTCCTCCCCTCCCTCCCCTTCCTTCCCTTCCCCACTTCTCCCTTCCCTTCCCTTTCCTCCCCTCCCTTCCCTTTCCCTTCCCCACTTCTCCCTTCCCTTTTCCCCCCTCCCTTCCCTTTCCTCCCCTCCCTCCCCTTCCTTCCCTTCCCCACTTCTCCCTTCCCTTCCAACCATAATGTAGAGGAGGAATGGTACTCCACTCCTCTGCTCACAATAGAATACATTATGCCACCAGGCTTGAAATTTTGGGCTTGGACAACCTAGAACTATGCCGCCTACAGTCTGACCTAAGCGTAATACACAAAATTGTCCATTACAACGTCCTACCTGTCAATGAATAGAATAGAATAGAATTCTTTATTGGCCAAGTGTGATTGGGCACACAAGGAATTTGTCTTGGTGCATACGCTCTCGGAGTACATAAAAGAAAAGATACATTCGTCAAGAATCATAAGGCACAACACTTAATGATAGTCATAGGGAAACAGTCAATATAAATCTTAAGGATACCAGCAACAAGGTTACAGTCATATAGTCATATGTCCTACTGTCCCCATTTATTTGTACTCACTTCCTGTTATCTAGTACATGTTTGACTGAATGAATGAATGAATGAATGAATGAATGAATGAATGAATGGGCTTGATGTATAGGAAGAAGGAAACCTGAGCATGAGGCAGAATTTATAACCTGAGAAAATGTCTTAAGACAACACCCTCCCTAGCTCTCACGAATATGGGGAGAGGGAAGGGGGGAAGTGCATTCAGGCTTGCAAAATTCTAATTTTATAATAAAAGTATTCTTGGCCTTCATTATTTTGGTTTCCTCATCTGGTATACCCTGAAGGGCTTGATATGACTTTGTGGCCATCTACAGCAGAATTTATCTGCCTTGATTTGCTGCCATCCAAGACAGCATCTTTCTTTGTGAGGTTCAAGAGCCCATAAATGTTACAGAACCTGAACATAAGTGTGTTGTTCAGCAATGAGCTGGCTTCAAAGATATAAACCTCATTTTTACTGGTAGTAACAATGACGCAGAAGACCAGGATGGAGTAGAGGTTGGGCTCTGGAGTAGGAGCAATGACTTATTTAATGTGTGTGTTTGTCTTTCCTTTCCTCTGTGTCTTTCCTCCTGTGTTTGCCACAGGCAGGGGGTTGGACTAGAAGACCTCCAAGGTCCCTTCCAATCCTATTATTCTATGTTCCATGTCTGTGTATCAGAGGTGGGTTTCAGCAGGTTGTGACCAGTTCTGGAGAACCGGTAGCTGAAATTTTGAGTAGTTTGGAGAACCGGTAAATACCACCCTCTGGCTGGCCCTGCCCCTATCTATTCTCTGCCTCCCGAGTCCCAGCTGATCGGGAGGAAATGGGGATTTTGCAGTAACCTTTCCCTGGAGTGGGGTGGGCATGGAGATTTTACAGTACCCTTTCCTTGCCACGCCCACCAAGCCACACCCACCAAGCCATGCCATGCCTACCAAGCCACGCCCACAGAACCGGTCAGGGGTGAAATGTAAAATTTGTTACTACCGGTTCTGTGGGCGTGGCTTGATGGGGGTGTTAATGTGACTGGGTGGGCGTGGCCAACTTTTTTTTTTTTAACTTTTCAAAGCATTTTTTCTAATGCTTTGAAAAGCCTCTGTCGATCAGGCAACTCAGCTGGGATCGTCAGAGACTTTTCAAAGCATTTTTTTTACCACCTCTTCGGCCAAGAGGTTGCAGAAAAAAATGCTTTGAAAAGCCTCTGATGATCCCAGCTGAGCTGTGTGATCATCAGAGGCTTTTTTTTTTTTACTTTTAAAAGCATTTTTTCCGTTGGAAGAGGTTGTAGAAAAAATGCTTTTAAAAGTAAAAAAAAAAAAAGCCTCTGAAGATCGTGTGGCTCAGCTGGGCATGGGGGGGTGGGCAGGAATTTTTGCTACCAGTTCTCCGAACCACCCGCCATCATCGCTACCGGATTGGGCGATCCAGTCCGAACCGGGAGCATTTCACCCCTGGAACCAGTAGTAAAAATTTTTGAATCCCACCACTGCTGTGCTATGTATGTGTACGTTAAAGAAAAATCAAACCACTCAGAGTGCAGAAATCCAACCGGTAGTTTCTTAAAAACTGCTCAAGACTGGAGTCCATACTTGGAGCAAATATCCACTTGTTTCAGCATTTATTCTCTATACTTGCTCCATGCTTTGCTTGAAGGTCAATCTAAATCAGGAAGAACAAAAATGGACCTGGGAAATTTCCAACCTGGGGATACCAGAGAATTCTCTTAGGGATAAATGTGAGAAAATAGTATAAGCTATTTTTCCATGTCTCTGGATGCCCTTTAGGAAACTGAAAACCTGTCCACCAACGTAGACAGAAGTTGGAGCAAACCAAACCAGAGTTCGAACAGGGGATTCTTCCAAATGAGGGTGACAATTCCCCCCCCCCCCCCCCCCGCTTCCTAAGAAACCAGCAAATGTGGCAGGGCAAGAAAAGTTTGCATTCTGAGACAACAGGACAGCCTTATTTTCCAATGCCTGCATTTTCCCATGGGGGAAGAAGTATGAGTAAGCTATTTGGGCCTTAGGACTAGATTACAGTATTTTATCCTGAGGCTACAGCATCGATTCTGGGATCCACACCTCTTAAAGTTCCCAAAGTTGAGAAACCCTGGTTTAGTGGCTTGTCCTGTACAATCCAGCGGATTGGATTAGTTAATCTTTGAGGTTCAATTCTACGATTCTCTATACCAATGATGGCTAACCTTTTTGCCGTCATGTGCCAAAAGCGGGGGGAGCATGGGGGATCACGGGTGTGTGTGCTCCCATCCATAATTCAATGTGGCCCGCCTTCCCGCGCATGCAAACATCACCCCCCACACTTCCCCCTGCTTTTGGCACGCGATGACACGGTGGGCCCGGTAGACCTGTTTTTTCCCCTCCCCAGGCTCTAGAGGCTTTCTAGGAGCCTGGGGAGGGCAAAAACAGCCTTCCCCATCCCCCCCGGAGGCCTTCCGGAGGCCGGAAACAGCCAGTTTCCCGACTTCTGGTGAGACCGGAAGGCCTGAAAATAATTTTCCCGGTGTGCGCATGTGCGCTAGAGCTGAGCTAGGGCAACACTCGCGTGCCCACCAATATGGCTCCGCGTGCCACCTGTGGCACCCGTGCCATAGGTTCGCCATCACGGCTCTATACGATCGAGGTAGGGCATGATCCTATATCTTCACCCATCATTTGGGATACCTGTGAAGAGAGCATCTAACTAGATTTATATCTTTGGGCATAAAGGACTTTTATACTGACATTGCTGGGACTGCAGGACGAAATCTACTAGGCATTAAAGAATTAAGAAGCAATCTTCTCTTGTATCCTGCTTTTCCCATTTACCAGGAGTTTTACAGAAATGGGGGAAAAAAATTAGAGAGTTACTGTAAATGTAAAAAAAAAAAAAATCAGATGCTATAAATAAGGATTAATTGGCAACAGGAGAATTCTGGCTGAAGCTACATAGATAACTCTTTCAAGAACAATTGAAAGTCTAGTTAAAATAATGGTATAAAGATGGAGGAGATGAAAGCCAGCAAACAGATTTACTGCATTCAATAATGACATTTCCAATCACCATTCTTTTTGATGTAGAATCCAGTCTGAAGAGAAGGGAAGGGAAGGGACAGGAGGGGACGGAACAGGAAGGGAGTAGAAGAGAAGGGAAGGGGAAGGAAGGGAAGGGAAAAGAGAAGGAAAGGGGAGGGGAGGAGAGGGGAGGGGAGGGGAGGGGAAGGGAAAGGAGAAGAGAAGAGAAGAGAAGAGAAGAGAAGAGAAGAGAAGAGAAGAGAAGAGAAGAGAAGAGAAGAGAAGAGAAGAGAAGTTCATATAGAAATGATGGTTAAAATATTTGCAAGTTAAGAGTTAATAACACAGTAATATTCGACTTATGATGACAATTGGGACTGGAATATTACTAAGAAAGGTGGTTGTTAAGTGAGCCACGCTCAATTTTATGACCTTTTTCAACATCGTTGTTAAGCAGTTGTTAAGGGAATCACATGTTTGTTAAATGAACCCAGGTTGCCGTTTGGCTTCGTTTATCAGAAGCCAACTGGGAAGATCATAAATGGTGAATATATAACACAGGGCTGTGCAACGTACGAATTTTGATCACGTCATCATAGAGACGTCATTGTGGTCATAAGTGTGAGGACTGTTTGTAAATCACTTTTCCAATGCCATTGTCACTTCAAATGACTGCTAAACAAATGGTTGAACGTCAAGGACTACCTGTAACTGCCAGCCAGCACAGAAAGGTTAGGAACTGTGAGAAGGTTGTTGTAGGCCTTTATTTGTGGAGTTTGGGAGGTATTTCTTGGCTTAATAAGCTTTAAAATCTTAGTTAGCGGATGTTTAGCACACCAAATAAATAGCAGACAGTTCCTTCTATGCACACGACCCCAGAGTATTGCGTTTCACTTGGATGAGTCACATCGAGCCCAGAAAAAGCTGCATTTAGCTGATTTAACTGTTGCTATTCTAGCAATTGAGTCCAAATTTTCATAAGCCCCTCATACGCCTGAGCAGGGTCCTCACAGCTGCTTAGGGCAAATACAAAGGTTATGCAAACCAAGGTAAGACTGATTGGATTTCCCTCTCCTGCATAGAAATACTCAACTTACAACATTATTTTAGACCAGAGGTGGGGAACTATGGCCCCTTTGTAACTTCTGGACTTCAACTCCCAGAATGATTAATCACTTATATCTTTTAGGTACACTGAGAGCTTATGCACTGAAGACATATTCCTTGTGTGTCCAATCACACTTGGCCAATAAAGAATTTAATTCTATTCTATTCTATTCTATTCTATTCTATTCTATTCTATTCTATTCTATTCTATTCTATTCTATTCTATTCTATTCTATTCTATTCTATTCTATTCTATTCTATTCTACAGTAGTGGCCAAAATTGTAGAAATCTTTTGGGAAAAGTGTATTTTTGATGTTTGATGACTAATAACACCACTTTTTTGGGGAGTTTCAAGATAATCCTATTCCACTGCTGGAATGGCCTGGGAATAGCCCAGACCTTAACGCAATTGAAAATATATGGAGTCGACTAATGAAACTTGTTAGTCAGAAGCGGCCCAGCAATAAAACCCAGTTAACAGAAGGAATCATTCAATCTTGGTTTCACATGATAACAGCTGCAGAACTAAAAGACTAGGTTCACTCCATGGGAAGATGTTGTTAGGCCGTAATTCATGCTAAAGGTTACCCAACTATTAACTTCATGCTAAAGGTTGCCCAACTAAGTATTAACTGACATGATAATTTTTGTATATCATTTTTTCTATGGTGATAATTTTTGTATATCTCATTTTTTCTACGTGTTTGACTTTTCTTCTTTATACTGTAACTGCTTTTCTAATAAAAGTTATTGCATTACATTCTTGATTAAATTATCTTTCCATTGATATATAATTTTATGGTACTACTAAAAAAAAGTGGTGTTATTAGCTAGTTTTAGAAAATACACTTTTCCCAAAAGGTTTCTACAATTTTGGATTCTGTTCTGTTCTGTTCTGTTCTGTTGTTCTGTTCTGTTCTGTTCTTCTGTTGTGTTGTGTTCTATTCTTATTCTAATTCTACTCTATTCTCTAGTTCAACTCCACACTCTGTTTAACTCACAAGGTCTGACCCAGAACTTAAATCACGTAACATGTAATTTGGCCTTGTATGTCTTACAACCCTAAAAGTACCGGTAATGAAAATTATGCACCTCAAAAACTAGGTCAGGGACAGCAGTCTGGCTTTGACTAATAGCGTCAAGCTGGGAGTTCAGGGGGGAAAAGAAATTTATATTTAACTCAAGTTTTCACATCCCCAAGTTGAACAGCCAAGCTTCACGTAAGGAAACATCAGCAGATTCCAGAAATCCTGAAGTTCCAAGATATTTAGGAAAAAATCTCTATGAATTCACCAGAAAGGAATGTCAAGACGGGAAAAAAAGCAACTTGAGATGAAGAGGGAATGAAATGAGAGAAAGCAGGAGATACACTGGGGAACAAAACCTACCTCATCCCAGTCAGCTTGGTTCCTACCTTTTCAATAGCAAGAATGGCTAAATCAAATATTTCAGTGCAGCTTTCCACTTGTCTCTCTCTCTCTCTCTCACACACACACACAACTGGCTGAATGGAAGGATAGATGTTGATAGGCAAATATTACAGACGTCTTGCAGATTCAGAAACTGTATTTCATAAAAAAAAAAAACCTAAAAAACAAAAAAAAATCTCCAAACCTTCATAAAGAGGGGCGGAAAATATTTGGAGGGATAAGGTGGGGTGGGTTCCACTTACCTTTATTACCGGTTCGCAACGGGAGCACGCATGCGCAGATCGTCCATGATGATGTCCGGGCGGGTGGGCGGAGCCTCCTGCCATTACTACTGGTTCGCAAGAACCGGACCAAACCAGGACCAACCCACCATTGGGATAAGGAGATTAAAGGTTTTGTATTCTGCATGTTCCTGTCCATATCAAATAAATTTGGATTGTTTATTTAATAATATATAGCCACCCATCATATATCATGCAACTCTGGATGGCTTCCGTGTCCCCAGAGGTGATTCTATGGAAAAGTGTTGCAATTTTGCTTTTCCAGGCAGATCCCTTTCTTATTTATATGTAAATGTCCTGGAAATCTGTCAAATAGTGCGATTAAAAATTCAGATGGATCACGTCAAAAAAAAAAAAAAAAGCGGGCATTGCATAACATGCTTATTGTATAGCGTGATCATTTATTTATTTATTTATTAGTTCAATTTATATGCCGCCCTTCTCCGAAGACTCAGGGCGGCTTACAATGCACTTATAGCCTTCATTCTTTTTGTATATACCTGCTTATTAGGGCTTTTGGTCCCTCATAAGCGGTGTTTCAAGTCAGCTTATTGCCCCCACAATCCAGGTCCTCAATTTACCTACCTCGGAAGGCTGGAAGGCTGAGTCAACCTTGAGCCTGTTGAGATATTGTACGTATGAATAATATGCACACTATAGTAACTACGGTAGATCAGTGTTTCTCAACCTTGGCAATTTTGAGATGTGTGGACTTCAACTCCCACCATTCCTCAGCCAACCCTCTGCTGGCTGGGGAATTCTGGGAATTGAAGTCTACACATCTGAAAGCTGCAAGGTGGAAAATCACTGAACTGGACATTTAGCCAAAATCAACAGGACTACTCCTTTACTTGTACATTACTCTGTTCTACTACCAATACTGTTTTTCAGTGAAGTCAATTTATATCTTCACAATCAAAGAATGTGCACCTCCAATTTATTTCTTTTATTAAAATCTGATTGATAAACTGTTGTCAAGTACCTCAGCAACAGCAATCCACGATGGAGAAAAAAATTAAATCTGCTAAATAAAAGTAGAGACAGAAACAAGACACACATTCATATTTGGGGTATATATAAAGGGTTGCGATTGTGTTAAAATCTGAAGTCTGCCCACATTTGGTGGTTTGTGGTTCCTGCCTCTGGCATTTTTCTATTTTAACTAGAGAATCTTTTTTAAGGTGGCTGCGGAAGAGGCCTTGTCCATCTACCTCTCAATTGTTATCTAAAGCTTTCCCACGTTAGGCAATTTATTATTTTAGCTGCTTGAAATAACTGTTGGAAGAAATGTCCATTTGGGTTCAGTTCCAAGTGGGAAGACAGTCACTGGAAACATGGAGACTGCTTGGAAAGATGGTTTAATGGTGGACAGGACCACATGGCTTGAGGTCCTGGGCAAAAAAGAGCACATGGGTGAGAGAGGGAGAGAGATTTATACTCTCACTTGGGCCTCGCCTTGGAGCTTCCTGTTCCTGTGTAAGAGCAGGTATTGTGATTGGTTGTCAAACTCTCATGGGGCCATGCAGGGGTAACTTTGTAGGTTGTCTTGCGTCCCAGGCTTGGTTGAATCTTGCTGGGTGATGATGTAATGAAGGGGCTTTGGGCAATTCCTATTATGGCTTAATGGCTCTGTCCTGGTTTGGATCTTGAATGAGGGCTAATCCTATCATGTCCTAAGGGTGAAGGTCTTTTGTTTTGTAGATAAGCTGGCCCAGCCTTTGTCTTGTAGATAGGTTGGCACCAAAATATCTGCTGTGCGGCTCTGAGTTAGTCTTTAGAAACTGTTTCTCCTTTGGGGAAAATATAATATTCTGCCTTTTTAATATTTCCTAGAATATTTCATTTTTCTAGGAGAGGGGTGGGTGCTAACTTCCTACATAACATAGATAAGAAGTTCCTTATTTTTAAGCTTGAGATTCAATCCCATAAATAACAGAAAAAAAAAACCCGTATTTCTGGGAAGCATTCAATTAGCTGTTTAGTAATATAAAGGACCTAGACATACAGCTAGTCTAATTAAGCCCACATTCTGTTGCTAAGGAAGACAGAAACTGAGTTTTATCCCTTTGTTAGGAAATGATTATTACCTGACTTGTTCGATTGGCAATATATAAACCCTCAATATAGCTTTAAGACTGCTGTATTGCATAATACTGTGTCCTGATTGGTTAGCTCTGTAGCCAATCTCCTTAAGAGGGAGCTAGAAACATGGTTTGTTTCTCTTTGCTGCTCTTTGCTGTTCTTGCTGATATCTCTGTATGCTACTGTTTGCAAATCCAGAGGAATTGTTTAATGTGAATGACTACAATGACTGGTAAGAAGACTTCGTTATTGGATTATCCCTGGACTGTCATTTTGCTATCTTCTGCTTTATATGTGTATGACCTGGACTGTGCCTTACTATTTCCTGAAAGTAAACACAACTGTGTATCTGAGTGTTGGCTATGTTTATTTGTAACTACTCTCAATCGCTTTCATGTGTACACCCTTGCTGCTCAAGGGTTACTCTGCGAATTCCTTAACACCCTTTCTTTCCACAGTTAAGTGAATCACTGCAGTTGTTAAGTGAATCTGGCTTCCCCACTGACTTTGCTTCTCAGAAGGTCTCAAAAGGGGATCATAATGCAACCGTCCTAAATCCATGCCAGTTGCCCAGTATCTGAATTTCGATCACATGGCCATGGGGATGCTGCAATGGTCATAAGTGTGAAAAACAGTCGTGTCACTTTTTTTCAGTGCCTTTGTAACTTCAAATGATCACTAAATGAATGGTTGTGAGTTGAAGACTACTTGGTACATGTAAATTCATCTACTGTCAAAATGCTCAAATCTCAGAAATAGGCATCCGCAAAAGTTCCAGACTAGCAACACAATTTTATTTGTAAACATTTATGTTACATGTTCCAATAAGTTAACTGAATTCCAGCATTTGTACATTTCACTGTATATGGTCAAAATCGGGTTAGGAAGAAAGAAACTGGATTGCTTCATTGGTTGTTACTGTCCCGTGTTTTAAAACCTTCCAAAATACAAGCAGCATTAAAAACAGTGAGGAAATGCAAAGAAAAGTAACAGGATTATCAAAAGGAACAATTTAGATGATTAGGTAGCTGAGAGAAGAAGAGGTTGTATATATAAAAAAAAAACCATTGCAATAAAACACATTCTGGAGAAACTCACAGAGCAAGTCCAATAAAAATATTGTTTCTGGATGCCTCGTTTACTCTAAATTCAAAAAGCAGATTACATCTTAATAATGAAGCACAAAGACAAACCATGAAATGTTATGGCCTAAAATATTACTAACTTGATTCTGGACAAGTAAAAGCTGCTGGGGGAAAAAAACAGATTAAAAAAAAAATAATGGATTCCACAGATGTTAAAATTTTGCCTTTGTTCACAGTATATTTAAATCATCATTCAAAAAACCCCCCTAAAATATAGCACAAGCACACATAAAAACACACGCACAAAATGACAAATTAAGGCTCTGCTTTGTATATTTCTGTTTTCTGTTATAGAAGGGTCAGTGAAGCAAAGGCTTGGCTTAGAATGACCCATCCAGGACCCCTTATATAATATAGCCATTATTCACCATCCAGCACCTCCTTCGTATCTAGTTTAAGTGTTACCTTTCTGGATTCTCACGCCTTGCATAACTGCATCCAAAAAGGCAGTTGGCCTACCAGTAGTTTTATGGAAACTTTAATTAATTATAAGACTAAAAAAATAAAAATAATTAGGGAATGCATTATCCGACATCTGGGAATCAAGTAAGAAGCCTGAGGGTTGAAATGAAGGGTCCTTGGTGCTCTCTGAGCTTGCTTGTTTTCTTGCAGACGTTTCATTACCCAACTGGGTAATGGCATCAGTCACCTAGTTTGGGTAATGAAAACAAGCAGGCTCAGAGAGGCCCAAGGACCCCTCACTTCTACACACTGTAACTGTATATTGAAACCAAAAGCAGGGTAGCAAATAGGGTTCACAGGAGCCTTGAAGGAGGGCAATTCAGAGTGGGCAAGTCACTAGGGATGTTTGTAATAGAATCTGGAAGGAACCCAGAAGATATCTAATTATCTCCATGAGAGGGTCTTCAGCCTGAAGATTTCAACATAATAAGCTGATGCTTATGCCCAGAAATGGGCCTGCTTCCTAAATGGTGCCCCTTCCTAAAAGATTTGGCTTCCCAACAATAACTGGCTTCTGAACTACAATCAATCTTCATATTTACCCTCTTCCTATTTTTTCCCCCTTCTCGGTTAGAAAGCTCTTAAGTAACAGCTGTGGTATTTGAAGTACTGACATGGTGGGTGATAAATTACATTTTTAGGTGAAGCTGCGTGTTAACTATAATATCAAAGCTCTATCCTAATATGAAGAGGGGGAAAGAGGGTATAAAATGCTGACAAACGAAAGCTTGATAAAAATAGGGCTCTTTATACAAATTTTGTCTATTCTTGCTCTTCAAAAGAATAGAATCAGAATTGGTGGAATGGAAATGGAAGGGGATTATGTCTCTGTGTTTGTGTCTTTGTGTGACTGTGCGAGGGAGGGAGGGAAGGAAAAAAAAAGAAACAAACAATATCCAACGACCCAAGTTCTAATTTTTAAAATATGGACAGCAAATCCTTTTAAGAAGAAAAAAAAACATTTCCTGCTATATCCTCCTGGAATGTCAAATAAGTGCTCTCTAAATTCTTGGTCCCTCAAACATCTCCACCATTCGAGCCAGCTGATTTGCATTAAAAAGAAAGAAAGAAAGAAAGAAAGAAAGAAAGAAAGAAAGAAAGAAAGAAAGAAAGAAAGAAAGAAAGAAAGAAAGAAATCCAGTTAAAGAAACCAGCCAGCCTTCCTGCAAAGCCCTGGATCGTTCAACTTTAGGCCACAATGATATTAGGAAACAATTCCAACCCCTAACTTCTTACAGCTGCGTTTTTTTAGACTCTGCAACCGCCGAGAAGATCCTGAAGTGAGCAGATCTGCATTACAGAATGTGTTATCGACCCTACAAAACTAAGTTATCAAACAACACTGTGCGCGTTTTCTCTTGCCCTTCTAGGAAGGGAACACTGATATTCTCTAGAAAGACTCCCGCACGAATCATTTCCATTAACGGTTTAAATAATGAACAAAGCACCTCAACTGCTGTGGCCATCCACTAAAACATCTATTCCTCTGAAACGAGTGAAAGCCGTAGAGAAAGGCGATCTGTATGGACAGTTTGTTCGGGTGCATTAGGAAACCCCCCAGGAGGGTTATCCTCAAAGCTTCCCAATTCTATACCAGACTTGCCTTCCTTTTTAATACCTTGCTTATAGCTCTAGTATCTCCCTCTATCTGCCTATTCCTACATGGTAGGTAAATGTTTTCTTGAGTTTGGCCTTTTCCTTGAAAGTCTCGGTTACCCCTGAACAGAATTCACTGAAAGCTTTTCCTATGCCGCCTTCGACAACACGGAATATCGTCGTTATGTTTTCCAAAGGTTTTGTCGAAAAAGCTTGTCGCCTATCTTTGTTAAGTCAGACCTTTTCACCTAACTTTTTTTTTTTTTCCCCAAGCTGCCCGATGAAGTGTGCTTGAAAACCCAAGGGAACAGAGTCAAATTTTCCGGGTTCAGCTTTTGGGATGCTTGTTTGGCGCTTTCCAAAGACAAATTCCAGATGGGATGATGAATTCGCACCAACGGAGGACTTATAGGCTGAAATCCATCATGTGTAAAACGTTTTGCATAGCTAACTCTACGATGACGTGCCTGCGTGCGAGCGGGTTTTTTTAGTTAGAAAGGAGAATATTAATCAAATCGCTTAATGTTTTCCCATGAGGCATCGGCAGATGTTTACAAAATTTCAGATTAAAACCCAGTACAAAAGAGCATCTATGTTTCGGTGCCAAAATCTTCCCACCATTGTTTTTAATCAGGTAGTTAATAGACTAGGTTGGCGATAGTCCCTTGTACTGCTAGTCCTCAAGAGCGTTGCCAGAATCACCGACACAGACACGGAGCATTATTTGAGTATAATTTGTGCCTTTCTAACATCGAAAACTGTTTTAGCTGTTTACGTATTATTGTAATACAAAAGAACCAGGCAAATTTAAGGTCAGCATTACTAATATATATATAAAATTGCTATTATCCCTTGCGACAGCATAGAAATTCAATCAATGATCAGAAAGCTTCGGAAGGGGACGGTCTGTTAAAAAAAATAATAATGAAAAGATTGATAGTCTTGAGATAAAGAGACAGGCCAACGATGAACAAAAGCTTTTTCGTTTTGGCAGAACATGCAAGAAACGGGGAGACCAAATGCCTCTTCCTCCTCCCCTCCCCCCATTGAAATGTAACATCGCACCCTTTATTAACACCTTCACTGCAGGGGAATGTGTGTTGTGACAGCATCACAAGTTTCAGAAGATTGGCACTGTTGAGTTGAATGCAGTTGGTTACCAGAAGTCCAAAGGCAAGTTGTGATGGCCATGCTACTTTACGTGTTCTGGGGGCATGGCTGCAATTAGGACCGAGGAAGGAGAACGTCCGCTCCATTCCGATAACACGCCATCCTTAAACATGAGATTCTTGGCAGGCAGCGGAACCCCAGCGTCGGCAGAAGTTAGAGGAGAAAGTAAACTTGACGCAGAAGAAGAAAAACTGGCCTCTGAAAGCAACTCCACGGTTGAAATGTTTTCCTAAAGGAGGAGAAGGGGGCACAGGGTTCAATAGGATTCCAGTTTGGCTACAGGTGGTCCTCATCTTACAACCATTCATTGAATGACTGTTGTATGAAGAGGTGAAATTCAGCAGGTTCGGACAGGTTCTGGAGAACCTCTAGTGGAACTTTTGAGTAGTTCGGAGAACCGGCAAATACCACCTCTGGCTGGCTTCAGAATGGGGTGGGAATGGAGATTTTGCAATATCCTTCCCCCAGGAGTGGGGTGGGAAATGAGGATTTTGCAGTATCCTTCCCCTGGAGTGGGGTGGGAATGGAGATTTTGCAGTATCCTTCCCCTGCCACACCCACCAAGCCACACCATGCCCACCAGACCACGCCCACAGAACGGGTAGTAAAAAAATTTGAATTCCACCACTGGTTGTATGCCATATGCTTCCCCCTCTGTTGAGAGAGGGCTATTCAATTTTGACATAGATGGCCTCTTTGACAGAAGGGGAGACATCATCTGTCTACAACACAGTCCTTTCAGCAGTTCCAAGAAGGCTCCACACCCACTTGCACCACTCAGGTGACCATGAGGACACAGATATACTTCCAGGGGGCCTCAACAACTCTCTAAAAGGATGCAAATGACCAGCTGTCTGCAAGGAGTATAAATCCTTCCATTCCCCACCATCCAGTCAGAGCTGGAGAAGCTTACTGAATGAGAAGCGAAATGTCTTCAAAGACATCTTCAAAAACAAGGAAGTCCAGTTACCTCCTAAAAAAGCACCTTTGGGACAACCATGATCTGGATGTCTGAAAATCTCTATAAACTTTTAGATATCCAATTTGGGGTGGATACCCTTCAAATGGTGTGGGAGTATGAACTGATTTCCAGAGAAAAAATTGCAGACTACAGGAACCAGGAGCACTACTCAGGTGACCCTAAGGATAGATAAGTGCTTCAACGACCCTCTAAAAAGGATGCAAAGGACCAGCTGTCTGCAAGGAGTAGAAATTCTTCCCTTCCCCACCCTCCAGTCAGAGCTGAAGAAGCTTCTTGGATGAGAAGCGAAACGTCTTCAAAAAAAAAAAAAAAAACAAGAAAAGCCCAGTTGCCTCTTGAAAAAAGGATCTTTGGGACAACCTGGATGACTGGGAATCTCCAGTCAAAAGATCATGAGATTTATTTATTTATATGTTTGTTTGTTTGTTTCAATTTGTATACCGCCCTTCTCCAACAGGACTTAGATACATGCTCCCATTTCAGCTCCTGACAAAGATTAATCATCCATCAGCCCAGATGCAAAATCCTGACAGAAATTTGTAAACCGCCCGGAGTGGCTGGGAGTTGATCAGCATATAAATAAATGAATAGGTTCTTAGTGCATTTACCTGGAATGAATGAACAAAACTAAGGACCTGCAAGGAAAGTTTTCTGCTGGAATGTAACAGTTTTTGAAGGCTGCCAAAAGACAACAGAAAAAGCGTCAGGGTCATGTGCCGTATCTGATAACTGAACGCTAATTTGCTTTATTTTTCTTCGGTATAATCCAACCAAGCCTCACCTCTCTCTGCTGCATAATCCATGGCTGGCGATCTTCCGACAGACTTTTCGGTTGAGGTCTGAGCTGAACAGTGGGATTCCGAAGCTCAGTTCCAGGGGAACCCACTCCAGTTCTGTGGTAGGGACTGAAAAGGTACCAAGAAAGGGCAAAGTGGAAGGGACTTCAGCTGCCAACATTCATGACTTTTTAAACACCTTTGTGAATTTAAAGCTAAAGCTAAAGGTTCCCCTCGCACATATGTGCTAATCGTTCCCGACTCTAGGGGGCGGTGCTCATCTCCGTTTCAAAGCCGTAGAGCCAGCGCTGCCTGAAGACGTCTCCGTGGTCATGTGGCCGGCATGACTAAACACCAAAGGCGCACGAAACGCTGTTACCTTCCCACCAAAGGTGGTCCCTATTTTTCTACTTGCATTTTTTACGTGCTTTCGAACTGCTAGATTGGCAGAAGCTGGGACGAGTAACGGGAGCTCACCCCGTTATGTGGCACTAGGGATTCGAACAGCTGAACTGCTGAACTTTCAATCGACAAGCTCAGCGTCTTAGCCACCGCATCCCTATTTTTGTGAATTTAGGAACCTTCAAATTACATTGTTAGTAATGAGTGATGACCGCACAATAACGATGATGATGCAATAATGATCTCTTCCTCTTGTACAGGTAGCCCACGACTTACGACCACAAGCGAGCCCAACATTTCTGTTGCTAAGGGAGACACTTGTTAACCGGGTTTTGGCTCATTTTATGACCTTTCTTGCCACAGTTGTAAAGTGAATAACGACAGTTGTTAAGGTTGTTAAGTGGAACTGGCTTCCCCATTGACTTTGCTTGTAAGGCCGCAAAAGGGGATCACAGGACCCTGGGACGCTCCAACCGTCATAAGTACAAGTCAGTTGCCAGGTCATAGGGATGCTGCAACAGTCGCAAATGTGAAAAACAATCCTAAGTCATTTTTTTCAGTGCTGTTGTTAACTTTGAATGGTCACTCAAAGCACTGTTGTAAGTCGAGGACTAACTGTTCAATGCGGCCCTTCCTCCTTTTGCCATTTCTTCTACCACAAAGCCCAACCAATCTACGACTGGAACTTCTGCTTCTCGTTATAGCTCAGGGGTCCCCAACCCCTGGTCCGTGGACTGGCAACACTCCACTGCATAGAAACAACCAAGTTGCGCAAACAAGCGAAGCCCCATCTATGGGATGCAGGCAACATGCAAAACCACACGCTCTTTGGTCCATGGAAAAACCTCTCTCCACGGAACTGGTTCCTGGTGCTCAAAAAGTTGGGTGTGTGTGTGTGTGTGTGTGTGTGACTGTTATAAATTACCCACAGATTGCAGAGAACATCATGGACTACAGTGTAATGCCATTTAAGGTTCTCCATGTCCTAATAATAAAGTCTTCCCAGCGGTGAAATCCTCTGAAGTCTGCTAGGGGTTCTGTGAGTCTGCTACTGAGGGTGCGCTTAGGTGTGAGGCACGCTCGCGTAGCGCTAAAAAGAGGACATTTTGAAGCCTTCCGAGTCTTGCAAAGGTAAGTAGAACAGCAGGGGGAGGGGGGGACCTGTGATTTAGATTAGCTAGAAAGCAGGAAATCTGACGATTCTAGTTAATATAAATCATGTGTCACAGCTGATCGTCGCCCAGCTGATTGTCGGAAATACTGGTTCGGGTGAACCTGAAGCATTTTGTTACTACCGGTTCGCCCGAACCGATTGCATTTCACCCGAGTCTTCTCCATTTTGATAAGATTACCTTCTGGGCTTTGTTTAGCAGCAGGATCTACGTAAGGCTCTTCGATGACCATTTCAAAGGATTCTGTGCTTCCGTTTACATCTGAGCCCAGGGCAAGCTCTGGCTCACCTGAAGAGGAAAATCAACACTTAAAATTATACACTCGTATCTTCCTCAGATCAAAAATTGCTCACAATGGCACTTCTATTCCTGAAATCAATCACTGGATAACCTTAGGTCGCACTGCAGTGGTTAACAGGAATAAGATCTGGAAAAAGCAGAAAGACTGATATACAGTAAATACAAAAAGCTGGTTAGTTAGAGCTGTGGTCTTCCCTATAACGATGGATGGATGTGAGAGCTGGGCACCAAGAACGACCGATTGAAGACGAATTGATGCCTTTGCACTGTGATGCTGACGTGAATTATGGCATATATTATGGACAGCCAGAGCAACGAACAGAGAGGTGCTGAATCGTATAAAATCAGAAACATCACTAGAAGCCAAAATCACAAGACTACGTCTGATTTACTTTGACCACGTCATGCGAGCAAATTCATTGGAGAAGGCAATGATGCTAGGAATGGTTAGTAGTGGAACAAGAAGAAGGGGCAAGCAAACAATCTGCTGGCTTGAGAACATCAAAAACTGACAAAAAAATGGGCATCCAACAACTGAAAGATGCTGTCCTTGACCGGTTAGCGTGGAGAGCACTTGCCTATAAAGTCATCAAGAGTTAGACGCGACTGAATGGTTAAAACAGGGGTGTCAAACTCAAAGGCCATGGCCCGCATCTGGCCTGCAGGGTACTTAGATCTGGCCTGCGGGGCCGCCCTGGAAACAGCGAAGGACCAGCCTGCGGTGCCTCTGCCAGTGAAAACAGAGCTTGGGAGAGCTGCGCACAGTCCTCCTGGGCTCCGTTTATGGCTGTGCCGGCCCCTCTGGGCTCCGTTTTCGCTGGCAGAGAGCTGCAGGAGGCCATTGTGGCCAAAAACAAGAGCCCTGTTGTCAATGCCCAACCTGGCCACGCCTCCCAGTCCCCCCCCCCCCAGGTCAAACACAACCCTGATGTGACCCTCAATGAAATTGAGTTTGACACCCCTGGATTAAAATAACAACATGCAGATGAACTGCATTTGCTGTAACTAAAGGGTCTGGATCGGGGTGCTATTCAGCAGGTTCTGACAGGTTCTGGAGAACCAGTAGTGGAAATTTTGAGTAGTTTGGAGAACCGGCAAATACCACCTCTGGCTGGCCCCTGAGTGGGGTAGGAATGGAGATTTTGCAATATCCTTCCTCTGGAGGGGGGTGGGAATGAAGATTTTGCAGTATCCTTCCCCTGTCACACCCACCGAGCCATGCCCATCAAGCCACACCACGCCCACCAAGCCACGCCCACAGAACCAGTAGTAAAAAAATTTGAATTCCACCACTGCTCTGGATGTAAGGTTCTGGAATATGTTTCTTAGTTGAATACGTCTTAACGAACGAAGAAGAATCCTGCTACGATTCCGATCTCTTTTCACCACTTGCAAGAATGCCCACAAATTCAATTTAAAAAAACAAACAAACAACCCTACCCAATTTGACAACCCAGGACCAACCTTTTTCCTCAGACGCATCACTCAACTTCCTCTTCACGGGGTGACTGAAAGGGTTCAACATGGTGATGTAGCCGCAGAAGTGCTGCAGATCCATCTTTTCCCTCAACATCTTCAGTGCTTTATGGACACCCATGTTGAGACGAGAGAAATCTAGACATAACCCCCCCCCCCAAAAGAGTATATTAAATCCGTTTACTACATTAAACCATGGACGATAACAGGAGGATATAAAGAAGATTTGGAGAATTACTGAATGCTGCTATAATGTCCAAGTTTGGGATTTGATGTGCTCACAGTGTCTTTTCATATTTGGGGTTTCTGTTTTTGTTTCTGTACTTTCTTAGGGAAAGAAAATGTGCGATCAAAACTTTTAATAAAAAAAACAAACAATTATTGATGGTGAGCAGGCTTTCCTCTCAGGATATAAGACTTTGCAGAAGTCTCTAGACTTGAAGTCTAAGGCTGCTTCGTAGAAGCATGAAGTGATAGAAACAAAATTCTGTCTTGATTTAATTACGTGTGAACAATCAATCATCAATCAATCAATCAATCAATCCACCTTACCTCCTTGTTGTTCTGCTTCATCAAGTGGAAATGGAATATGGAGAGTTTCCCCCATGCCGTGTATGCCATGTCCCTAAATGCCAAGAGGTACAGTAAGGTAAAAAATTGGCAGCCTTCTGACAACTTTCGGTTCTGCATTCTCCAACGCTTTGTGATTTTGGAATATTGGTAAGAGTTGTTGGGTTAAGGCTGGGGAGGTCCAGGGACAACTCTCTCTATGCCCATGAAGTTCCCAAGGACCCTGGGCCTGTCATTCTCTCTCAGCGCTATTTTACAAAGGGGTTGCTAGGATAAAATACAGGTAGGATAGGAACGTTTAGGGCATCTTAGAAAAACAGGTAATCCTCGATTTATGACCCCAGTTGGGACTGGAAAGTCCATCACTAAGCAAGGTGGATGCTACCATGTTTCTCCAAAAAGACGACCCACCTTGAAAAGAAGCCCTATCACGTTTTTGAGCGCATGCGATCAAATTAAACCCCACCCGCAAAATTAGCCCTAATTAAGACCCCGCCCACCCCGGGGTTCAGGGGGTGGGGCGAGGCACACCGTTAAAAAATAAGCTGGGGTGGGGATGGCGGGGTGGAGCTGCCCTACTTACTTTGCACACCGTGACACCTGCCTCGCCTTCTTTTGTGGCTGCTTGTCACCATTCACATGTGTCGCCGTGGCCTTCGTTTCACCTTCAGATGCCTGCTGGCATCTCTTATCTGCAGCCAATAACAGAGCTCCGGATCGATCCAGAGCTGTTATTGGCTGCATATGCCTTCCGACAGGCATCTGAAGGCAAAACGGAGGCCGGGGTGATGTGTGTGAGTGGCGGCAAGCGGCCGCAGAAGAAGTGGGCCAGCAGGGCGGGGCTGTCAGTGCCACTGCCGCGATGTGAGTCAATAACTGGAACCCTCCAAAAAGAAGGCCTAGACGGTTTTTCGGGGATCAAAAGAAAATAAGACCCGGACTTCTTTTTGGAGAAACACGGTAAATGAGTTGAGTCCAATTTTGCAACCTCTTTTGCTCTTGTCGTTAAGTGAATCCCCACAGTTGTTAAGTGAATCTAGCTCCCCCGTTGACTTTGCTTGTTAGAAGCTGGCTAGGAAAGTCACAGATGGCGATCACATGACCCAGGGGCACTGCAACCATCATAAATATATGCTACTTGCCAAGTGCCCAATTTCTGATCATATGACTATGGGAATGCTGATGATTGTGTATGAGGACTGGCTCTAAATCACTTTGTTCAATGTCATTGTAATTTCCAATGGTCAGTAAGTTGAATGGTCGTAAATTGAGGACTACCTGTACAAATGAAAAAAATGTTTGTCTGTATACTGGTTTATAAGCCAATTTTAAGACCCAGCATTTCTAAATATCCTGTCCTTCAACTGCTGAGCACCCGGACCTGCAAAACTCCTAAAATTAGTTTTATATCTAGTCCTCTCAAGTGTGAAGGGTTGCGAGTGGAGTTTCACACAGTAACATCCAGCTATCTGCATCTGACAACTCCCAATAAAGACAAAAGTGGTAATGCAGCACCTCCTGGTGGTTAATGTCATATAAAACAATGTGATGATCCCCCCCCCATCCATTGGAAATTGAACTTTGTGGAAGAGGTTGTATTGGCTGATCTGATGTAATTGGTGTCTAATCCAACACATCTGGAAGATACCCTTTGTATTCTATGATTAAAAACTGCTGACCAGAAATTTTAATAAGCTACGCTTAAATGAACAGTCTACCAGCCATTCTTTGCCTATTCATCTTTCTGCTTCTACCCTGGCAAAAAAAATCAGAGTCAGTTATTCAGTTTGTTTTTGTAGAAGTCTTCGTACCTGAATCAGGACAGCAGAATGGGTTAAAGCATCATTCAACATCGTAAGCACATTCGAAGTGGGGACTACTCCTGGATCGTGACCCCAAGATGTTATTAATAAACGGTCGTAGCCCTGGGAATCAAATGCAAAGAAACAAACAAAGACTCAATTAACAAGATATTTCCTTCTACAATAGTGTTATTCGGTATCTGTATTTTTCTGCACGTTTTGCCATTCAAATTTTACTTGGTTCTCCTTTCAGCCTCGTCACCTGGCTTAAATCTTTTTCTCTTTGTTGGGAGAAAAGAAAATATGCAAAACCTGATCTGTATTTATTTAATACATACTTTTTCAAGTAATATATTTGTTAATGCCATATTTATAATTTCCCTGGGCACTATCTTTGGTGGAAAGGCTTAATGTAATAATACAGAAAGTGTATTTCTTTTTGTAGCTAATTTGTTATCAATAAATCAATTTATTATATAAAGAATCAGAGGTATATTCTCTAGACAACGGGAGAGTGTCTTAACTTTTGCTGCAAGTGTGTCAGTGGATCTCAAATCATGGCTAATGTAACCAAAAATCATATTTAGAATGTATTGGACTCCATTACATTTGGATGCAAAAGGACTGTCAAAAAACAGCACTTTGTTGGAGATGTGATAAGGATCATGCTTCTTTAAAACCACATTTTTACAATAATCCTCTACTTAACAAGTTTTGGGAGAAAGTAGTTGATTGTGTGACAGAAGCTAAAATTCTCAGAGGATAATATTTTCTTGAACAGCATACCCAATACATGGAATTTGATAACTGAGTAATGTAAATAGATTCTCCATGGTCAAAAAACTGAAATTGCAGCACTGAAAAATAAATGTATGCCTTCCCTTCACTCAATGAAGTCCTGATTGCACTTACCTCCAAGGAGTTTATGACATTTATGTTCTTGACATATTATTTCATTTAATTATATAACATTTTAATGTGTTTTTTCTACTCTTGGACAATGAATGTATCGTTATCACTATTAGCTTTGTGTTTTGCCTTTTTTTTTTAATTAATTAAAAAGCAGTAACAATAAATATAAAAAGGTGTATATTATCTAACAAAACCACTAAAGAGAGTGATTCAGCCCATTTTCAAAAGTTCTCTAAACACAATGATTTCTTCTTTTGCCAAATGATAATGGCTTAGATTAATTATATGGTTTATCCCTGGAATCACCTGTCTTCTACTATGAATTAGAAATCCCCTAGATTTTAAACATTAATAACTTCTCAAAGGGATGCAAAATATTTTGAATTCTGAACAGGTCATTTTGGTAAGAAGTAAGGGAGTAAAAAGAGCCCAATTTTAACTCAAAAAGGGGTTGATTTGGAAACAATTTCGCCATTACAATGAAGGAGAATATTTGTAGCTCAGGGGCTGCACTGATGACTTCATCTAGTTTGGAGAATGAAACATTTGCAAGAAACAACCGAGCTCAGAGTTGTTTCAAATTTTTATAGTTTTACTCCACATGCAACTGTTGTTGAGTTGTTCTGAAGCTGAGGCCCAATTTCAGAAGATTCTCAGTCCCTGAAAATGTGGAACACCTACCTGAAATATATCTGGCAGTTTTCGAAGCCTTGTGCCTTTAGATAATAACAGGGATGGAGGCCCCTGTCCAGTTATGTGATAAATATAGAGCTTGAACCACACAGAGCTCACTTCTGGAATAGCTGGCCCAATATGCTGTGAAAAGATGAAAAAGGCATCTGAAGTCAGAATGAAAGCAGACAGGGCAGCTAATTCTGCTCAGCAGGAAAGAATAGAGCCACTGCCATCAGCATTTGCAGTGGTCCCCCGACAATTTCGTGTTTTTTTTTTTTAAATGTTAATTATAAGATAAAAATACATAAAAAGGGGAAAGAGGAAGGAAGGAAGTGAAGGGAGAGACGGAAGGAAGGGAGGGAAGGAAGCGAAGGGAGGAAGGAAGGAAGTGAAGGGAGGGAGGGAGGAAGGAAGGAAGGAAGGAAGGAAGGAAGGAAGGAAGGAAGGAAGGGTTGAAGAAAGGAAGGAATGAAGAACAAAAAGTAGTAACTTCCAACTTTTTTTCACTGCAGTCGAATGCAAAAAAGTTACACCTCAACCTTTTTGCTTTACATTTCTAGACATTTCAAGCAATTTCTATAACAACAAATCCATTCTAATCATCAACACCTAAAATCAAAGTTTCATTTTTTTTCCAATTTAAAGCAAAAAATCCAGAAGTGGTTTCCAAGTAGAAACAAAACTAGATAAGATTCTTCTCTTGGATTAAAACAGTCAGTTTCACCATCTCTGACAACTGCATCATCTTTAACATCTATTCTTCCACTGTGGGAATTAGTCCTATATTCCAACAGGGTTTTTTTTTTCAGCATGACTTTTGGAATTTTATCTATTAAAGAACAGAAAATATGCTCATTTTGAAACATTTTTAAAAAACACTTTTAAAAAATCTGATTAGGGCTTCCAAGCAGAAAAAAAAAACCACTCAAGAGATACTAAAAGATCTCTCATAATAAATACACAGGAAGCGTCAATTCTTGGGTATTTATTATGAGAGATCTTTTGGTATCTCTTGGCTTTTTTTTTTTTTTTTACTTGGAAGTTCTAATCAGATTTTTTCAGTGTGCATATTTTTTAAAAATAGAAACACTGTAGACTTTTATAAATGGCTATGAATAGTTGTGGGGGATTTTTTTTTAAAAAAAGGCAATACAGTACAAATACAGCACAACACTTTGCTAAGTAAATTTTACTTTTTTGTTTCTCAACCCCTTTGGACTTTCATGAAACTCTAAACAAGTTGAGAAACAAAACACTTTTTAAATGTACTCAGTATTTTGTTGTGCTGTACTTGCAGCTTGACCTTGCAATTAAAAAAAATGTACCGTATTTTTCGGAGTATAAGATGCACTTCCCCAGCCCCTAAAAGAGGCTGAAAATTTGGGTGCATCTTATACTCTGAATGTAGCTCTTTCGAAGCTTTTTTTCAGCTCTAAGGAGGCACTAATGATCTTCCGCACTTAGCCTGCTTTTCTCATTGCTTCCCTCTCCAAAGATCAGCTGTGTTTAGAAGCTGTTTTTTATCCCCAAGCAGGGGATAAAAAGAATGTGCACGCATTCAAAATCAGCAAACTAATGTGCTGAAGCTCACCAGACTAAGGATGCTAGCCAGATGAATACCTGGTAGGCAGATTCCCCCCACTCCCCCATTTTCTTCCCCCAAAACTAAACTGCGTCTTATACTCTGGTGCGTCCAAAAACTACGGGTATTTATTCTAAGGATCTTGCTTACCTGGGGGGTGCAGCTGCTGGTAGGTCGAATTTCATTGGTGAGGGGTGCCATGGAGACAAGCAGTGTGTAGTTTTTGTTCAAAACTCTGCTGCAGGTGGCAGGATCCAAGCCAAGCAAGCTTTCGCAGCGTAGTAAATCCAGAGGGAAACCTACATTAACAATGTCAAATACAGATAGCAAACGAACATGAAAGGGGCAGAGGGAAAGAGGAAGGAAAAATACAAATTTAGATGGTCTCTCTTCCTCAGGATCTAAGTACTTGGGGTTTTTTTGTTTTGTTTTTTTTAAAAGAACACCATTAGGTAGGTTTAGAATGGGTAAGGAGATTTCTTGGTGAACAAACTACAGGTAGTCCTTGACTTACAACCACAATTGAGAACCAAATTTCTGTTGTTCAGTGAGATGTTTGTTAAGTGAAATTCGACCCATTTTACGACCGTTCCTGCCACAGCTGTCAAGTGAATCAATGTAGTTGTTAAATTAGGGACACAGTTGCTAAGTGAATCTGGCTCCTCCAGCGACTTTGCTTGTCAGGAGGTCGCAAAAGGTGATACTGAAACTGTCATAAATGTGAGTCTGTTGCCAAGCATCTGAATTTTGATTACGTGACCATGGGGAATGCTGCAATGGCCGTTAAGTGTGGAAAAACAGTCATAAATCACTTTTTTCAATGCCGGTGTAAGTTTGAACAGTTGCTAAATGAACTGCTGTAAGTCGAGAACTATCTATATAAATTCTTAGGCCCTTTTTGCTTGCATCAGTTAACCCAAAAGTGCTTGAACCAGGGGTGAAATGCTCCCGGTTTGGATCGGATCGCCCGATCCGGTAGCGATGGAGGTGGGTGGTTCAGAGAACAGGTAGCAAAAATCCCTGCCCACCCCCCATGCCCAGCTGAGCTGCACAATCATCAGAGGCTTTTTTTTTTTTTTACTTTTAAAAGCATTTTTTCTACAACCTCTTCAGCCGAAAAAATGCTTTTAAAAGTAAAAAAAAAAAAAGTCTCTGATGATCGCGCGGCTCAGCTGGGATCCTCAGAGGCTTTTAAAAACATTTTTTCTACAACCTCTTCAGGTTACTTTTAAAAGCCTCTGAGGATCCCAGCTGAGTTGCCTGATCGGCAGAGGCATTTAAAAGCCTCTGCCGATCAGGCAACTCAGCTGGGATCGTCAGAGCCTTTTGAAAGCATTTTTTTACAACCTCTTCACCAAAGAAGTTGTAGAAAAAATGGTTTTAAAAGTAAAAAAAAAAAAAAAAGGCCACGCCCACCCAGTCACATTTCCCCCCCCCCCAACCAAGCCATGCCCACAGACAACTGCAGCTAGGTAAGTCCTGGAAGCGATATAAACTTTAACGTTATTTGGGGACTAACGAGAACAGACGAAGTTGGCCTTAGCTACTGTAGATTATGTTCCACTCTTCTTGCAATTTTAATACCACACAAAAATTAATCTTTAGAAGAGAAAAACCACACCAGCAACTCTCTGCTCCCAAATGATATTACCACGTATTTGGAACAGAGTTGCCCGACAAGAAAGTAAGCGCCGAGCACATAAAATAACAGCTTTCTACTAAAACAGATGTTTTCACTGTACCATTAGTGGGTTGCTCAGCCTGCGAAACCTGAGCCACGAGGTCCTTATTGTGTCTCAGGAACAGGATAGTGTTTCTCAGGGTAAGAGCGTGATCAAAGTATCTTTGAGCTTCACCCTCTCCTGTACTCTGAACCTGAGTAAGAGAAGACAAATATGTACCATCTACGCAAATGCGGTTGCCACAACAAATTGAATTAAGGTATTACACAACCTTCCCAACGCAAGGATTAGGAATATGTCACAGCTGCTTTTGACACTCTGAAGGAAAAAAAAATCTATTACATTTGCAGCTATTATATTCCTAATACTTGGGCAAACTGTACTGTATGAAAAATGGAAGACAAATTTCAATACTTTACTTAATGCTTCTGGATCCATTTTTATAGGTTAGCTTTGGGTGCATATAAAGGTAAAGGTTCCCCTTGCACATATGTGCTAGTCGACTCTATGGGGCGGTGCTCATCTCCATTTCAAAGCCAAAGAGCCAGTGCTGTCCAAAGACGTCTCCGTGGTCATGTGGCTGGCATGACTAAATGCCAAAGGCGCACGGAACGCTGTTACCTTCCCACCAAAGGTGGTCCCTGTTTTTCTACTTGCATTTTTTACGTGCTTTCAAACTGCTAGGTTGGCAGAAGCTGGGACAAGGAACAGGAGCTCACCCTGTTACGCGGCACTAGGGATTCGAACCCCTGAACTGACGACCTTTCGATCGACAAGCTCAGCGTCTTAGCCACTGAGCCACCTTTGAGTGCATATAAATAGCTATATATGACTATGGACAGAAAGCTTATCTATATAAATGGATCCCGATAGAGGAGGTGTGCAAACCTTCTGTCTCCCAGCCTAATTTCAAAGCTCCTCTCCAAGAGATCTGTTCAGCCCCCCCAGTTACAGATCTCTATGCCCGTGATGGCAAACCAGTGGCATGCGTGCCAGAGGTGGCACACAGAGCCCTCTCTGTGGCCATGCACGCCGTCGACAGCTGGTCTTTGTGGGTGCCGGAGCGCCGAAAAACAGCCTGAAAACGGCCCAAAAAACACCCCAAAAATAGGCATGCTCACGCCAGCCATCTGGTCTTCAGGTTTCCGGTGCTCTGGTGCGCGTGAAGACCAGCTGACTGGCGTGCAGGAAACCCGAAGACCAGCTGGCTGGCACGCGCATGCGCGCTGGCCAGCTGATCTTCGGGTTTCCGGCGCTTCGGCACATTTGGGCACTCGGTGCAGAAAAGGTTCGCCATCCCTGCTCTATGCCTTCCCTGCAATCTGCTGCTTTGGAAAGAGAGTGGAGCATGTCAGGAAGACAAGGGGTGTCTCCAGCCATCTCTGCTTCTGATCCCCGCCACTGTTCGCCTCGGTTGCATGCGCTGTGTGGCTTGCCACAGATTATCTCTGATCCTCGGTGGTTTGAATAAAAAGCTCATGCCTGCTACATAAAAGTTGAAATCAGTTTTTAAGAAAGTAAGGATGATGGCGGTGAAGAAGAGAAGAATGCAATCCTCTTCTTTTAATGACCCCATAATCCCTTGCAGGGTGGAGTTTGGGCAACTGAATGGAGTGGGGTGTCTACTGGCCCTTCCTGTCGTCAATGCGGAGCTTTGTTCAGCAGATATATTCTCATTGTGCCCAGAGAGAGAAATTTCTGCCTCTACCTAGGATCGAACTCACAGCCTCCTTCTTGATTGTGAGGCGAGAGCTCCAATTCTAGGCCACCGCACCACTCAAGAAGAGAAGAATGCAATGATGATACAAAAATCTGATTAACTGAAAGGTACAGGTAGTCCTTGAATTACGACCCCAACTGAGTCCAGAGTTTGTGTTGCTAAGCAGTTGTTAAGTGAGTTTGGCCTAATTTTGTGACCTTTCTTGCCACAGTTGTTAAGTGATTCATTGGAGTGGTTAAGTTGGTTAACATGGTTGTTAAGTGCATCCAGCCCCCCATTAACCTCACCTGTCAAGAGGTCGTAAAAAGTGAACCCGTGAGCCCCGGGACCAGGGGTGAAATGCTCCCGGTTCGCACCGGATCACCTGATCCGGTAGCGATGGAGGCAGATGGTTCGGAGAACCGGTAGCAAAAATCCCTGCCCTTCCCCCATTGCCCAGCTGAGCTGCGCAATCATCAGAGGCTTTTTTTTTAATTTTTAAAAGAATTTTTTCTACAACCTCTTTGGCCGAAAAAATGCTTTTAAAAGTAAAAAAAGAAAGCCTCTGATGATCGCGCAGCTCAGCTGGGATCATCAGAGGCTTAAAAAAAAAAAAAGAAAGAAAGCCTCTGCCGATCAGGCAAGTCAGCTGGGATCGTCAGAAGCTTTAAAAGCATTTTTTTTAATAACCTCTTTGGCTGAAGAGGTTGCAGAAAAAAATGTTTTGAAAAGCCTCTGAGAATCCCAGCTGAGCCGCGCGATCATCAGAGACTTTTTAAAAAAAACTTTTAAAAGCATTTTTTCAGCGGAAGAGGTTATAGAAAAAATGCTTTTAAAAGTAAAAAAAAAAAAAAAAAAGCCTCTGATGATCGTGCGGCTCAGCTGGGCATGGGGGGGGGCGCGGCAGGGATTTTTATTACCGGTTCTCAGAACCACCCGTCGCCATCGCTACCAGATCGGGCGAACCGGTCCGAACCGGGAGCATTTTACCCCTGGACAGAGCATATGCCCTGATAAAAAACACTTAATCTCTCCCCTGGTATAGCCAACAAAGCGAGGAGAGCCTGTGGCTTAGAGGTTAAAACATCTACCTAATATGTAAGCAGCCCGGGTTTGAATCCCAGAAGGGTATGGCTATCTGACGAGAGCTAAATAGCTTGAAATAGATCTATACTAGTCTCCCTTTATTTCTTTGTCGGTAAAACATAAATTTAACACAATCATAAGGGTCAGATTTTTTTACCTTTTCAAGTTCCACCAGAAAACTGTCCAGTGACTCATCGGACAGTTTTCCCACTTCGAACATGGTGACTGCATGACTTTTCAAATTCTGCAAGACAAAAATGCGTTGTTACTCATTTTCGAGGTAAAAAGCACCGGGAATAGCACTAGCACTTAGACTTATATACCACTTTATAATGCTTTTACAGCCCTCTAAGTGGTTTACAGAGTCAGCATATGGCCCCCAACAATCTGGGTTCTCAAGAAGAACATAAAATTAAAAATGCCTCTTGAATGCCGTTTGTGAAAATCAGTGCTTTAAAACTGACTTTACCCACGATTCTGTTTAAAATAAAAGCAATCCAAGAGCACTTTAACGTGTTGCGTTCAATCAGATTGAGCAAGTTAACTTACCGGCGAAAGATTCCCCATCATTAAAAAGGCAGTCAGAGTTGAATCAAAGAGGAATGCTATCCTCTTCATGTGTGCGGTAGACAGACTTAAGCTGTTCACACTGGCTGTGTCACCTTGGAAAGCAAAACAAAAAAAAAATCAAACCAATCAAAACAGAATTCCACTAATCAGAATTGCCTATCTTATTGTTGAACTCACCACCTAGTTGGGATGGTGTGATGGACAGCTTGCCAAATTGTGCGAACCGCCCTCTACTGCCCTCACCCACCTGCCATTGGGATATGCTCCAAATCAGCTGATGTGCTATGATGTCATTGTAGGTTTGTGTCATTCTTGCAATTAAAGCCTGGAATACTACAGGTATCTTACAACTTACTTCCAACAGTCAATTTACAACCATTTGTTTAGTGACTGTCCGAAGTTGCAAAGGCACTGTAAAAAAGGGACTTATGACTGATCGTCATACTTATGACTGTTACAGCAGGAGTGTCAAACTCATGTCGTCACGTCATTGTCACATGATGTATCGGGACTTTTCCCCCATCGCTAAACCAGGTGTGGGCCAGCACATGACCAGTGGTGGGTTGCCCCCAGTTTGAACTGGTTCTATAGAACCAGTAGTAAAACTGGTGGGAGGCTCTGCCCACCGACCCCAACGTCATTAGGAAGCTTCTGCACATGCGCAGAAGCGTGCACGGCACTGTTGCAAACCAGTAGTAAAGGTAAGTAGAACCCACCCCTGCATGTGACGCACCCAGCCCACAGGCCAGGAGTTTGACAGCCCTGTGTTACAGCAACCCTATGGTCATGTGTTCAAAATATGGGCACATGGCAATGTTTGTGGCATTTTGGGATCATGTGATCTCAATCTGAAATCTTGTCTTTCTGACAAGCAAAGTCTTAATAACAGCGTAACCACTATGCGTTTCGCTTAACAACTTCAGTGATTCAGTTAACAATCACGGAAAAAAAAAAAGATCCTAAAATTCAACTCATTTAGCAACTATCTTGCTTAGCAATGGACATTCTGGTCCCAATTGTGGTCATAAATTGAGGTTCTATCTGTATAATATTTAAGCACCAAACATGATAGTGAATAAGGCCGTAAGACCGTATCTAATAGCTATTGGCTCAGGTCCTCTGAAATACGAATAGGCTGTGAAAAATATCAAGGCAAGAAATTTAATTGATAGAAAATCCTGAGTATCACAATCACAATATCTGTGAGCAATTCGGACTACATTAGGCAGCAGAGAGACTACGCTAATTATTCTCTTGTTTGGGTAAGGTGCCTTGAATAACCTAAAGAACTCCCACAAAAGCCACATTTCCTTGGAGATATGACAAGACATATCCTTCCTGCAGAGTTCTACAAATGTAGTGGTTTAGCGTGAGATAAGGATGGAATCTTCTCCTTAAAAGAATACAAGGAGATTCATCCACAAATGATCAGTGGCTTCCCCTTCACTGCTAGGTTTTCTTTCTCACGTTTAACGCCTCTAACACACTGAGACTAGCATGTTTGAAACAAACCATTGCAATTCCTGAAGTAAGTGAAAAAGAATCCCTGCAATACGTTGCCAGCAGAGATCAGAAGATGCCAGGCCTACTAATGAGAGGCACAGAATCAGGGGTGGGCTGCTGGGGGTTCGCAAGAACCTCTAGCTAAGATTCTGTGCAGTTCGAATCCCCAAATCCCACAACTGGCTGGCCCCTCCCATCCTTCCCCGCCCCTCTCAGGAGTCCCCACACGGCCTGTTTTGGATGCAGGTAAGTGCAGGGTATGCACGGAGGCTCGGGGAGGACAAAAAATGGGCCTACTGGAAGTTTGGGAAGGCCGGAAACGGGCCCATTTCCAGCCTCCAGAGGGCCTCCGGAGCCTGGGGAGGCTCTCCTGGAGGATCAAGGAAAGCCTCCAGAGCCCGGGGAGGGCAAAAACGCCCACCCACTCCCCCTGCTATGGTGCAGGAGACCGACTACGCCACACCCACCATGGCCATGCCCACCCAGCAACTGGGCAGACAACCCCTTGCTAAAATTTTTGAAGCCCATCCCTGCACGGAATGATATGAACTGCAACTGCAGTCAGCACCTAAATTGCTCACCTTGGTCATCTTGACTGTTAGTATCTGTATCGGTGGCAGAAGAGCCAGCCTCTTGGACAGGACTCCTGCTTTCTCCACTCTCCCAGGATAACAGCATCTTCTGTGGGTCCAACGATGTTCTGACCAGGGGAAAAACATGTCATAGGAAGAGCCTTATTAGATCAGATCACAAGACTTCCTAATCTGGAACGCTTGTAAGTCAAGCGTCTGCCTCCCGCGGAGTCTACAAACAGGATCTGAGGACAGCAGATCCCTCCCACCGCTGTGCCCCAGCAACTGATCTGAATAACTGAGGTTGTGAAACTGGGCAGAACTGTCATCTCAAAATAGCATACTGTTCTAGAAGTCCACAAGCTCTCGGCAAAGATTTGAGTTACATTTTGAGGCTTCACAGTCCCAACGTTCACTGCCCAAGCTTCTAACTTACTATCACTGAACCCACAGGTTAAATTAGACTTCTCTAGGGAACTGGTTTTAATCAGTGAAAAGGAAAGATTTATTTGTTTTGTGAAGGGATTCTGACGCCTGTGATAGAACAAAAATTTGGAAATGGAAAGATTTAAAAAGTTGCTTTTTTTTTTTTTGGTGACAGTGAGTGGCAGCCCTTTTAGGGCTTTAGTGTGCTTGAAATGTTTAACGAGGCTCCATTGAATTCAAAGGCTTTTATTTGTAGCCGTGTATAGGATTAGACCCTGTACTGTGCTGATTTCATTATAAAATCAAACTGCATCTGTAATTGAAATTAGGATTTGTTAATCAGAGAGACATTTACTAGGAGTTTGCAAAGGACACAAGCCCCTTAAAAAGGAAAAAAAAACCACTTTTATATGCCCAAGAGACAAAATTTGAGGATGCTGGAATGCAATCTGTAAGGGTCTGTGATATTTTTCTTGCCATGTTTCACAATAAGATTACAGTAATTTAGCCAAGTTTTTCTTTAAAGTGGCAGTTACTTAATTTTCACCTTACCCAAAATTTCATTAGATTGATGTTAGGACAACCAGCAAGAGAATACGACTTGACAACAACTCAGCCCAACATTTCTGTTGCTAAGTGAGACAGTTGTTAAGTGAGTGTTGCCCCATTTTACAACCTTTCTCGCCACAGCTGGTAAGTGAATCACTGCAGTTGTTAAGTCACATGGTTGTTAACTGAATCTGGCTTGCCACTGACTGCTTGTCAGAATGTCACAAAAGGGGATCACTTGACCCCAGGATACTGCAGCAGTCATAACTGTGAACAAGCATCTGAATTCTGATCATGTGACCATGGGGATATTGCAACGGTTGTAAGTCACCGAAAAACGGTCATAGGTTACTTTTTTCAGTGCCGTTGTAACTTTGAACGGACACTAAATGAAGGGTTTCAAGTCAAGGACTTGAATTTGAATGGAGAGCACTTGGGAGAAAAAAAAACTCAGGTAGAAATATTTGCCAGGAAAGGCAGAGTGGCTTCTTTTGCAGGCAGGCATCAATATTTTAATTCAGGCAAGAGGGCCTTGGATGGCTCACTGGGTTTTCGGCTGATAAAGAGGGAGGGAGGGAGGGAGGGGGAGGGAGGGAGGGAGAGAGAGGGGGGGGGAAGAAATGTGGGTTGTTAGAGGTTCTCCCCGGTTCAGGAGAGCCGGTAGTGGAAATCTTGATAGGAGAGCGAACCGGTTCACTCCAAACATCAGTTGGGCCCTCCCCCACAGCCCCTGTACTATACCTACCTTTATTTCTTTTGTTTTTAGCTCAGCTGTAAGGCGTGGCAGAGTGGATTGCCATGCCTCAGCTGTTTTTTTACTAAATGCACTTGCGCAAAGCGCAAGTTTGGCACACGTGTGAGTAAAGTGAGCACATGCGTGGCGATTGCACGCAAAGTGCGTGCACGATGCGAACTGGTGGTAAAACTGGTTAGAACCTACCACTGGATAGATAGATAGATAAATAGATACCATATTTGGTATTTGTTTCTTAGCACATATCGTAATTATATTTCAATGGCATTATTATGTTTAACTTTTATCAGCTAGTTTGTGGCCTGCCTTGAACACCATCTACTGATCTGTTGGTGGAAAAGCAAAATATCAGTCCACCTTTTAGAAATACTTCGACTCCAAAATGATCAAGAGCTTTTAGAAGGATATAAAGCTATCACCTGACTGCAATTTAAGGTCTTTTTCTGGGATCACAGCCACACAGGGCCACTGTGCAATTCAGGGGGAAAAGATATAGCTCATTTTAAAAGTTGCAAATGTGAGCTACTTTTCTACCTCCAGATTTCCTGAAGCAACTTTTTGCAACGGAATCTAAAACACTGTACAGCTCTCATATACATAATCCTCCAAGCCAGTGTTTCTCAACCTTAGCAACTTTAAGATGCCTGGACTTCAACTCCCAGAATTCTCCAGCCAGCCATCTTAAAGTTGCCAAGTTGAGAAGCTTTGCTCTATGCATATTATTGACTATTATCTACTATGATTCTTCAGAACAGTGTTTGGATAAATGTTCAAACCAACACAGATTAAAACTGAGGTAGGAAGCTGAGAAAATTGTCCTTTTCTGCTTCCAGTGTAAAATTGTATTTTTATACTTACTTTAGCCTGTTTATGGAGGGAACGTTCCGCCATGATGAATGAAGATTATCCAGGTTTATTACTTGACCCTTTTTATGGGCAAACCCTAGCCGGCAATACATGGAAACAGCATTCTGGGGGAGGGAAAAAAAACACCCTTCTATCAGCAGGCTGCATTTTAATAATGTTGAAAGAGAAAACGTTGAGCAATAGAACGGTTAATCTTTTCTCTTATACAATTAAATGGAGTTGAGGCCTACCTTCACAAGCGACAAATCAATCTCAAGGACATTTGCTAGCTGAAAAATACACAAAATAAGTTAAGGGTTATTGATAATTGTGTTCATTTACAACAGCTCCATTACAACAAAATTACAACTCGCTCAACCGCTGTCTAACAACTTTGACATCAACGCACAGTGTAAAGCCAAATGGGCTGCTGAATGCCCAGATACAGGCAGTTATGTAGATGACCCTAAACAAAAGGTGCCAGGTTTTGACCTTCCTCGCCAGCATTGGTCAACTCTGAACAGGATCTGTACCCAACATGGTGTCTGCCAGGACTCATTGTTCAAGTGAGGTCTTGTCTCTACCCCTGTGTGACTGTGGTGCTCCTCGACAAAATATCCATCACATTGTGTCTGAATGTCTATCAAGAGCTTACACCGGCCCAAGGTCTCATTTTTTTCAACGTAGACCACCCTGTCCTTGAATGGCTGGGTGGACTGGACATTAAAATCTGAACCAGTGGTGGAATTCAAATTATTTTACTACCGGTTCTGTGGGCGTGGCTTGGTGGGCATAGCTTGATGGGCATTGCAGGGGAAGGATACAGCAAAATCTCCATTCCCGCCCCACTCTGGGGCCAGCCAGAGGTGGTATTTGCCTGTTCTCCGAACTACTCAAAATTTCCGCTACCGGTTCTCCAGAACCTGTCAGAACCTGCTGAATAGCACCCTTGATTAATACAATACTGATATAAGTCCATGTATTCACCATCCGCTAAATAAATAAAGCTCCATTAAAAATATCACACTTATTCAGTACTGACCACATAAGAGAGCCAAATGACTGAATTATATAGTGTTTTCTTGGGATATTTAACAACATTTCATCATGGTGAAATAAAAGCAACCAATGAACTCATCAGCCGGTCAACTGGCTAGCATTCTAATACTACGGTAAATACATTTCAAGTGTTTAGTGGAGTCTTAAGATATCAATACACTCCGCAATGATAAATCTGCATCACCTTATGGAAAATGCATTCTTACACAATTTCACAATCTCAGCGGTTTTCATGGAATTGGAACACAGCCACAGTTCAGCAGCACCATATATATACTTTGGAATTTAAAGTCCCTTGGCCCGAAGTTTGATGGATAGTCCGATCTAGCATAAATCAGCTTTGTTTGTTAATGTGAAGGCAGATTTCAGAGGAGAAAGTTGAAGTACTTTTCAGAGCTACAGTTCATTTCACTGTCATTTCAAGGATTTATGACATGGGGCTAGGAATCTTGAGTTAATCATACTTTCAATTGGAAAATGTTTTCCATTAGTACAAAAATGAAAAGAAAGAAAAAAAAGCAGCACGTTCTTCTGGTTATTTTTCCAATTTAGCCCAGCAAGCTTACATCATCACCTCCGTAATAGAGATTGAGTGGGAGATGATGGGAAGGTCAGGAAACTGAGGATTGGCTCCACATGGGAATGGAGGGATCGAATGGCGGCGACTTGTGTTTTCTTCCAATCCTCAGTATTCATCCCCAAGCTAGGTAATCACACGCTTGGTGGTCCTAAGATTTGGCTGCTATTAGGTTGGTATGTCCTGTCCTCGTCCATGATCTGATGATAGATGGGACAGACAAGCTGGCGTTTAAAAAACTGATCTGGGTAAACCTGGAAGGTGAAGCTCCCTTCTCAGGGATATGCTCACCTGGCTTTGGGGTTTGGCACTGTACAACTAGGGCGGGTGTCAGCAACCTGTGGCTCTGGAGCTGCATGCGGCTCTTTGGGCCCTCTGCTGTGGCTCCCTACCGGGTGACCCCACCATTGGCTGGCCCTGCCCCTCGCCCTCCCCTCCCTGTCACTCCTCACCTGGCCTGTGAAGGTAAGGGCAATGTCGGGGGATGAAGAAGCAGCCAGGGCAGAGACAGAGAGATACAGAGAGAGAGGGAGGGAGGGAGAGATGTCAAAAGGGTTTGGGTTTTTTTAAAAAACTGGTTCTCTGCCCTAATGACTGGCTGGGTAGGCGTGGCTGAGGGGGAGGTTCATGTGACTGGTGGAAGTGAGTGACGTCGAGTTGGCCACGCCCACCCAGGTTTTGTGGCTCCTGGTGTTTTCTTTTCTGTGGGAAATGGGCCCAAATGGCTCTTTGAGTGTTTAAGGTTGCAGACCCCTGAACTAGGGGGATGGGGAGAAGACAAAGAGGAAGTTGTCAGCTGTAAGACCTTAATGCAGGGGTGTCACATGATCATGGGGATGGTCACATGATCATGGGGATGGTGCAAAGGTCATAACTGTGAAAAACGTTCGTAAGTCACATTTTTCAATGCCGTTGTCACTTTGAACGGTCACTAAACGAACTGTTGTAACTCAAGGACTACCTGTGCCGAGGACTAAAAGAGGTCGTCTCTCTGCAGTCCTGGGGAACAACCACCAATTGTTTGTTTGTTTATATTTTTACAATTTATATTAATACGGTTGCTCATTTCATCGATGGGGCTCTGGGTAGCCACAGGAATTAAAATTCACTACAATGTAAATTAAAGAAAGATCGAATAAAAATCTAAATAAATAAAAGCTTCCAAGCAGCGGTTGATTTATAGCCTCAGAGGAGTATTTTTAAAAAATGACTTACCTCTGCGACGTTTGTGTGTTCATCTATGGAAACAAATATCTTGTACAGCAGAGTTTCAAAATAATCTCCCTGAACTCTGTTCATCACAAATCCTTCCAGTGGCGGCACTGAAAAGAAAAGCTATGTTTTTAAGGATATTGTTAGGTAGAGAAAGAAATGCCATTTATCGAAGAAAGAAAATACAATAAAAATTCCTGCTTCTCTGTCTCAGAAGAGAAATTAGCCTTTCATAAGTGAATGAGATACAGTCACAGACCTATTTTTCTACTTTTACTTTACCAAATACAGGTAATCCTTGACCTACGACCATAGTGGAGCCCAAAATTTCTGTTGCTAAGTGAGACAATTAATTAAAGTTGAGTTTTGCCCCATTTTACCATCTTGGTTTCCACAATTGTTAAGTGCGATCATTGCACTTGTTAAGTTACTAACATGGGTGTTAAGTGAATCTGGCTTCCCCATTGAGTTTGCTTGTCAGAAAGTCACAAAAAGTGACCTTGGGATACCAGGATTGCAATAGTCATAAATATATGCTACTTGCCAGGTGTCTGGATTTTGATCATGTGACCATGGGGATGCTACAATGGTCATTAAGTGTGAAAAACGGTCATCATTCACTTTTTTCAGTGCTGTTGTAACTTTGGTCATTAAGCAAATGACTGTAAGTTGAGGACTACCTGTAGCAAATGAGTAAATGGGACACATTCATCAAACACATACCGTAAGGCTCTTCAACATTAAAATTTTCATGTAAGATTCCTATACAACTCTTGCCCTTGGATTTTATTGGGTTTTTTTAATGACTGCTGTTAAAACTGATAATGAAGCAAATGCATTTGCTCACAAGTTTTTTTCTTTAGCTTACAAATAGGCCAGGAAGGGGATATATGGTGAAAAGTAATGAAATAACTTCTCTTCTATGACTTAGGACCGTGATGGCGAACCTATACGCGGAGCCATATTAGTGGGCACGCCAGCTCAGCTCTGGGGCGCATGTGCGCGCCGTCCAGCTGATTTTCAGGCCTTCTGGGCCCACCCGAAGTAGGGAAACAGGCTGTTTCCTGCCTCTGGAGGGCCTGGAGGGGGGTGGGGAAGGCCCGTTTTTCTTTCTTACCTGGCTCCAGATCCTCTCTGTGTATCTGGGAACGGTGAAAACAGCCTTTCCCACTCCCTTGGAGGCCCTACGGAGGCTGAAAGGGCCCATTTCCCCACTCCCGGTGGGACAGGAAGTGACGTTTTTTCCTGTCCCCAGCCTCCAGAGACTCCTAGAGAGGCTCCTAGAGACTCCTAGAGAGGCTCCTAGAGACTCCTAGAGAGGCTCCTAGAAATTCCTAGAGAGGTTCTGGAGGCTGGGGACAGCAAAAAATGTCACTTCCTGTCCCACCGGGAGTTAGGAAATGGGTCCTTTCAGCCTCCGTAGGGCCTCCAAGGGAGTGGAAAAGGCTGTTTTCGCTGTTCCCAGATACACAGAGAGGATCTGGAACCAGGTAAGAAAGAAAAACGGGCCTACCAGGCCATCCTGTGCCAGGAGCGGTGGGGGGGGAGGGGGTTGCGCACACATGCGCGTGGGCACGTGCGCGCGTGACCCTCCCCCGCCCCCCCTCTCCTGGCACGCGATGGCAAAAAGGTTAGCCATCACTGACTTAGGATCAGTCAACAAAGCTAAATCATGGAATATGCAGCAATATCAAAGTTAAGTTTTTCAGCACACAATGAAACTGAAATCTGGAATTCAGCATCATTATGTCATTAAACTGCTAAGTCAATTGTCTACAGCAGGGGTCCCTGACACCCACCGGGCTGCGGCCCATTCGGAATCCGGCCGCACATGCGTGTGGGGGCACGTGCCTGGGTGCCTAACATAGGGTGTGTCAAATTTTTCAACTTTCAATTTCCAAACATTTTTTTTTTTAATTTGATTTATATGCCGCCCTTCTCCGGAGACTCAGGGCGGCTTACAATGCGTTAAGCAATAGCCTTCATTCTTTTGTATATTTTATACAAAGTCAGCTTATTGCCCCCACAAACTGGGTCCTCATTTCACCTACCTTAGAAAGGATGGAAGGCTGAGTCAACCTTGAGCCTTGGAGAGATTCGAACCAGCAGAAATTGCAGGCAGCTGTGTTAATAACAGGGTGCACTAAACCCCTGTACTATCAAGGCTTTACAGTTGCTCAAAGATTGTGACATGCCTTGGGGATTGTAAAGATATTTTGCTTTCTTTAATATAATTGAGCTGTGCTTGAAAACTAACTACATAAACACATAAAAATGTGTTTGTTTCATGCTGCGTAGCTCCGCTTGCATAAGCAACAGGCGAGCGCTCTCACATGCTCAGTCCCATTTGTGTGAGCAGCAGGCGCGTGAGAGCACGCTCCCTGCTGCTTGCGCGGGAGCGTCCCTTCTTCCCCCATCACCGCCACTGCCAGTCTGCAAAGCCAGAAATAATGGAGACCGCTGGTTTATTGAGATTCTCAGTCATCCAGGTTATGGTTGTCTCAAAGGTGCTTTTTCCAAGAGGCAACTGGACTTCCTTTGTTTTTCCTTGAAGATGTTTCGCTGCTCATCCAAGAAGCTTCTACAGTTCTGACAATTCAGTTCTCCAGTCAGAACTGAAAAAGCTTCTGGGATGAGAAGCGAAACATCCTCAAGGAAAAACAAAGAAAGTCCAGTTGCCTTTTGAAAAAGCTCCTTTGGGATATTAAGTCAGTTAAACTATTCAATGTTTAATTGTATCAATGTACTGAACAGTTTTTTTTTTAAAAAAAACATACACCTACCCGCTATGCAACTGTCATCAGATATTGGTACATCAAGGTAGATAAACCCCTTATTATATAAACCTAGGGATATAAAAAAGAACCCCATTATCATAACAGATATTCATGCAGTGTCTTCAATCAATTTGTTGTTCCAAGAAACAAAGAACGTGAGACAGAGTTCAGAAAATGGTATATGGAATACTGACAGTTATGTCCACATTTTTCTCCAATTCAAATTAAATCCAGTTGCTGTTTTGAAAATTAATCCAAATTACTACACACATGGCACAGTATTGGGCAGAGGTGCTAGTAAGAAAGGATACATCTGTGGCACAGACCTGTGAGACACAAAACTCATTCTCTAAAGCAGTCTTCTCAACCTTGGCAACTTTAGGATGTCTGGGTTCTAAGACATCTTAAAGTTAACTTTAAGAATTCTTTGAGTTGAATCCAAACATCTTAAAGTTGCCAATATTGAGAAACACGGCTCTAAAGTATCCTTCCTTAGTATTCTTTCAAGATTGATTCTTTCAAGATTGAAATTAATAGACTAGGAAACATGTGCACATACAGACACACACAATCACACTCTCACACACAATGTAAGCATGCTGCTTTTTCAATGACAGATTTCCTTTGAACATATTCAGATGAAAGTTCCAAAACAAAAGCAGCTGGAAAGTTACAGTATAATTACAATTTTATCTTTATGCATATTTGCTTAAAATATGATTCGCCAAAATCCAAATCCATCTCTGAACAAGAATTAAATGTATATGTATGTAATGAATTACATGTACTTTTAATGTACATTAAATGTACATTTCATAACCCTGTTCTCTAAAAAACTTGGAAAAAGACAACATTTTAGCTGAAAAAGTATCTGCAGTGAAACCTTGCAGTAACAGACCAGTAGATAAGTGTTATATCCATTATTTCCAAATGCCTGTTAAATTGTCAATTATGTTTTTTGCAGCAATTTACAATGTTATGTTCATTTGCATAATGATCTCATTTAGGGTTAATTATATCATTATGCCAATCGCCAGAAATGATGTGAAATTAATATAAATTTAATTTCCTTCAGGAGGATGCCTGGACAGAAATCTGGTTAACTGCATTCAAAATAACACTAAATTTGTTTTGTTAAATTGTAGTTTCAATGTTTATCAATAGTCACACATAATTATTCTAAAATCTCAAGTGTTATACAAATAATTTATTGGTTCTGTGCGGTGCTCAAATATTTCAGAGAGATTAAATTTTGCAAGTAAATTCCACCAGCATGATTCGGATGACTGAGATACTTATTCCATGAGCTGGAAGAGTGTTTAATTATTAAGGCTAATTGCAAATATGAAAAATATGAAAATAGCAAAACTATTTTCTAAACTGAAGGGAAATCCAAAACAATACCTGATTCAGCATTGGGATCAGCTGTTCTAACAAAGATACAGAATAACAGAATTGAAAGGGACCTCAGAGGTCTTCTAGCCCAACCCCCTGCTCAGGCAGGAAACCCTAGACCCATGATGGCGAACCTATGACACGCATGCCACAGGTGGCACGCAGCACCCTCTCTGTGCGTACATGAGCCGTCACCCCAATTCAGCTCCGCTGCGCATGCATGCGCACCTCCTGCCAGCCAGCTGGTCGTCCAGTCTCTGTTGCGCATGCCCAGGGGTGGGACACATGCGGGGCCCCTGAGTACACATGCATGGGGGCAGGGCATGTGTGTGGCCCCATGGGACTGCACACACATGCGGGGGGTAAGGCATGTGCGGGGGGCACGCACGCATGCGTAGGGTGGGGTGCATGTGTGGGGGCCGCACGCACATTGCATTTTGGGGGTTCGTGCGCGCTTTGGGTACTCGGTCTGGAAAAGGTTAGCCATCACTGCCCTATACCATTTCAGACAAATGAACGTCCAGTCTCTTCTTTAAAACCTCCAGTGTTGGAGCATTCACAACTTCTGGAGGCAAGTTGTTCCATTGATTAATTGTTCTATCAGGAAATTTCTCCTTCGCTCTAGGTTGCTTCTCTCTTTGTTCCGTTTCCATCCACTGCTTCTTGCTGGCATTCAGGTTCTTTGGAGAATATGATGACCGTCACTTCTTTGTGGCAACCCCCGAGATATTGGAACAATGCTATCAAGTCACCCCTAGTCCTTGTTTTCATTAAACTAGACATACCCAATTCCTGCAACCGTTCTTCATGTTTTAGCCTCCAGTCTCATAATCATCTTTGTTGCTCTTCTCTGCACTCTTTCTAGTCTCAACATCTTTTTTACATCACGGCGACCAAAACTGGATGCAATATTCCTGGATGCAGATGTTGAGACAGTACAGAGAAGAGCAACGAAGATGATTATAATGACTTACCAAGTCATTATAAAGTGGTATTAATGCTTCATGTAATCTTGATTAAAAAAAGGGGGGGAAACCATACAGCAAAAGGTAAATGCCCAAATTATTCTCTACTCATTGATTCTCTCTAATTTGGATGCTTTCCAATCTTTATCTTAAATCTGTAACAAAAATAATACGCAAAAATTACTCTTTTGTTTGGAAGAAAAAAAACATGTAACTCACTGTGAACAACATTGTAGTCTAGGACTCCAGCAAGCTGAGGACCTGAATCAATGATTTTATCAACTGCAATTTTTTCACAGGGTGTGCATATCTAACGAGAAAAGGATGTATTAAATAAGGAATGCATAAGGGTTTAAAAATTATTTCATGTAGAGTGGGCAATGAAGAACACAATCTATCCCTATGCTAAGAACCCACTGTTTGATTCAATTAAATTTTCCACTAGAGAAAGATGCATGTTTTCTATCACATTAATTCAGGATGACTTAATGAAATTGTACTTAGTAGGAAGGTATAGATAGATAAAAAATTTTTTTTTCAAACACTGCATAATTAGTTTATGAAACTAAACATAAGCCACAGCTTATTACTGCTGTAATTTTCAAGCAACTTTATCAAACATAATTCACCAAAAGAAAAGTTTCTGATCAAAACAGCCCAGGTTTTTAGGTTCATGACCTGGAAGTGGAAGTAATTTTTTTAGCAGTCCATCTACAACTAACTGAGCTGGAAAAAAATAATTTTATTTATACCTTAATGTCATCCTCTGTGATGTAACCGGCTTGTACTACCCACCAAGCTTCAATAGCAATTTCTACTGGTTTCATGGGTAGCAGGTCACGGGCAGTTTTCCTTCTAAAAAATTTCTGAAATGTTTTAAGAAGAAATTACTGTAGGTTTTCAAATGCAGAACATTCAAATTTTTAAGCACACTATCCCTTCCCCCTGATAAGACTGTCCTTATCATTCAGCCTTGTTTCCGGCTGGGGAATTCTGGGAGCTGAAGTCCACAAGTCTTAAAGTTGCAAAGTTTGGAGACCTCTGATGTAGACTGAAAGTGAGAAACTGTAATAGGTTCTCTGGTCCATATTTCAGTTTCACCCACATAAAAGTTCTTTTTAACTGAAGCACATGCATCCAACTGAGAAAAATACATTTGTTTATCTTTTTTATAAGCCAAAGACAATGATAATAAATACATAGGGATAGACCATTTATCAATCATAGATATCCAGAGCCTACAAAGTAAGCTTTGCATCAGGGGTACCCAAACTCACCGACGTCTTCGTGAACTTTTAGTTGGGTCATCGACTCCCAGACATTATATGAAAATAATGTATTAAACACCGCTTTAATTATTAATGACTAGCTAGATACCCATGCTTCGCATTGAAACTATGTGATCGGGCTTGATAAATCAACACTTACAGCTTGAAAATTAATGAGTAGTTACCATCAGCCTCTCCTCTCCCCTTCTCTCCCTCAGCCTTGCCCCACAGAAACGTCTATCCTATCCCCTTCTCTCTCTCAGCCTTGCCCCACAGAAGCCTCCCCTATCCTATCCCCTTCTCTCCCTCAGGGTTGCCCCAGAGACCTCCCCTATCCTATCCCCTTCTCTCCCTCAGCCTTGCCCCACATAAGCCTCCCCTATCCTATCCCCTTCTCTCCCTCAGCCTTGCTCCACAGAAGCCTTCCCTATCCTATCCCTTTCCCTCCCTCAGGCTTGCCCACAGAAGCCTCCCCTATCCTATCCCCTGGTTGCTGCTGTAAAAGTAAAACTGAAAGTGAAACTCCTCTCCTATGCTTGTGTTTTGCATTTGGAACAGATTTCTTTTCAGGTGGGGAGGGGGAGTAGAACTCTTTAGCATCAGAGTGTGTTAATCATAATATAGGAAATACTAATGCTCTGATGGTCATTTCGAAAAATCCTTTCTTAGTGAGCACCTAGAAGCCAAGAGGAACATACATGGCAAATTTCATGTTTGTAGGTTTTACAGTTCTGGAGATTTCGTGATTACGGCGTGAGTGGCTTTCGCTTTTATATATATAGATAAGAATATCAACCCTTATGGATAATCCCTTCAACCCTTGGAGCTGATCATTCTGGAGAACCCTGCCTTTCTTGGTCATATTAAACACCCTTGTCTTCCTTACTGTACTGTATCATACATGGGCCTGCCATGGCCATCATTAGGGAGCTCTTCTTAGCTAATGTTGAAATAATTTTGTTAGCTGCCCATTTTAGGATGTCCAAGGTAGTCCTCAACTACCATTCGAGTGACCGTTTGAAGTTACAATGTTACTGAAAAAAGTGACTTAAGACCTTTTTTCACACTTACAACTGTTGTATCATCTCCATGGTCAAGCAATCAAAATCCCGATGCTTGGCAACTGACTCATATTTATGACGGTTGCAGTGTTCCAGGGTCACCTTTTTTGACATTCTGGCAAGCGAAGTCAATGGGGAAGCCAGATTCACTTAACAACAGTGTTACTAATTTAACAACTGTGTAAAGAGAGATTGTAAAATGGGGCAAAATTCACTTAACAATGATCTCAACAGAAATTTTGGGCTCAATTGTGGTCTTAAGTCAAGGAATTCCCGTAATTGAAAAATGCAGAGGTTTATCTTCAAACCCATAAATGAAAGAAAGATTTCCATGTGCTGAGACTTATCAGAAGTCCTTTTCCAGGGAAACTGAGCAAGCAACTGGCTTCAGAAATCTCTCTGGAGCGAGGCATACATGTCATTTTCCAAGCTGTCTCTGAAGGCTGAGATCTTTTTGATTTCCCAAGACTTTAAAAATTTTCAGCCAAATTGAATTCATCTTCCTATTAGAACACTTTTATTTCTGGAAGTGTGATCCAGACACACATTTATAATATTGTCTGATCAGTGCTACAGTGTTTTTTATTTTCAGCGCGTTCTGTTTAAGGGCAGGATATATTTTTTTTAAAAAAAAATGAATCGATGCTGTGCAAGATGATGGCAGGATATTTATTGCCATATTTACTTTCCCTCCAGAAATTGAGGGAAAGTCATAGACTAAAAAAAACGACCCTTGTAACTTGGCAAAGACTACAGATGACCAGATGCAAACAGTGGCAAGCCAGTATCTCATAAACTGCCAACTGTACCTGCCAAAACAAACTGTCCTTGTGGGCAGCCTCAAAACTCACCAAGCCAAAGAACTGGAAATCTGAAAACATTCCTTTTAGGTTACAAAAAAACAAAAAAACAAAAAACCTGGCTAGGCAAAGTACAAGTGCTCAAAACTATGAACATATTTGTTTTTATATCAACCTCTAAACAAGAGGCCAATAGTAGATCAAATGGAGAAAACAGAATACATACTTTTGATGACCTACATTGGTTCATCAGATCAATATACTGGTTTCTTCCTATGCCAAGAAGCCTTAAGCCTGAAAAAGAAAAAGATAAATCTCTTAAAAACAGAATTCTATTTTGAGAGAAAGTATTACTAATATGCCACATTGCTCCCCCCTCTTTTTTTTTTGCTCTATAACCCAAAAAGGCACCCTTAAATGGGCAAAAATAATAGATTTATCTGAACGTCATTTGTCATTAAAATAACATTCAGTTGAAGATAGTCATTATATTCTGGTTGGCTGAAAACAAGCATTATGTCTGGAATTATCATGCATTTTTCTAAATCTAATAATCTAAACATCGATTAAGTTAATCCTTGATGCAAAAGTTATGTAAGAACTTTATCTGAAAAACATCTACGTTTGAAAGCAGTCATTTTTAAGTTGGACCAAAGAAGGCCTCCTTAATTCTCCTACAACTTGGAAGATTTCAAACAAGATATATATATATCCTTGTAACAGCTTTTTATCAAAGACAAGCATTGTTTTAAAAGTTTGTCGTGGAATTCTGAGCTTTTAATCCAAGATCTGTATTTGTGCAATGGAAAAGAGAACGAGTATATCTGCAAAAGACATTTATTACAAGTTATAGCAATCTAACTAGAACATTAGATAATCAGAAAACTAAACAAAGATAGAACCATTACTCAGAGCAATCGCTTTAATGAATAACTGCAAAGTGACTGCAATTGAACGGCCTAAATAATCTAAATATCATTATTATGGCTTACAGCTAAGACAATAAACAACTATTTAACAGACATGTGATCGTGCAGAAAATTTATTTTGTTAACTTTCTCCATGTTATTCTCTTATTGCTGTCTCTTTTGTTCTGTTTTCAGATGGGAGAGATTTACTTTTAACTTCAAAAGCTTTCTTAAACAAAGTATTGCAACTTCAAAAATAGGAACTATCAGGCAGCTGGACTTTCGAAACTAGGAAATTCTTTTTAAAAACTAGGCACTTATTTAACACACGTAAACTGAATATAAGTTTATACTTACAGTCTGCAGCAGTAAAATTAGGCAATGAATCATAACTTTTTTCACTGTTCATTATGTCCTTTGCAAAAAGAAAAAAACAAAGTGCAAAGTCAATTCAATCATTGTACATTTTAAATTTAATAGCTGTATACTGATGCTACATCAGTATGTGCTTCAAATCCCAAGTCTTGTATTTCAAAAAAACTACTGATTATCACTGGAAGTTTTTTTAGAAAAGACTGGACAGCCATTTGTCTGAAATGGTATAGGGTTTCCTGCTTGAGCAAGGGGTTGGACTAGAAGACCTCCAAGGTCCCTTCCAGCTCTATTCTGATTAAAGATTGATTACTGTCACTGGAAAAAAAGCCTGGGAATTAACTGACAATTCAATCTCTTCTTCCTTATACATGTTAATTCTTTCAAAGCAGCTTCTTTGATTGAAGAAATTGAATGGAGAGCTCCAAATGGAATATAAGTAATTCTCAATTTACGACCACTGGCGACCATTCCAAACTCATGACTTACCTAAAAAAGGTAAGGGGGTTGCAACTCGGCTATGAAGTTCCTACAGTTGGGTATCTTGCTGCAGTCATGTGACTGCATTTCCTGCACTCAGCAACATGGCCACATTTAGGAGAGTCTGCACTATCCCCATGTCACCTGACTGCATTGTACAACACTTTGGTGAAAAGTGGAAGTTAGTTCCGGTTTTCGACAAAACCAGGCCATAGTAAACAATGGGCTCATTTAACGACCAATGTAAAAAAAAAAAAAAGGTCAAAAAAATGGGTTGTGACTGGCCTATTTTAGACTGTCACGACATATGGCTATAATGCAGGGGTCTCCAACCTTGGCAACTTTTAAGACTTTTGGACTTCAACTCCCAGAGTTCCATAGCCAGCTGGGAGTTGAAGTCCACAAGTTTTAAAGCTGCCAAGGTTGGAGACCCTTGCTATAATGGATAGGTTCCATTACGGTCTTATGTTGAGGACTATCTGTACTAATGCAGCTCAAGGGGTATAATGTTCCCCTACGTGTAACAGTAGCCAAAGAAAAAGCAAACACCAGACATGTGTTTCCAGCAGGTAAGCATTAGATGATATGTATTGTTTGCTGTGTTTTGTTTTGTTTTGATGCATTTGTGGTTGTTCTGTATGTTGTTTTTAAAGACAAAACTGTTTAATAAAAATTATTTAAAAAAAAAAGAAAAAGAAAAGAAAAAGAAAAAAGAAAAAGGAAACCAAGTATTTCTCTAAGCTTACCTCCATTATTCCTGTGTAATATGAAAAAGGTGTTATCCTTAAGCCCTTCACCATAATGTCAGACAAATGGTAGGGGTACAACATAAGATGATCTCTGCTGTATTTTAACAGATCCTCGTAGTATTTGCGTTCATCTTTCTTGATGTGCTTAACTGGGGAAGAAATGAAACAACAGTCTTCTTAAATTAGTTAATAATGTAATCCCTTTTTTAAATAGGGTACCAATGGGGCATAAAGACATCAATGCAAACGAGTTTACTTTCACATAAAGCTGAACAATTACCTATGCATCTATGTAAGTAAGAAAGTCAAAACAAGACAGAATGGTTGTTAAACTGAAATCTGCGGCCCACTGGGAGAAAAATTATATTCTTAATTTATTATTGAATTGTTTATTTATATTTCATCTATATGAACTGCCCATCTCTCTCAAAGAGAGACTCTAATACCCTACATCTGTCTAGTGCAAGATTATTTTCAGCAACACTAAAAATGCAGAGTATAAGACAATGCAATAATGTGGATGGAATTGAGATCAAAACCAGAATTAAAGTCCATAATTTAAATACTTAATAATGAAAATAAAAATATTATGCCACACAATACTTACTACAAATGTAGGATTCTATGTTTGTGCTGGCCAAGGATGATGAGAACCAAAATCCTTGAAAGCCAGAATAAACCAGCAATATCATCAGAACTGAGTTTTTATATGGGACCTGATGTATATAATGACACTGGGAACAAAGCCATCTAAGATGTGTCCACACTCATAGGTGCAAAAGAGGGAGAGAATGTTTTAAAATTTCTAGATTATTGACAGAAGTTCCAGAGTATTTATTTAAAGCATGCATCTCATCCGTTTTGCTCAGTTTCAAGACAGAAGTGATGGGTTTATTTCTATCTACATTTGTAAAATTCTAACAAAACACCTTGTCTTTAGGTGCTGTCATTGTTTATAATGTTTTACAGAAATTCATAAGAATTGGTGTAATTTCTTGATTTTCCTTTGTAAATTGGTCAATGTACTTCAGCAACAAAAAAAATCTATTAGGGATCATTTTTTTCAGCATGGCCAATATTGATAGAATAGTTGCAAAACATTTTCCCTTTCCCAAATCTGTATTTTTTTACTCACCTAAGTTATTTCGGTACCGAAGTTGATTGCGGATACTGTAGAGTACAACCTGCTTTTCATATTCTCGTTGTGAGTTTCCAAGACCCTATGAAGCAAACAAATCACATTCATTAGGATAAACTAATAAAAATTTGATGAACACTTGGATGTTCAGAGATTAACATCCACTCTTTCAGCTTGAAAGCACCACTCATCTTTTCAAGAAGATGCATGATTGACTTGTAATAAAATGAATGTATTTTTACCTAAAAGAATTGTTATAAAATGTGATGATAAAAAGTAGTTGGATACTTTTCTCCAAATACAACCAATTCTTAGAATAAATTTGCATGTAATTTGGGGAAAAAAACATCTGCAGGAAAAGTTACTGGAAAGACAGTTGATTTTATTGAGGCTGGCTGTGATTCAATTACTTCCCATTAGTCTCATGAGGGTAAAAACTGTAAGGACCTGGCACAGAACTTGTTGTGAGCACAAATACAATTTTGAGAATGGAATCAGTATGAATCTCAAAACTGTAGCGGTTTCTAGCATTCAAATATCATGATTTTTATTTAGATATTCAATTTCTATAACAGCCATCTCAACCAATGCCTTTATATGACATATCGCATCAATGATATATCAAACATATCATTGAAAATCATTGAAACATATCTATGATTTTATACAGCAATATTGCAGACCTATTTTTAAGAACGGTGTAAAAAAAAAGGTCTTCACATGATATTTTTAAATGCCACTACGAAATGTTGCCACTGTCTACCCATGTGTTCTTGAGAACAGTCTGCATCTGAGATTGCAAAAGACAACATACCGATTATAATGCAACATTTAAACTTAAACCAATAATCAGATTTTATAAGAAGCCAAAAATGCAGAATGAAATTTATTATTCATTATCCTGGAACTATGGAATGAAAAATTGGAATATCTAATCTTGGAAAATCAATGGATCCAGGTTTTAAAACACAAAATATGCATGATTTAAAAATGAAATCAATTCATTAGAAAGTATTATTTCATAACTTTTGGAACTCTCAAAGAAAGTTTAGAAAGTGCTGGACATTTTCTGCTGGAATTGTATGAAATTTGATATACGACTTTAGTTTTGTTTCAAATCATAGCATTTGTTAATATACTTTGGGAAAGAAATGCAATAGCTAAAGGTGTAAAGATGAACTATATCTTATTCTGAAATGGACTTTGTCACTTTGTGAAGAACTTTGGCTCTACCAAGTCTGGTGCTGACAAAGAGTATAATCTTAAGTAAACAGAAAGAAATTTCTTGATAATAAGAAATGTATTCAAGATATGAGTTGGGTTTTCTAGTTTTTAAAAGTCTTTTATGTTCTTAAAAATGAAAATTCAGATCTTTTTAGTACTAAGATCAGATCAAAATTAATTTTATCTCAATACAACATGGATATTATACACTTTTTTTTCTTTTTTGTGAGTTTCCATGTTTTGGTACATTATTTTAATTATTCTAATGTTCTTTTATAATCATGTTTTGTTGGTGTTGCATTTGTTTATATTGCAACGTAATAGAAGTATTCTATTCACTACTGAAAACATTTAAGACAATTAAGTTTAACACTGACATTAGTTAGGATGTTAATATGGCACTGATACGAATGATATAAAGTTACCAGCTTGCAAAACAAATACATGCAATTTTGGCGTAAAGAGATTATAGCAGTATTGATTATAACTCTTTCACATCATGTGTAGTAAGATTGTGTACAGGAATGCTTATATCTTTTAATCTGTGATTCTGGGAAAGGTGGTTGAATAGAGAAGAGGATGACCAGTAATAAAGGGAATGGACCCTTTATTTACACTTACAGTGTACAGTAAGTTACAGTGGCGATGATAACCTGAATGACAGGTGAGTGCAAGACCTGAAAGACCAGGTGAGGGACAGATCATGATGGAGGGACTCTATGTAGTCACTAGGAGTAAAAAATGACCTTATTGTATATAATCGATAGCACTTTAATCAATCAATCAATCAATCAATCAATCAATCAAAACAGAGCTGGAAGCCCCCTGCTCAAATAGGAGACCTATACCATTTCAGACAGGTGTCTGCTCAATCTTTTCTTAAAAACCTCCAGTGATAGAGCACCTACAACTTCTGATTAGTTGTTAACACTTTGTAAATTCAAGTTATGCCTGCACAACTCCCTAACCCATAATTGTCTTAACCATACTTTATTGAGCTAATCCAGTTCTTAAGTGATCTTAACTAATAATGCTGTCCGCGCAAACTACTTAATCCAAGTGAGCTAATCACATTTTACTTTAGAGTGTTTTGTGAACTCATTTTAGACATGACTCTTAATAGGCTCCTGTGGCAGAGCCACAGGAAACCTGGAACAGAGCCACAGGTAACCTGGAATAACCTTGACTCTGTAGAGATTCTCAATCATTCAGGTCATGGTTGTCCCAAAGGTGATTTTTCAGGAGGCAACTGGGCTTTCTTGTTTTTTACTTTTGAAGAAAGAAGGAATTTATATTCCTTGCAGACAGCTGGCCATTTGTATCCTTTTAGAGGGTCTTTGAAGCACTTGGAGGTTTATCTGTGTCCTCAGGGTCACCTAGTTCCTGTAGTCTAACGATCCTCTAAAACAGTGGTTCTCAACCTTCCTAATGCCGCGACCCTTTAATACAGTTCCTCATGTTGTGGTGACCCCCAACCATAAAACTATTCCTAAGACCATTGAAAATATGTGTTTTCCAATGGTCTTAGGTGACCCCTGTGAAAGGGTCGTTCGACCCTAAAGGGGGCGCGACCCACAGGTTGAGAACCACTGCTCTAAAAGGATGCAAATGACCAGCTGTCTGCAAGGAATATAAATCCTTCCATTCCCCATTATCCTGTTACCGCTGAAGAAGCTTCTTGGATGAGAAGTGAAACGTCTTCAAAGAAAAAATAATAAAGTCCAGTTGCCTCCTGAGGGAAAAAAAAAGCACCTTTGGGTTAGGGTTAACCTTTGGCTAAGGCACTGAGCTTGTCGATCAGAAAGGTCGGCAGTTCGGGGGTTTGAATCCCTAGTACAGGTCTCCTGCATGAGCAGGGGGTTGGACTAGATCAGTGGTCCCCAACCTTTTTATCGCCGCGGCCCGCTGAGCGCGCGCAGGGGTGGGGGCACGGCCCAGGAGCCTTTGCGCTGCAGCGTTCATGTCCCCCGGCCGCTGCGCGGCCCGGTGCCAGGTACTCCACGGCCCGGCACCGGTCCGCGGACCGGGGGTTGGGGACCACTGGACTAGATGACCTCCAAGGTCCCTTCCAACTCTTGCTACTGTTACTTGAGAGAATGTCCTCCATGTCCACCTCACTAATGGCTCAGGGAAGCTCATTAGCCGATCCTTTGCAGTCGAAGATCGCGCCTTATGTTCAACCAAGGCTCTTCCAGTAAAAGGGAAGTGGCAATTCGGATTCACGAGGCCCTAAGTTAAGTCAATGTGTCTCAGTAAACTTGGCAACCTTAAGTCATGTGGACTTCAACTCCCAGAATTCCCCAGGCTGTAAGGAGGACGCAGGCGGCCACGTGCGTTACCTGCCCTGGAACAGGGTCATTGACCAGCATTGCCTTAATTCTCCTCGGACTGCAGCTCACCCCGTTCCCAGCCAACGGAGGCCTATTGCTCGGGAAAAAGGGGAACCGCAGCCCGCTGCGCTACGTCGGGAAGGAAGGAAGGGCAGAAGAGGAACTTCCAGCATGGACCAGCGGGGGAAACGAACTTGACTTTTGGCTCAACCTGAGTGGGCTACGGGTAGCCCGAGGGGTCAATTTCGCGGGACGTCGGAGGGGCGTTGCTTTCGTATGGGTGCCGGGAGGGGTCAGTCAGTCAGTCAGTCGGTACCTGCTTAACGCTGGCGGGGAGACGGGCCCAGGGGTAGTTGTGGCGAATGTGGAACTCCACGTCCACATTCATGGCAGGTTCCCCGGGATGGGGGCGGAGCGAGCAAGGGAGAACGGACGGAGGGTTGGCGGGCCCCAGGTCCTCTTCGCGGCCGCCTCAGCCCCGCTTCTGAGGCGACCCCACGCAACTGCTCAAACTTGCCTTCCGCTCCCCCCCGCCGCTTCCGCGTTGTGGACGCCGGCGGGCCCGCCCCTCCACCTAACGTCAGTTCCGGCGCTGAGGCGAGCTGGAAGGCGTGAGCGCGCGTGATGGTGGGGTGGGGGGGAGAGGACAGACGCGCGCGCCGGATCTATGGGGCCCTCCTATAGAATAGAATAATAGAAAATAGAATAGAATAGAATAGAATAGAATAGAATAGAATAGAATAGAATAGAATAGAATTAGAAATAAATAATTAGAATTAAATAGAAATAGGAATAGAATAGAAATAGGAATAAATAATTAGAATTAGAATTAAATAGGAATAGAATAGAATGGAATGGAATGGAATTAGAAATAAATAATTAGAATTAAATAGGAATAGGAATAGAATAGAAATAGAAATAAATAATTAGAATTAGAATTAAATAGGAATAGAATAGAATAGAATAGAATAGAATAGAATAGAATAGAATAGAATAGAATATCGGTAATTAGAATTAGAATTATATAGGAATAGGAATAGAATAGAAATAGACATAAATAATTAGAATTAGAATTAAATAGAAATAAATAATTAGAATTAGAATTAAATAGGAATAGAATAGAATAGAATAGAATAGTAAGGTGACCAGATTTTAACATTGGTAAAGAGGGACATTGTGGGCGTGGCTTATTTTGTGGGCGTGGCTAGCTGGTCATGTGACTGGGTGGGCGTGGCTAGCTGGTCATGTGACTGGGTGGCCATGGCTATGTGTATAGGGTAAGGTGAACAGATTTTAACATTGGTAAGAGGGACACCATTGTGGGCGTGGCTTATTGTGTGGGCGTGGCTTGGAGGCCATGTAACTGGGTGGGCGTGGCTAGCTGATCATGTGACCGGGTGGCCATGGCTATGTGTATAGGGACTACTCAGAGGGCTGAAAAAAGTCATTTCTGACAGGTCCTCACACTTTTGACTGGTCCTCACACTTATGACCATCCTCACATTTATGCCCGTGCAGCATTCTTAACAACCACGTCACTCATTTCACAACTGCTTCTCTTCACCATGATGACAAGATAGGGCAAAAAACGTAAAATGTGAGGACAGTTGTAAGTTCGAGGACTGGTCAAAAGTGCGAGGACCAGTCAAAAATAACTTTTTCAGCCCTCTGAGTAGTCCATATGCACAAAAGGACTAACCAGAGGGTTGAAAAAAGTCATTTCTGACAGGTCCTCACACTTTTGACTGGTCCTCACACTTATGACCATCCTCACATTTATGCCCGTGCAGCATTCTTAACAACCATGTCACTCATTTCACAACTGCTTCTCTTCACCATGATGACAAGATAGGGCAAAAATGTAAAATGTGAGGACAGTCGTAAGTTCGAGGACTGGTCAAAAGTGCGAGGACCAGTCAAAAATAACTTTTTCAGCCCTCTGAGTAGTCCATATGCATAAAAGGATACAGTAATTGAGAGGGATGAAGGAAGGGAAGGGAAATTAGAGTAGGAGTGACGGTTAAGAGAGGGAGGAAGAGAGGAGGAGAAGGAGAAAGGAAGAGGAAGTAGGGAGGAGAAGAAGAGGGGGGGAAGAGAAAGTAAGAAGGAAAGAAAAGAGAGGTGGTAGGTTTGAGGAGAAAGATTGCTGTACAATAAAAAAGATGAAAGGGAAGAAAGCCAACCCCAAACAAATATAAAGATATTAAGATAAAGAATGAATTGTTAAACTTTAAAGAATAAAAGAGAACAAATATGAATAAATAGCAATAATTAGAAACACACATACATACAATGTATTTTCTTTGAACAGAATATTTGGCTGGTTCACAAATTTAAACAGTATTTAGTCATTTCAATTAAATTTACAATTTCTATATTTCCTTTTTGCCATATTTATTCCTCATCTATTTTTTTAAAAAAACAATATTACCCTTCATCCTCATCTCTAATCTTAATCAAATTCAATTTTTCCCTTCTATTCTATTTTATACCCCTTCCCATTGTCATCTATTTTTATATCCATCCTCACATTGGTTAATTATGTAATTATGTAATACAGTTGTTTAATACAAATTCAACATTTTAATATAAATCAATTAGTTATATAACTATCTTTTTTGTATATTAATCAATATGAACATGAATATTCCAATTATTTCCATGCAATCCAATTTCTTACAAATCAATTAATTATACTTACCAATAATAATAAACCAAATAATTTCCCCCATATATTCCTCCAAACCACAACTTAACCATTTCTGCTTTCAACACAGTATACAATTAATAATATCTCAATTATTACAATTCCCTAGTTAAAAAGAGCTTTTTTTTCTTTTGTGTTTTAAAATCTTGAACTCTCCTCTTTTGCCCTAAATAATTTTCCATTGTTTGCACTTACCTTTTTTGGTGAGGAAAAGGAAAATAAATCTGCTGCCTAATTTTCCAACGTTGCAAGCAAACCGCAAAGCTAACAGCCTGTTTTACTTTCAGTTTCGTTTTGAGTTTGGTTTGCACAAAGAGGAAAAAAAAACTGAGCAATTTAGCAAGAGCAGAGCCCTGTGCAAATCAGCTGAGAGGGGGAAGCTGAGCTAATTAACGTAGGGCGGCCCTTTGAAGCCCCGCGGCAAGAGTTTAAACAGGTTTTTTCTCTCTAGCCATCAGCGGGGATTCAGGAGGCAGCCGGGAACCAGGAGGCAGAATGAAAAATCGGGACTTTTTTAAAACGCCGCGGGACGCGGGACAAATTGCTCAAAAGTGGGACTGTCCCGCCAAAAGCGGGACGTCTGGTCACCTTAAGAATAGAATAGAATAGAATAGAATAGAATAGAATAGAATAGAATAGAATAGAATAGAATAGAATAGAATAGAATAGAATAGAATAGAATACCGGTAATTAGAATTAGAATTATATAGGAATAGGAATAGAATAGAAATAGACATAAATAATTAGAATTAGAATAGAATAGAATAGAATAGAATAGAATAGAATAGAATAGAATAGAATAGAATAGAATAGAATAGAATAGAATACCGGTAATTAGAATTAGAATTATATAGGAATAGGAATAGAATAGAAATAGACATAAATAATTAGAATTAGAATTAAACAGAAATAAATAATTAGAATTAGAATTAAATAGAAATAAATAATTAGAATTAGAATTAAATAGAATAGAATAGAATAGAATAGAATAGAATAGAATAGAATAGAATAGAATAGAATAGGAAGGAACCTTGGAGGTCTTCTAGTCCAGCCCCCTGCAGGAGAACCTGAATAATGAGCAATTCCATTAGCTGTAATAGATTCTTATGTATGAAAAAGGAATACCCTTTTGCCTTATGCGAAAGAATCCTTGAGAAGCCAAGAAATGGGACCCTTGGAACGTGGTCTCACAACACGATATCTGTGAAACTACGATTCCCATGATGCTTGGGGCATGCTCCACCTTTTTATTTGTGACATAGTAGAGAATGGAAGGAAGGTGGAGTCTAAATATTAACCTGAAGGGCCTTATTTCACCTGTACAAGTAGTCCTTGACTTAACAACAGTTCATCTAGGGACAATTCAAAGATAACGGCACTGAAAAAAGTGACTTATCATACGACCATTGCAGCATCCCCATGGGTCATGTGATTTGCATTTCAATGCTTGACAACTGACTCACTTTTATAATGTTTGCAGTGTCATCATGTGATGACCCCCTTTTGCGACCCCCTGACAAGCCAAATCAACGGGGGAAATCAGATTCACTTAACGACAGTGTTATTAATATAAGAATTGAAGTGATTCATTTAACAAATGAGACAAGAAAAGTAATAAAATGGGGCTCACTTAAAAAAGCTCTCTTAATACATTTCTCACTTAGCGATATAAATTTTGGGCTCAACTTTGGTCATAAGTTGAGGACTATCTACATTCCTTGGAATACGAGTCTTATCATGCTTGACTGAGAGTAATGGGGTCTGTCAGGCTGTTGAAAACCGACAGGAGGCTTATTGCTCTGTTTGCGTATTATGTTTCTATGCCAATAGTTTTAAAAAAACATAATTCTCAGTCATCCAGGTCATGATTGTCCCAAAGGTGCTTTTTTAAGAGGCATCTGGACTTTCTTGTTTTTCTTTGAAAGTCTTCAAATGTTGCAAATGCAAAGATGAGCTGGAGAACAAGTGTTCTGATGGAAAGGCTGATAGTTTTCCTTGCTGATCATAGAGTTTTCCTCACTCTGATATAGGCGCATATGCAAAATTAGTCAGAATGACTTAAAAGATAAAGACTTGCTCTTTGAATATTAGAATAGAATAGATTTTTTTATTGGCCAAGTGTGATTGGACACACAAGGAATTTGTCTTGGTGCATATGCTCTCAGTGTACATAAAAAGAAAAGATACATTCGTCAATAATCATGAGGTACAACACTTAGTGATAGTCATAGGGTACAAATAAGTAATCAGGAAACAATATCAATATAAATTGTAAGGATATAAGCAACAAAATTACAGTTATACAGTCATAAGTGGAAGGAGATGGGTAGTGGGACTGATGAGAAGATTAATAGTAGTACAGACTTAGTAAATAGTTTGACAGTGTTGAGGGAATTATTTGTTTAGCAGAGTGATGGCATTTGGGGAAAAAACTGTTCCTGTATCTAGTTGTCTTGGTGTGCAGTGCTCTATAGCATCGTTTTGAGGGTAGGAGTTGAAACAGTTTATGTCCAGAATGCGAGGGGTCTGTAAATATTTTCACAGCCTTCTTTTTGACTCATGCAGTATTATTATCTAATAATAACTATTTTCAAAACCATAATTAATGGTTTAAAAAGCTCAGTGCCTAAATCCAAATCAAGCAAATTGTGTTATATACTAAATCCCAGTGAAATTCATTTTGGTTTTGCATAGTTTGTAGGCGTGTGCCTTTGAGTCAGTCTTGATGACTGCCTGGATGAAACCCTGCAATTTTCATGGCAAGGTTTTAAAAAATGGTTTGATGCTCTCTCTTTCCTAGGGCTGAAGGAGCGTGACTGGCCCAAGGTCTGCCAAGAGTGATAAGTGAAGAATCACGCGATCTCTCAACATCACAAAAAACTATGATTTAAACCTTTGCATTAGAGATTAGGAGGACTTCCATAAGGGTGTGGCTTGCACCATATCACTAACTTGATGCCAGCTTGATGTGCTGCAGATGCTTATACATCTGGACTTGAGAAACAGATACAGCACGTGATATACTAGCACTGTTTTCTAGGAACTATTTCTAGGAACAAACCAATGGTGAAATCCAAAAATTTCCCCTACCGGTTCTGTGGGTGTGGCTTGATCATGTGACTGGGTCAGTGGTGGAATTCAAATTTTTTTATTACTGGTTCTGTGGGCGTGGCTTGGCTGGGTGGTCATGTGAGTGGTTGGACATGGCCAACTCAATGTTACTCCCACCCAGTCACATGACCCCCCCAAGCCACACCTACCCAGGTTTTGTGGCTCCCTGTGGGAAATGGGTCATGTGACTGAGTGGGCGTGGCCAACCTGATTGGTCTCACCCTTAGGAAATTTCTTAGTTCAACTCACAATAAAATAGCATAATAAAATAGCACTGTTCGAATAGAATAACAGAGTTGGAAAGGACCCTGGAGGTCTTCTAGTCCAACCCCCTGCTTAGGCAGGAAACCCTACACCACTTCAGACATGATTATCAATCGCTTCTTAAAAATTTCCAGTGTTGGAGCATTTACAACTTGGAGGCAAGTTGTTCCACTGATTAATTGTTGTGTCAGGAAATGAGGGAGTTAATCTATTTTCCAAAGCACCAAAATGCACAACAAGAAACAATGGTTGGAAACTAACCAAACAGAGAAGCAACCTAAGACTAAGGGCAAGACCAATCAACCAATGGAATAGCTTGCCTTCAGAAGTTGTGGGTGTGCCATCACTAGAGGCTTTCAAAAAGAGTGAGGGAAGTACACGCAAAAAGGACAGTGCAAGGAACCACTAAAACAATGCAGAAAACTTAAAATAGCCATTCCCCTTTTAAAAAAAAGTCAACCCCAAAGCAAAGGCAGCAGCTGAGAGGGAAATTAAGAGCAGCTGCTCAGGCTAATTGAAAGCTTGGGCGTGCTGCCAAAAGCCATTAACCCTTCCAACTCTATTATTCTATGTTCTCTATGTTCTAAATTGGGTGCTTCACAGCAGAAGCAATACAGCTGGCTGGACCACACATGCATTAAATTTACATCCTGTATGATCAAGCTGCATCATTGTCCCCTCCTGTATCTCCCCCTCCCCCAAGAAGCAAGTAGTAGCCAACACTGCAGCAGCTATAAAAGGTCTTGGGAAACTCCAGGGAGTATCAGCTGATCACAGAAGTATTACTTAATACTCTTTATAATGAAAATGTTTGTAATCTTGTCCTTCTTTCTGAAGGGAAGAGGTTAATCCCATCCCTAGATGGATGATTGATGTACAACACTTAATGATAGTTGTAGGGTACAAATAAGCAATCAAATCATATTAGAAAACAGTCAATATAAATCGTAAGGATACCAGCAACAAGGTTACAATCATACAGTCATAAGTGTAAGGAGATGGGTGATAGGAACGATGAGAAGATTAATAGTAATGCAGACTTAGTAAATACAGTAGTTTGACAGGGTTGAGGGAATTATTGGTTTAGCAGAGTGATGGCGTTCGGGAAAAAGCTGTCCTTGTGTCTCATTGTTCTGGTGTGTCTCGCTGTTCTGGTGTGCAGTGCTCTATAGCATCGTTTTGAGGGTAGGAGTTGAAACAGTTTATGTCCAGGATGCGAGGAGTCTGTAAATATTTTCACAGCCCTCTTTGGTAGCAGGTTGGTAGCAATTGTTTTTTCTGCAGTTCTAATTATCCTCTGAAGTCTGTGTCTGTCTTGTTGGGTTGCAGAACCAAACCAGACAGTTATAGAGGTGCAGGTGACAGACTCAATAATTCCTCTGTAGAACTGTATCAGCAGCTCCTTGTATATTTTGGAGCAACCCAGTCCTAGATGGGAAATGAAACTTCTTGCTTCCCATTGCTGTTCCCGATTTCGAGAACCTTGATGTGCATCAGTCTATTTTTAGGACAGCTGCAGCCCTCTTATTTCCCCATTTTGGAGCTATGCTGCAGTCATGCTCTGCAGCTGTTGAAATGTGTAAGTGATTGATGCACACTAAAAGATGCGGATAAGCTATTAGAAGTGGAAGTATAATGAACACTTTTGGAGCACGTCCAGCTGCAGAGTCAGTGAAGTTTAAATCTACAGCAATATGTTCTGGTCGGACTGCTGGCATAATGGTGTTGACAACTGGGATGTAATAATTTATTAAGATTTATAGCTTTCTCAGGGAACATTGAGCAAAGAGCAATACATGAGTTGCATATACTACTAAATATTTACAGCATACAAAGTGCCTATTAGGCCAATCTTCCTGAAAGCTGATGTTGTCAAGATGTGTCTGGGCTACAAGTTTTCAGAAGTCCTAACTAGCTTGGTGGACTTGTATTCTCAGTATATTTTAGAAAGGAGCAGATTGGAGAAGGCTTAGCTCGGCTAGGACTATGGAGAGCCAGTTTCAAATCAAAGGTATGAAACCTAGTCTAATGAAGAGAAGGACCAGGGGAGGCATGATAGCAGTGTTCTAATATTTGAGGGGCTGCCTCAGAGAGGAGGGGGTCAAGCTATTTTCCAAGGCACCCGAAGGCCAGACAAGGAATAATGGATGGAAACTGAACAAGGAGAAATTCCACCAAGAAATAAGGAGAAATGTTCTGACAGTGAGAACAATCAACCAATGGAACAGAAGTTGCCTTCAGAAGTTGCAGGAGCTTCATCACTGGAAGCTTTCAAGAAGAGATTGGACTGCCATTTGTCAGAAATGGTGTAGGGTCTCCTGCCTGAGCAGGGGGTTGGACTAGATGACCTACAAGGTCCCTTCCAACTCTGTTAATCTGTTAAATCTTAGTCCAAATGTCTGTCTTACCTTACAGAATCAGTGTGAGGATAAAATGGAGGCATGATGTGAACTTCCTTGAGAAACAGAATGCAGGTAGTCTTCAAATTACAACAATTCATTTAGTGACTGTGCGAAGTTACAACAGCACTAAAAAAAAAGTGACTTATGAGTCTTTTTCACATTTAATGATCGTTGCACCATCCCCATGGTTGCATGATCAATTTTTTTTAAAAAAAAATTGACAACTGACTCATTTTTATTACGGTTACGGTGTCCTAGGGTCATGTGATCTCCTTTTTGTGACCTTACAAGAAAAGTCAATGGGGAAGCCAGTTCACTTAACAATCATGTTACTAACCTAACAACTGCAGTGATTCACTTAACAACTGTGCCGAAAATGTTGTAAAACAGGGCAAAGTTCAGTTAATAGCTATCTCACTTAGCAACAGAAATTTTGGGCTCAATTATGGTCATAAGTTGAGGACTACCTGTAAAAATGAAAATGAAAGAATCAATCTATACAGTTACGTATGATCATGATTGGGACCAGAATCTCCATTGCTAAGGAAGGAGGGTTGTTATGTGAGTTGCGCCTAATTTAATTTATTTAAATTTAACTGATATTTGCCACATTGGTTAACCAAATCTGCGTAGTTAAGTGGATCACACAATCATTAAGTGAATCTGACTTTCTCCATGGACTTTGCTTGTCAGACATTGGCTGGGAAGTTCACAAATCTCCAGCCATTCCAGACCTTCTTTCTAAATGCAGAATTTATATTTCTGAGTGTTACTGTGTTCACTAGCTATAGATTACTTCATTGTAGCTCCAGCATCCAGCCTTAGGAAAACTATTGTCAACACCCAGCAGTGGTTGCACAGTGGTTAGAATGCCGTATTGCAGGCTAACTCTGCCCACTGCCAAGAGTTTGATCCTGTCTGGCTCAAGGTTGACTCAGCCTTCCATCCTTCCGAGGTTGGTAAAATGAGGACCTAGATTGTTGGGGGCAAGATGCTGACTGTAAATTGCTTAGAGAGGGCTGTAAAGCACCGTGTAGTGGTATATAAGTCTAAGTAATATTGCTATTGCTACTGTTAGTAGTGAAAGCAGAAGACTGAGTTCTAGTCCTATCTTAGATATCAAAGCCGGCTGGATGATTTTGGGCCAACTCCCAGGGTTTTTGTGGGGAAAATGTAGGAAGTTAGCACCCACCCCTTTCCTAGAAGAATGAAATGTTTTAGGAAATATTAAAAAGGCAGAATATTATGTTTCCCTGGATGAGAAATGGAGAAGCATGTTTTAAAAGGCGAAGCTGCCACCTTCTTGCTCCCCCCCCCCCACTTTGTCAATGAGCCAGAGGCAGAAACTCAACCTTTGTGTCTGCAACACAATAGGACCCACCTAGCAACAGAAACTCACCACATGGCACCTGGGAAGATTACATCAGCCAGCAAGGCTAGCTAAGACCCCCACCCCCTGGGAGTCTGACAACCAATCAGGATACTCTTTCAGGGCCACAGGAAGTTCAAAGCCAGAGAGAGCATAAAGCCCGGGGACTCACGGTATCTCGCCCCTTTTCTGTTCAGGAACTCAAGCCATGTGATCCTGTCCACCATTAAACCATCTTTCCAAGCAGTCTCTATGTTTCCAGTGTCTTTTTCCCCACTTGGAGCTGAACCCAGAAGGATATTTCTTTCTACAAAAATAACCCTGAATTATTTATTTAAAAAAGTAAAGGCAGGATTAAAATAAATACATATTGTCTCAGGATTCTCAGATGACATTTGAAGGAACGCTATCTAAGGCCATCTTTCTGAAAACTAGAGATTTTCTCTCTAGTAACTACTAAAACTCTCCGTGCTGTCTGTTTGTAGCCTTTAATTAGCTAAAACAGTATATCACAGGACAACAATTTTTGAATACAGTTGCCTCAAATACACCAACTTAAAAAATGCATCCAAAATCCAGGACCTGTTATTCCTATGGAATTGAAATTTCAAGGATATTCAGACCAGTTGTATTTATAAAATTGTGGCCCTTGCAGTGCTGTCGTGGTCAGCCACTGTCATGTGGTCATGGTTTCTGATATTCCTTGCCAACTTCCCACAAGCAAAATCAGTGGGAAAGCCAGCAGGAAGTCAGAAGTCGCTCCTGCTCCCATTTTTTGGGGTCTCCCTGTCGTGATTCTGTTTAGGTACCCTGTTTCCCCCCAAAATCAGACATCCTCTGATAATAAACCCAATCGGGCTTTTCAGTGCATGGCAATAAGGCCAAGCTCTTATTTCAGGGTTCAAAAAAATATAAGACAGGGTCTTATTTTCGGGGAAATACGGTAAGTAAATACTGACAAGGAATGACCCAGTGGGTCAAAGTTGCCTAGTATGCACTAAGGTTCAACCGTTTAATTGAATTGAATTGAATTGAATTGAATTGTCAGGTGAAAATTAAACCCATCTTTCAGAATAAAAACAGTGTCCTTTCAAGACCTTCCGAAATAGGTTCATTTGGGTTCCTCCTCTACTTAGAAAGAACTGAATGAGCATTTTAGGACTTTGAATTAACGTAATCCATCCTAATTCACATAGACAGATTTTTATATCCCAGCATAATTAATCTCAGAAAATAGATTTTCCCCTTCACCAAGCAATTTTAACTGAACTATGGGTGAATGGAAAAGCATTATCACTTTAAGGGTTTTGTGAATGCCTTCTAACAAACAAAATTCATGTGATCATATATGAACGAGGAGCTATCAGAGAGTACACAGTCAGTGACAGATAATGTGCCATCAAGTCAGTGTCAACTCTTGGCAATCAGTGGAATAGATTTTCTCCAGGTTGATCTATCCCCAAACTGGCTCTTCTGGTTGTCCAGTTCTTTTATCCTAATTATCAATTAATTAATCAACAGTAATTGAGTCCATCCATCTTGTTGTTGGTAATCCTCTTTTCTTTCCTTCTTCCATCATCATTCCCAGCATTATTTTATTTTTGTAACCCACCTATATTATTTTTACAAATAGCTCAAGGTGCCAAATATATCCACCACACCTTCCTCCTCCTATCGTCCCCACAATCACCACCCTGTGAGATGAGTTGGACTGACAGGAAGTGATAGAGGCTCAAAGTCACCCAGCTGGCTTTCATGACTAAGGTGGGATTAGAATTCAGGGTCTCCTACTTTCTAGTCTAATGCTATTCTAGATTTCTCCAAAGAGCAAGATCCAGTGGTGGTATTCAGCTGGTTCGGACCAGTTTGGGCGAATCTGTAATGGCGACCTGCAGGTGGACCTGCCCACCTGCCCTGGCACTATGCCATCCTATTTAGCCACATTTTCTAAGCCGTGCACACGCGCTCACATTTTTGGTGCGCAGCAAACCGGTGGTAAAATTATGTGAAACCCACCTCTGGCAAGATCTTTATATAATATGCCCCAAATATGATAATTTTTCCCCCTGGTCATTTATTCCTCTATTAAGAACTCTGGATTGATTTTTGATTACCTATTTGTGTGCTTTCTTGCCTATCCAATATTCTATGGAGTCTTCTCCAACACCAAAGTTCAAAAGTGTCTTCCCAGCCTGTTCCTTTAAAGTTCAACTTTCACTTCCGTAGTGAGTCCAAGGAAAACCATTGGCAGTACGATTCTGATCTTTGTAGGTCCTGACATCTCAATGTCTTTTCCTAGATTGCCATTGCTATTCTACCAAGAACTAGTCCAGTGATGGCTAACCTTTTTGCGATCGCGTGCCAGGAGGGGGAGAGGGGGGGTCGCGTGTGCATACACCCATAATTCTATGCACCCCACCCCCGTGCATGTGCGCGCGACAACCCCCCCCCCCACACTCCTCATGCTCCTGGCACACGATGGCCTGGTAGGCCTGTTTTTCTCCCTCACCTTGCTCCAGAGCCTTTCTAGGGAGAATGAAAACGGCCTTCCCCACTCACCCCCCGGAGGCCAGAAATGGCCTGTTTGCCAACTTCCGGTGAGACTGGAAGGTCTGTCTTTTGCTGTCCCCAGACTCCAGAGCCTCTCTAGGAGTCTGGGGAGGGTGAAAACAGCCTTCCCCACCCACCCACCCCGGAGGCCCTCCAGAGGCCGAAAATGGTCTGTTTGCAGAAGTAGCCTGCATTCTACGGCATTCTAACCACTGTGCCACTGCGGCTCTTAAAATAGTTTCATGCCTAAGGTAGGACTGAATTCATGGCTTCTCAATTTCTAGTCTGGTGCCAGACTAGACCAGTAAACCAAAACTGGTTTTCTTACCATTGATAATTGACCCTAGTTTCTTCCTAGTGGAAGAAACTCTCCACCACTTCAATATCCCCGTTGTCAATTGTAAATCTGATTACTGTACCTGTTGTCATTACATTAGTCTTCTTTATATTTAATCTGCATCCCAATTTTTCAGTACTGTTTAATTTTCTTTACTAAAGCTTGCAGATCCTTTGTATGTTTTTAGGTAACAGTGTCATCAGCATAGTGCATGTGCTTGATATTTCTTCCTTCAGTTCATCTTCCAGTCCAGGCTCTCTTAATGCATATTCAGCATTTAAGATGAATTAATAAATATACACTCTTACTTCACTGCTTGCCAAACTGGAGCCAATCTGTTTTACTATGTTCCATCCATCTTGTAATTTCCTTTCCTGTGTTAGATTTGACGATGAATCAATGAGGTGTTCTGAGATTCCCATTCAAAATAACAGAATAACAGGGTTGGAAGGGACCTTAGAGGTCTTCTAGTCCAACCCCCTGCTCAAACAGGATGTCATGCTCCCGTTGGAGCCTGAATCTGTTGGGGAAGACAAGCTGGAACTGGAGCCGACAGAGATCGAGGGGACGCCTTCATTGGAAAATGGGGAGGAGCAAGGCCAGTCAGGCCAGGGCCTTTCAGGATTGGGATGGCTTGTAGGCAGGGAGGAAGGGGGGCAGGATAACCAAGAGAAGCTAAGCAGTGAACATGAGAGACAGAGCTCAGGCGATGAGCAAGGATCACCTCCTCCTGATCCTCGAGCACGGAGAGTGGAGAGAAGGTGAGAACAGTGCAGACTGACCCGGCTACTCAGGAGGAGAGCATCCTGCCCCTCTTCACAAGGCACACCTGGGGACTGAGATTTAATGAGACACTGTGGGGAGGGGCATTTGTCAGAACGAATGTTGAATTCATGGAATGTTGAGTGCCGATGTTTGAACTTTCCTGAATTCCTTGCATTCTTTCTGGATTTCTGGATGCTTGCCTTGCTCCTTTGATTCCTAAGACTCCTCGACATGCCGTGCTGGATTTCTTGCTTTGTAGCTGTGGTGCTCACAGTGATGGGCTGGACTATTTGCAGCCAGAGGCTGCTTGAGGTGTGGGTGTGGGTGTGTCATCACTTTGCTCTGGGTCTTGCCAGAAATGTGGGAGTGTTTTGGGAAATTTGGAGCAATAAAGGGGCAGTTTGAACTGCCAGCTGCCTGTGTTACCTGTGTGGCATGCCCCAGGTCATCACACAGGAAACCCTATGCAGTTTCAGAAAATGGTTGTCCAAATCTCTTCTTAAAAATCTCCACTCACCCACCCATAACTTCTGGGGGCAACTCGGTCCACTGATTAATTGTTCTAACTGTCAAAACATTTCTCAGATATTCCACAGTTTGACATGGTTGAGGCAACTAAAGGCCTTTCGTAATGATGAAGCACATACAGACTTCCATTTAGTGTTTCTTTGGGTTTTTTTTTGTTTTTTTTTTGCTTTTTACTTTCTCAATTATCCAGTGTGCAGCTGCCATAATGTCTCCCTCTGATAGAGGCACAAGGATGTATTAATTGTGCTGTGTTTATCTAACTGCCGTGTTGTCTCTTTTTCTCTTTACCAGATGTTGCTCGGTTTACATGGCACATTCACCTAATTGAACTATGTTTTCTTTAAACATGGCCCACATTTGGGGTTTCATATTCGTGAGTTCTGATCAGACTTTGTGCTGAAGTTAACAGCAATAAAGTAAAAGAGTGCAACTTACCTACCACGCTTCCTCATTTTTTTCCCCCCCAGTGCCGAAGATTTTTCTTATTTTTAATAAGAGCTATCAATCATGACAAAAAAATCTGCACTTTTCTCTGGTCAGGCTATAAAACTTTTCTTTTGGGGTGGGGTGGTGGCTGGCGGTGGGAAACACAACATTGTACTAAGTTTATATTCTAAAAGTCTCCGTCGTTGCAGCAGGTGGCAGCATCTAGCTGACCTTTGACTGATTTTATTCATTAATCAATGTAATATGGCTGTCCATCTCATGGAAAGTGACCCTGAGTGGCATCCAACCTCCAATAAAACGGCAGATATGTAAAACATTCATTTCCTAAACCCATTATATAATAATGATTAAACAAACATTAAAAACGACAAAGACAGAACTAAAACAGAAGAGAAAAGAATAGATGGAAAGATGTTACAGCTAATCAGGTTTAGGTCTGATTAGGATTTGGAGGGGAGGCCGTGGAAGCCCTAAGGCAAGGGTGTCAACCTCTATTTCATTGAGGGCCACATCACGGTTGTGTTTGACCTTGGGGAGGTCAGGGGGCGTGGCCAGCTCGACATCACTTGTGTTGGGGACGCCTCTGGTGGCCCAAGCGCTCTACCAGCGAAAATGGGCTCCTGAGCTCTGTTTTCTCTGGCAGAGGGTTGCAGAAAGCTATCGCAGATGAAAATGGAGCTCAGGAGCCTATTTTCACTGGCAGAGGCACCGCAGGCTGGTCCTTTCCTGTTTCCAGGGTGGCCCCACAAGTCAGACTAAGCACCCCGTGGGCCACCCCTGCCCCAGTGGTGAAATTCAAATTTTTTGACTACTGGTCCTGTGGGCGTGGCTTGGCATGGTTGGCATGGCTTGGCGGGCGTGGCAAGGGAAGGATACTGCAAAATCTCCATTCCCGCCCCACTCCAGGAGAAGGATGCTGCAAAATCCCCATTCCCTCCCCACTCCTGGGGGAAGGATATTGCAAAATGGTTCTCCGAACTACTCAAAATTTCCGCTCCCGGTTCTCCAGAATCTGCTGGATTTCACCCCTGCCCTGCCCTAGGGATATAAAGCAGATTGAAAAGTTGAAATTTCCTAGAGGCAGCAGGGAAACCACTTCCATATTTCCCCCCTAAAAAATCTGCTGTAGATAAATGGTTCCACTTAGCTATTAGAAGAGAAATTTTCTCTTTTTAGTTTATAGATTTCCCTTTGAATTGGGTAGTTGAGTATTCTAGAGCTCTACACAAATCTTGAGCTAATTTCTTATGGCTCTCAGTCCTCCTCTTCCTCCTCCTTCCCCCCCTTCCTCCTTCCTTTTTTCTACTACAAGCCCACAGTGATATACAGAGTATAGGTAGTCCTCAATTTACAACAATTTGCTTAGTGACTGTTTGAATTTACAGTGGCACTGAAAAAAAGTGATTTACGACCGTTTTTGACACTTACGACCTTTGGCCCTTCCCCGTGATCATGTGATCAAAATACAGATGTTTGGCATCTGGTTCATATTAATGACGGTTGCAGTGCCCCAACGTCATGGGATGATCTTTTGCGACCTTCTGACAAGCAAAGTCAATGGGGAAGCCAGATTCACTTAACAACTGGATGACTCACTTACCAACTGCAGGGATTCACTTAACAACAGTGGCAAAAAAGGTTGTAAAATGGGGCAAATCTCACTTAACAAATGTTTCACTTAACAACAGAAATATTGGGTTCAATTGTGGTGATAAGTTGAGGGTTACTTATATTCCCTTTTCCAATTCTATCCTTTTAATAATAGCCCTGGGAGATCTATTAGGCTAAGAGGTTGTCACTAACTCGAAATCTCCAGATTTTGGTGGTTTAGAAAAATTTGCAGGTTGGTCTCTCAAGTATGGTACAATACAGTGGTGGGTTCCTCCAGGTTCAGCCTGGTTCGGCCGAGCCGATAGTGGTGACGATATGATGTCACCGAACCGGTTCTCTTTGTTCAGGAGCTGCCCCCCCCGTGTTATTCTTACCTTTTATTTGGCCCCACCCCCAATCTATTCGCTGCCTCCCGAGTCCCAGCTGATCGGCTAGAAAGAAAAAAACTGTTTAAACTCTTGCCCTGGGGCTTCAAAGGGCCGCCCTACAGCTGATCAGTGTTAAAAGGCAGTGTGGCGGTAGAACGGTGCCTCCAAAAACAAATGAGTAGACCAGGACGCTCCAAGAACAAATGGGTAGACCGGTACAGCTCTGCAAGCAGTTAAAAGCCTGGTAGACCAGTACCTCTGCTAAATCCTAAAGAATTGTCACATGACCATCAAGCCATGCCCATAAAATAAGCCACGCCCACAGAACCGGTAGTAAAAAATTTTAGAACCCACCCCTGGTACAATACTAACTATAAGTCCCACCCCCAGCTGTTCAGACTACTCATTAGATCTAAGAACTGTAATTTTCCCGCTTCTTGGGACAGAGAACAAAGAATGTCTCGGTTAAGGCCAAGATCACATGAAACATTACTTTATAAAACCCTATTCAGACCTCACCTGGAATACTGCAACCAATTTTAGCCACCATGCTACAAAAAAGATGTTGAGACTTTGGAAAAAGTTCAGAGAAGAGCAATTAAGATGATCAAAGGCCTGGAGACTAAAACATATGAAGCACGGCTGCAGGATTTGCGTTTGGCTAGTCTAAAGAAAAGAAGAATTAGGGGTGACATGATAGCAGTATTCCAGTACTTGAGGGACTGCCACAAAGAAGAGGGGGTCAAATTATTCTCCAAAGCACCGGAGGGCAGGACAAGAAACAATGGTTGGAAACTAATCAAAGAGAGAAGCAACATGAAATTAAGGAGAAACTTCCTAACAGTGAGGAGAATTAACCAGTGGAACAACTTGCCTCCAGAAATTATGGGCGCTCCACAGGGGTGGGTTCTAATTTTTTTTACTACCGGTTCTGTGGGCGTGGCTTATTTTGTGGGTGTGGCCTGGAGGTCATGTGACTAGGTGGGCGTGGCTAGCTGGTCAGAGTCGTTTCTGGAAGGTCCTCGCACTTACGACCAGTCCTCGCACTTACGACCCGACTCAGTTGTTTGCTTTTAACACTGATCAGCTGTAGGACGGCCCTTTGAAGCCCCGCGGCAAGAGTTTAAACAGTTTTTTTCCCTCTAGTCATCAGCTGGGACTCAGGAGGCAGCAATAGATTGGGGGTGGGACCAAATAAAAGGTAAGAATATCGTGGGTGGGGGGTGGGGGAGCGGGGGGGAGAACCGGTTCGGTGACGTCATATCGTCACCGCTACCGGTTCGGCCGAACCGGACCGAACCGGGAGGAACCCACCACTGGCGCTCCATCACTAGATGTTTTTAAGAAGAGTCTAGACCAGTGATGGCTAACCTTTTTGCCATCGCATGCCAAAAGCGGGGAGAGTGCGGGGAGCGGTCATGCACGTGTGTGCCCACAACCATATTTTGTCAGAAGAAAGTGCTGCTGAGATCAGTAAGCTTTATCAGAATGTATCAGTGCCTACATCTACAGAAATGTGTGGAAAATAATGCTAGCACAAGAAGGATTCTGCCGATAAGGAGCTTTTTGAACCGCTGTTATAGCAGGTACATTTGGAAAACTGCCAAGGAAAGGGATTGTGCAAAACGGAGCTGAGCTTAAATTACGTAATCTATTTATCTTTGGAATGGTGGATTTATGCAAATGGGTTTTGAAAAGTGCTCAGCCAGGAAACAATTTTGCCCAGCAGAACTTTAATCTAGCGGTTTGTGTTAGATCTGGAAAGCCCTACCTTTGTACTTTTTTCAGTATGGATCAGGGTCAGCAGCAGTTCAAGTAACTAAGCTACTTCATGTTTTCAGCCCAGAATGTAAACACAGCCATGATGGAATTAGACCAAAACTCCTTCACCGAGATTATGGGAGCGAGGGGGCGCTCCCATGTGACACCTCTTCTGCGTGAGCTGCAATAGCTTCCAGTGGTCTTCCGGGTGCGCTTCAAGGTGTTGGTCACCACCTTTAAAGCGCTCCATGGCATAGGACCTGGGTATTTGTGGGACCGCCTTCTGCCGCCGATAGCCTCCCACCGACCAGTACGCTCCCACAGAGAGGGACTCCTCAGGGTGCCGTCAGCCAGGCAATGTCGGCTGGAGACCCCCAGGGGGAGGGCCTTCTCTGTGGCAGCTCCTGCCCTCTGGAACGATTTGCCCCCGGAGATACGAAGGATATCGGGTCTCCGGGTCTTTCGCCGTGCCCTAAAAACTTTTCTTTTCCATCAAGCAGGACTGGCGTGACCCCCCCCCTTTTCTAGCTTTTTTAGTTTCTTAAATTGTCAATGGGTTTTAGTTTGAATGTTTTAAATTTTGGGGCCAAAGTCATGGAATTCTTTTAAAATTTTAAATTTTGTATTGGTATGTGTTTTAGTTTTGACTGTGCACCGCCCTGAGTCCATTAGGAGAAGGGCGGTATACAAATTGAATAAAATAAATAAATAAATAATATGGCCTAATATGATAGTCAAAGCAATGTCTAGTAGCCACTGTGGTCTTCTCTGCCATGCATAGGTCCCAGCTTTTGAAATTTATTTATTTAATTTGTATCCTGACTTTATTTATTCTTTAAACTGGTGACTCTCCTGTTGGACTCCAGAGCGTAATCAGCCATTGGTGAAGAATGTCGTCTTTTTCATACACTTCTGGATTCTAATCTTTGCAGAAGGAGAAAAGCTTTATCTTCTCTGCGCTAAGCATAGTTTTAGATACCTTCAGGAGTATCTAAAACTTATCTAAAACTTAAAGAGGGTGTCAACTTATTTTCCAAAGGACTAGAAGGCAAGACAAGAAACAATGGATGGAAACTAATCAAAGAGAGAAGCAACCTGGAATTAAGGAGAAACTTCCTAACGGTGAAGACAATTAACCAGTGGAACAACTTGCCTCCAGAAATTATGGGCGCTCCATCATTGGATGTTTTTAAGAAGAGTCTAGACAGTCTCTTACCTGAAATAGTATAGGTTCTCCTGCTTGAGCAGGGGGCTGGACTAGAGGACCTCCAATGTCCCTTCCAGCCCTATTCTGATTCTGATTCATTGAGTTCCTTCCTTGCTCTGCTTCCCCCATTGCTGCTACTGAGTGGGAAAGGAAGCATTGCTTGGGAGATCCAGATGCAGCTGTATCAAGACAACTGATGGCTCAACAGCTAAAAGAAAAAAAAAATACTGTTTAATATACTGTATTATGAACACACTACGTACACTAGAGACGTGCAAAAGATTATGTGGTGGAGGAATCTGATTTTAGAACAGGGGTGTCAAATTCGCAGCATCACGTGACGTATCATGACTTTTCCCCAGGGGTGAAATGCTCCCGGTTCGGACCGGATCGCCCGATTCGGTAGCGATGGCGGTGGGTGGTTCGGGGAATTGGTAGCAAAAATCCTTGCGGCCCCCCCCCCCACCATGCCCAGCTGAGCCGCACGATCATCAGAGGCTTTTTTTTATAACTTTTAAAAGCATTTTTTCCAAAACCTCTTCCAACGAAAAAATGCTTTTAAAAGTAAAAAAAAAAAAGCCTCTGATGATCGCGTGTCTCAGCTGGGATTGTCAGAGGCTTTTCAAAGCATTTTTTTCTGCAACCTCTTGGCCGAAAAGGTGGTAAAAAAAATGCTTTGAAAAGTCTCTCTGACGATCCCAGCTGAGTTGCCTGATCAGCAGAGAGGCATTTTTTAAAAAGCCTCTCTGAGGATCCCAGCTGAGTTGCCTGATCGGCAGAGGCTTTTTAAAGCATTAGAAAAAAGGCTTTGAAAAGTTTTTTTTAAAAAAGTTGGCCACGCCCACCCAGTCACATTACCCCCCCACCAAGCCACGCCCACAGAACTGGTATTAACAAATTTTACATTTCACCCCTGCTTTTCCCCCTGTTCGCTAAACTAGGGGTGGGCGTGGCCAGCAAGTGACACATCCAGCCTGCGGGCTGCGAGTTTGATACCCCTGTTCTTGAACCTTCCTTTCCCTCCCAAAATGTTTCATTTTTCACCACCAACATCAAAATAGGACAATACTAGCAATCCTGATGTGTTTTGTGTGTTTCCAAAAGTACATTGTCCAAAATGGTTTATGGTGTTACTAATGTTTTCCAGTTTTAAAACATTTTCCAGCCCTCTGGCACTCTGATGCTTATCTACGTATGAGAGCTAAACCCTTAAGTATCCTGGATAAGACCGAAGATTGGATGCTGTAGAAGGACACAAATGGTGCTATCCCTGCAGCAGTTATAGAAATAATTTTTCAAAATAGTCATGAATTGACAGGAGAATCTGTAAAGCGTTTACTGGTTTACAGATTTAGAAATAGAATAACAGAGTTGGAAGGGACCTTGGAGGTCTTCTAGTCCAACCCCCTGCCCAGGCAGGAAACCCTACACCACTTCAGACAAATGGTTATCTAACCTCTTCTTAAAAATTTCCAGTGTTGGAGCATTCACAACTTCTGGACGCAAGTTGTTCCACTGATTAATTGTTCTAACTGTCAGGAAATTTCTCCTTAGTTCTAAGTTGCTTCTCTCCTTGATTAGTTTCCATCCATTGCTTTTTATTCTACCCTCAGGTGCTTTGAAGAATAGTTTGACTCCCTCTTCTTTGTGGCAACCCCTGAGATATTGGAACACTGCTATCATGTCTCCCCTAGTCCTTCTCTTCATCAAACTAGACATACCCAGTTCCTACAACCGTTTTTCATATGTTCCAGCCTCCAGTCCCCTAATCATCTTTGTTGCTCTTCTCTGCACTCTTTCTAGAGTCTCAACATCTTTTTTACATCGTGGCGACCAAAACTGAATGCAATATTCCAAGTGTGGCCTTACCAAGGCATTATAAAGTGGAATTAACACTTCACATGATCTTGATTCTATCCCTCTGTTTATGCAGAACTGTGTTGGCTTTCTAATTTTCTTTCTTATTTCTGAAGGTATGTGGCAGGGATGAAATGCTCTGAAGTCTGCTACTGGTTCGCTTTGTGCACCGGTTTGTTTTGTGCACACATGATGCGCGGTACACGCCAAACATGCGCTTTGCGTGCATGCACAATGCAGGCGAGCGCTGAAAAAGGGGGATTAAGAAGCCTTTTTTGAGTCTGCAAAGGTAAGTAGAACAGCAAGGGGGGGGGAAACAGCTGTCCCGCACGATTTGCTAGAAAGCAGAATTTCCTGCTTTCTAGCGAATATAAATCGTGCGGCACAGCTGATCATCAGAAATACTGGTTTGCCCGAATCGGTAGCATTTTTTACTACTGGTTCGCCCAAACTGGTAGCATTTGGCTCTGACCTGGGGGGGACGAGGAACGAATGAGCAATCCATTAAGGAGGGAACGACAGAAAATATTATTCAGTCCAGAAAAAGGGGAAGCATGCAAAAGAAACTCAAAATAGCCTCACCTTGATTTTGTTTGGTAGGAGATGGGACAGTCACAAAGGGAAAAAAGTCAAGATTCTGTTATTCTACCCTACAGTAATGAAGTGGTATTCCTGGAATCTCAGCTATGCTTGTTTCTTGACCTTGCCTATCCTGAAGGGTTGATAACAATTTTGAAAGCCTCTTCAAAATAAATAAATAAATAAATATTTTGAATAAATAAATTGAATAAATAAAAAGGGCTAGGACTTGGATCATATCCTTGTACCTACAAGGGGTTCACATACCATTGACCCCTGTGGAAGGGCAGGTATTTTTCCTCTTTTTCCTGAATTCTAATTTTCTTCAAAGTGATAGATTGATGCAGGATCTACTAGGACTGAAACATACCAGGAAAATCTTGCACACAATGAAGATTTTTATTTATTATTTCTTGCACAAATGTCTATATGCATGCACAGATATCCATTCACCAGTTCTATAGTACAAATAAATCATTGGAGTTCATACACTCTATAGCAGTGATGGCTAACCTTTTTGCCATCGGGTGCCGGGGGGGAGGTTCATGTGCGCGCATGCCCACACCCATAATTCTATGCGCCCAGACCCGCGCATGTGTGCGTGATCCCACTCCCCCCACTCCTGGCACGCGATGGCCCAGTAGGCCCGTTTTTCTCTCTCACCTGGCTCCAGATCCTCTCTATGCGTCTAGGGAGGGTGAAAACAGCCTTGGGGAAGGCTGTTTTCGCCCTCCCCAGATGTTTAGAGAGGATCTGGAGCCAGGTGAGAAAGAAAAACGGGCCTTCCCCACCACCACCCCAGGCCCTCCGGAGGCAGGAAACACCTGTTTCCCTACTTCTGATTGGCCCCAAAGGCCTGAAAATCAGTTGGCCGGCATGCACATGCATGCGAGAGCTGGGCTGGCATGCCCACTGATATGGCTATGCATGCCACCTATGCATGCCATAGGTTCGCCATCTCGGTTCTATAAGGTGTAGGGTCTAGGAGATGCCCTTTGAAAGGTAAGTACTAAAAATGAATGAGGCACTTCTACTTCATATATATTTTGGACAACTTCTGTAAAGATGCACCAGAATTGCAAATCAAATTATGGACTGGCTTCTTAGGCTCTTGATATGCTTCATTTATTTTCTGCTTCTTCATTTTTTCCCCAGTATTAATCCTGTATTATGCTAAAGATGCAGCAAGAAATTAATGCCAATATATTCAACAAAGTGAAGTGATCCTTGAAACTAGCTGCCACCTAGCAGAAGTTCCCTAAAATGATGCATGATGGTTTGTTTGTTTTTTTGGTATATATCTCAGTTCATTTCAAATTCCCATTTGTCATTTTGAAAAAGGCATCTGTAGGAGTGCAAAAGAGCAATAAGCTATACTAGAAGCAACTTAAAGGTCAACGGCATTATATTTAATTGTCTGGAAAAAAAGTATTGTGTTCATGCCTACAACTGACTCAGCTGTGCTCCTTTTTAAACAAGAGATTATTAACTCGGCTGATATTAGGTGGGACGAAATATCTGGTTTTCTAGAAATGACAACAGGTGGCAGATAGAATTGAAATCAATATTATTATATTTTTCCCATTCGAATGAAATGGAGACTTGGGAGATTGTACTTGAAAGGGATGATCTACAAGAGATACTGAATTTATTTATTTCTTTATTTATCAGCTTTAGACACTGTCTATCTGACGCACAAACCCAGCTGAGCATTGCATTGCATTGAAACTGGATTGAATTGCACTGTCTTGCAGGAGTTGAAATGATACAGCCTAGGGCTGTGATGGCGAACCTATGGCATGCATGCCTCAGGTGGCACGTGGAGCCATATTGGTGGGCACACGAGCTCAGCTCCATTTTCGGGCCTTCTGGGCCCACCAGAAGTAGGGAAACAAGCTGTTTCCAGCCTCGAGAGGGCCTCGGGGGGTGGGGAAGGCCGTTTTCGCCCTCCCCAGGCTCCTAGAAAGGCTCTGGAGCCTGTGGAGAGCAAAAAACAGGCCTTCCAGTCCCACCAGAAGTTGGCAAATGGGCCGTTTCCAGCCTTCGGAGGGCCTCCGGGGGGCCTCCGGGGGGTGGGGAAGGCTGTTTTCACCCTCCCCAGGCTCCTAGAATGGCTCTGGAGCCTGGGGAGGGCGAAAAAACGAGCCCACCGTGCCATCGCATGCCAAAAGCAGGGGGAGCGGGGGGGTCATGCACGCATGCGTGGGAGGGCAGGGCGCATAGAATTATGGGTGTGGGCACGTGCGCATGTGACCCCCCTGCACTCCCTTTGCTTTTGGCACATGATAGCAAAAAGGTTAGCCATCACTGGCCTAGGGCACAGGTGTCAAACTCAAGGCCTGGGGGCCAGATTTGGCCTGCAGGGTGCTTAGATCTGGCCCATGGGGCTGCCGTAAAAATAGCAAAGGACAGGCCCACGGTGCCTCTGCTGGCAAAAACGGAGCATGGGAGGGCTGCATGTGGCCCTCCCAGGCTCCATTTTCAGCTGCAACAGCCTCCTGCCGCCCTCAGCCATTGAAAACGGAGCTCGGGGGGGGGCTCCGTCTCCCCGAGCTCCCTTTTCACTGGCAGAGGGCAGCAGGCAGTCGTCGCAGCTGAAAATGGAGTTCTGGAGCCCGATCTCACTGGAAGAGTGCTTGGGCCACCACAGACACCCCTGACACGAGTGACGTGAAGCTGGCCACACCCAGCCTGGCCACGCCCACCCCACCACCAAGGTCAAACACAACCCTGATGCGGCCCTCAATGCAATCAAGTTTGACACCCCTGGCCTAGGGCCTATTAAAATGTAGAACCAGTGCCAATCCTGCAACATAATCAAAGTCTTTAGAACAAATGTCCCCAACCCTGATGCCAACAATTGGCATCAGACCATTATCTTCATCATTTCTAACCAACATAGATAGTGTGTATGTGTGTGTGTCTTCAATTAATTAATGAATTCATCTCGCTAATTTCCAGAACGCAACTAAATAGGCCATTACAGCTGAGGATGATAGGAATTTCACATATTTAGAGGGCACAAAATCTGGGAAGGCTGGGTTAAAAGAAACAAAACATCTTTCTTATTTACTGCATGCTATGCAACAGTTTAAAAGGCAACTTCAAATTTTGATTAATAAATCTTCTGTCTTACATATTGGTGAACGTAATCAGAATGTCAAGTGTAAGCTAGGTGATATTGATCTAGCAGATGACCTCACTTTGTTAAGGACGTAGGTGTACTTATCTCTGACGATCTATGCTCCAAAATTCAAAGTTGTAAACCTAATTCTACGGAGCTTCTTTTCTGGAAACATTATAGAGCTTATAAAACTTATGCTAGACCAATCTTAGAGTACTGTTCAACTGTTTGGAATCCCTAACATATATCTGACATTAGTACAATCGAGCGGGTTCAGAAGTATTTTATGAGAAAGGTTTTGCACCTTCGGCACGTAATAGAATTCCCTATGCTACTAGGCCTGAAATTCTTGGTTTGGATAACTTGGAACTATGTCGCTTGCGGTCAGACTTAGGTATCATCCCTTAGGTTTCCCAGGGATGGGGTTGGATTTCTTCTAAATTGCTTTTATGGTGTAATAAAAAGTGAACAGGTTTTCATGTCAGGAATGGTGACTGTGGGTTGTGCTCAACACCTGTCGTGTTAATCTTCCTTCTCCTGTTTGTTTAGGGCAAGTAAAGATAGCACGTTCCCTTTTCTTAAAATAGTGGTGTATTTAGAATTTTTTTTAAAAAAAAGGTTTAAAAAGCTGGATACAAATTTCTCTTCCCTTTTCTTTGCTTTTTCCCCTCAACCTGTCTTGCTTGCGGTTAGAGCTAAATACTGTAGAGCTGCTAGTTTTCCTTTCTCATTTCAGTATTTAAAATTTCAAGGGCTTTCCTTTTTTTTTTTTAAACAAAGAAATCTGCTACATTTGAGCTGTACAAAAAAAGCTGGACCCTTTAGAACTATTGATTGCCTACGCAAGTAATAACAATCCTATCTCAAGGTGGCAATCGTGATTCTTTGCTCCCTATCAGTCCTCCTGGGCAAAGCAGGCAGGAAACACAAGTAGATGAACTACCGGTAATAGTCTCTAAAAGTTGCTCCCATTTCTAATATAGATTTGAATTATACACAAATGAAGGCAACTATATGTGTCCCAGGATAATGTTGCAGGATCCAATCTGGGTCGGTTACCGGGACCCAGTGGTGAAATGCAAATTTTTTTACTACCAGTTCTGTGGGTGTGGCTTGGTGGGCATGGTGTGGCTTGGTGGGCGTGGCAGAGGAAGGATACTGCAAAATCTCCATTCCCACCCCACTCCAGGGGAAGGATACTGCAAAATCTCCATTCCCACCCCACTCCTGGGGGAAGGATATTGCAAAATCTCCATTCTCACCCCGCTCTGGGGCCAGCCAGAGGTGGTATTTACTGGTTCTCCGAACTGCTCAAAATTTCTGCCACCGGATCTCCAGAACCTGTCAGAACCTGCTGGATTTCATCCCTGCTGGGACCACAGGGTTAGTCTTCCAAGCTTTCGGACTCATGCTGGAGCCCATCCTCAGGGAATTTCTCTCTTGTGTGCACATTCTGGTAAGAGAGAAGTTCCCTGAGGATGGGCTCCAGCACGAGTCTGAAAGCTTGGAAGACTAAACCTGTTGTTCCGGTGACCGACCCAGATTGGATTCTGCTATCTTTCTACATTGTAATTCATTGAGAGCTGGTTTGGTCTAATGGTTAAGGTACCTGGGCTAGAAATCCAGAGACTATGATTTCTACTTTAGCCACGAAAGATAGCTGAGTTCACTTTGGGCCAGTCACTTTCTCAGTCCACCGACCTCACAGGCTTGTGGAGGGAAAGTAGAAGGAGGAAGGTGTGAATTTATTATTTGCAAAAATAAGAAAGTGGGATATAGATAGATATAGACAGACAGACAGATGAGAGAGAGAGAGAGAGAGAGAGAGAGAGAGAGAGAGAGAGAGAGAGAGAGAGAGAGAGAGACAGACAGACGATGATAGATAGATAGATAGATAGATAGATAGATAGATAGATAGATAGATAGATAGATATAGATATAGATAGACAGATAATATGATAGATGATGGATGATAGAGATAGATGAGAGAGAGAGAGAGAGACAGACAGACAGACAGATAGACAGACAATAGCAGACAGACAAATTTCTCTGATATCATCCCCCTCAAAACAAAGTTGCAACTGTTTGGAGAAATGCGACTAGTTTCTGTTTTGTAGAAGATCTCACCGAAAGCAAATATCAAACAGTTGTGCATTGCCTCATTTAACTGCACGGTCTTGGATGCTCTGGGACTTAACGTCAGAAGTCTTGAAAATAACTGTATGTTTGAACAGCCCCACCCTGTTGCAGCAGCTGATACTTTGGGAAGTTAACTACAAGGAAACCCTATGAACGGGAGCAGAAAAAGAATGGCTTGTTCCTTGAGTTAGTCACAGGAGATACCGTCTGTAGTGGGCTACCGGGAAGCAAGTGTGGCATTCAGAAGGACCATGGAGAAGCCAGCAAAGTAAGTTAATGCATCTGAGATTGCAGTCTGCCTTGGGAGGTTCAGAAGAGGAATCAGCCCAATTTAGCCATCTACAAGCATTAGGAGGCACTACAACATCCTGGATGGGAACTCTTGAGACTTGTAGTCCTCACATTTGGAATCAAGTAGGCTGGGCAAGACTGAGTAATAAGTGCAGTGTCTACATGGCTCCTGTAAGGTACCCGTAGTGAAACAAAGGGATGCAGCTATAGTTAATGAATGCACGGGTCAGTAGGTGCTTTAGAGTAGCCAGCTTAGTTTGAATGCACTCAGTGGCTCTGCTTTGCTGGTATCACAATTAAGAAAACTTTTAGCCCATCCTGTGATAGACAGTCAGCCTGCCTGATTTGTTTATGGTTTAATGTATTGTGTAAAGATAGCAAATTAGGTGGAATAAAGCGGGGGTTGAATTAACTGAAAGGAAGCATGTTATTCGAGCATAATATAAGTGGTACTTCCTATCGAATGGACCTGCATAACACTGAAGAGAGCATTTAATGTACTGTAGATGTCCTCTAAGAGATTCTATATAGTTCCGTGATTTTAGGTTTGTAAGATAATAGAATTGCTGAAGTTGCTGCACCTGTTCAACCAGTCTGGCTGTGATAAAAATAGTGACTTAATACTTTTCTTCTTATTAAGGAGATTTCTCTGCATACGTTAGAGGAAAGAAGCCTGTTACCTCCTAGAGTTATCAGACTAAAATTCTCACCATACTTTATTCTTGGTTACGTTGACCAAGAATGTTGCAACCTGTCGGTCAGCAGCACCTAGAGCAGGGGTTTCCAAACTTGGCAAATTTAAGACTTTTGAACTAAGATGGCTAAGGAATTTTGGAGTTGAAGTCCACAAGTCTTAAAGTTGCCAAGTGTGGAGACTCCTGACTTAGAGAGTTAGAGTTTCCTTATATTTAATATAATCTGATGGCTTTGGAGAGTGGGTGTGATTAGACATACCCGCAGCTTCTTTACGTTATTGTAGTGGGGATCAGAAATTAACAGAGAAGAGGAAACCCTTTCTGAGGTTGAATATTGTCAAAAAATAACCTAATCTAAGAATGAGCTTTTGCCACTCTGTTTTCCTGAAAAAGGGAGCGAGGAAAGAGGAGAAACTATGTTTAACTTTTATCCTGTTTTACAGTCCTAATCCTAATATAGTCCTTTGCGTAGAAAAAAAAAGTCTATTTAGATATAATATGTGCAAAGTTTGGTGTGGCATTGATAAAAGTTTTGGATAAGGAGCTGTAGAGTGTCTGTGGAGATTCTCAGACATCCATGCCAAGGGTGCTTTTTCAAGAGGCAAACAGGACTTTCTGGTTTTTCTTTGAAGACGTTTCGCTTCTCATCCAAGAAGCTTCTTCAGCTCTGACTGAAGAATTTCCCCATCATCCAGTCAGAGCTGAAGAAGCTTCTTGGATGAGAAGCGAAACGTTTTCAAAGGAAAAATCAGAAAGTCCTGTTTGCCTCTTGAAAAAGCACCTTTGGGAGCTGTAGAGTGGAAAAGATTATTCCTTCTCAGTTTATCCACCATGGTCAAGATATCTAGAGGGGGAAATCTTCTCTTCATCTGATAGCCACCTTCAAAATGGTGTACTCTCGTTGAGGCCCCAGACCTACTGGCAGAGCCAGGTCTTCAGGCCATTATGGGAGGCATCAGATCTCACCTTGGGGAACATGATATCTCAAGGAGCCACAGCAGAAAAGTCTCTTCTCTTGGACTCTGCCAGCTGAAATGTCTTGAACAATGGGATCCACAACATGTCCTTTTTGCTGGCACAGTGGGGGGGTGGGGGGATGGACAGTTCCTCAGATAGCCTGGATCCATGCCATGAAGGGCTTTAAAGCAGTGGTGAAATGTAAAATTTGTTACTACCAGTTCTGTCAGCTGAAGAGGTTGTAAAAAAATGCTTTTAAAGCCTCTGACGATCCCAGCTGACTTGCCTGATCAGCAGAGGTTTTTTTTCCTTTTAAAAACATTTTTTCTATAACCTCTTCGGCCCAAGAGGTTGTAGAAAAAATGCTTTTAAAAGCGTCTGACGATCTCAGCTAAGCCGCGCGATCATCAGAGGCTTTTAAAAAAACTTTTAAAAGCATTTTTTCGGCTAAAGAGGTTGTAGAAAAAATGCTTTTAAAAATTAAAAAAAAAGCCTCTGATGATTGCGTGGCTCAGCTGGACAATGGGGGGTGGGGGGCAGGGATTTTTGCTACCAGTTCTCCAAACCACCTGCCTCCATCGCTACCAGATCGAGTGATCCGGTTCGAACCGGGTGTGTTTCACCCCTGCTTTAAAGGTAATTACCAACACATTGAATTGTACCTTGAAGCAAACCAGCAACCAATGTAGTTTGTGGAACAGCCATGTATCAGGGGCCACCCTAAGGCCCCCAAGAACCATCAAGATTCAAAGAAAAGGCATGTGAGATGTCATGCCTCAACAGCAAAAGGCCTTATATATCTAGTGGGAAATGTTGGTTGTTCCCTAGGTGCTCCTTTTCCTCTTTGTCTAATTGTGCTGACAGTGTTTCAACAACTCACACTTACTGAGTGTCTTTGGCTAATAGCAAACAAACAGAACTAATAGACTGAATGAAACAAAGAGCGTGACTTATGTGATTTATAGCAATAAAATAGACACTTGTCATCTAAGGCAAGTTATTAACACATTTTCCTTGAGAAGGCGCAACAGCAAAAGTTCATGAAAAGTTAGCTGGCTTTCTTTGCTTGTCTGAGCCACTTGGGGGTGCAACAGAGTAATTTTGCAACGGGACAATGAAAAGGCAATAGGGAAATAAATAAGAGCGGATATTTTGTACGCACTTGCATAAAGAATGTACTGTTGTCTTCTAGAAATTAAAATATATGTGTTGCTGCAGCTTTCAAGCTCTTGGGTCTTACATTCTCTTGGTATTGCATTGGAAGATTATAATGGCTGCTGAAATCCACAATATGAAAATGGCTGGGGAATTCTGGGAGATGAAGTTGGCACATCTTAAAGTTGCCGACACTGAGAAACACTGTTCTATATAGATCACGAGGAACATGATCTACATAGAGGTTCAGATTTCCCAAGTAGCCTGAGTACCAGTAAATTATTTATGGGCTTCAATCAAAGGCCAATCTGGATTTACGGTCCTTTATCATCCTGATTTTTTGGTTCTTTCAAATTACAATCAAAGGCCAATCTGGATTTACAGTCCTTTATCATCCTGATTTTTTGGTTCTTTCAAATTGCAAGGGGTACCTGATCCATGTAGAGATTACCTCATGAAGATGATTCACAATCCCAAATAACCAGTCAGATTTGGCCATCTTAAAACATGAAGTGAATCTAAAGAGACACTATTGTTTCTTATCTTTTAATTGTCTTCTGAAAGTCTCTCTCTCTCTCTCTCTCTCTCTCTCCCTCTCTCTCTCTCTCTCTCTCTCTCTCTCTCTCTCTTTCCCCCCTCTCTCCTTCCCTCCCTCCCTCATCATCATCATTTCTCTCTCTCTCTATCATCTATCATCTATTGTCTCTCCCTCCCTCCCTCTCCCTCCCCCTCTCTCTGTTTTGTTTCATATGTGTATCTGGAGAAAAAAATGGTGGCTGTTGCTTTTATCACCAAACAGTAATATTGTTTATTTATTTTAAAAGACTTGTAGAACCACCCATACTGACACAGCAGCTCTGTGTGGCGGACAAAAGAATAAAAATAATAGAAAACCCTCAACTTTCAAAATAAAGGCCAATAAAAATTTATGGCATCCCAAGGCAGCACTGTCCCATATAACCACGCACCATCTTGGTGGGCTCCAGCCTCATCCTACATCAAAGCTTGTGAGAAGAACCACCTTTTCAAGGCCTCCCATAAGAAAGAGGTTTGTTTTCTGCTGGATTCTGCTGAAGAGTCCAGGAAACTGAGGTGGAAAAAAAAACAACCCTGAGTAAACATGCTAGAGATGATAATGATACGAGAAATATGATAATACTTAAGGGAAGGGACTTGGAGTGTGTTTCTCATCCGTTTGACAGGAAGTTGATTTCCCGTTAAATAAGGATGATGAAATCAAAGACATTTAACAGAACAGAATAACAGAATTGGAAGGGACCTCGGAGATCTTCTAGTCCAACTCCCTGCTCAGGCAGGAAATCCTATACCATTTCAGACAAATGGTTATTCAATCTCTTCTTAAAACCTTCCAGTGTTGGAGCACCCACAATCTCTGGAGGCAAGTTGTTGCACTGATGAGTTGTTCTAGCTGTCAGGAAATTTGATCAGTTTCCATCCATTGCTTCAGGTGCTTTGGAGCTTAAGTTGAGACCCTCTTCTTTATGGCAACCTCTTAAATATTGGAACACTGTTATCTAGCCCTTCTTTTCATTTTCAAAATATTTGTGCAATGTGATTTGAAATATCTATAAACCTTTAGCTCTATCTTACCCCCTTGACTTACTCATCAGTCAGCTCACTCGAAAATCAAAAATATTGACACTTTCCCCATTGGATGAGATAAAAACACAGCAATGTCAAGAGATGGCTCATTATACAGCACTTGTTTGTTAACAAATTCCTTTTTCCTTCAGTTGTCTTTTCACAGCAACGTAATAGTGCTGATGACAGATGTCCCCTTAAATCAAAAGTGATGGCAATGCCAGAGACCAGAAATGTCTGTTTGGTTTAGCCTTTATTTGATTTAGGGATGGACTGAGATAGGTTAATAATTTAATCTACAAGTCTACTCATAATGACCTTAAACATCTTGTAGGTGTCAAATTTCTTTTGGGAGACTTAGGGAGAAGTAGATATATTTCATGGTATATATGACATGGACAAAGAAGAAATGACAACAGTAGTCTTGATTTCACCACTGTCCCTCAGGAGCACTGAAGCAGAGCTTCAATGCAAATTTATTGACTGATAAGATGCTTTGCTTTGGCTTTCCCATAAATTTTACCTAGTGGAATAGACTAGTGATGGGTTTCAAAATTTTTTGACTACTGGTTCTGTGGGCGTGGCTTGGTGGGCGTGGCATGGCATGGCTTGGTGGGCGTGGCCTTGGTGGGCGTGGCAGGGGAAGGATATTGTAAAATTTCCATTCCCACCCCCACTCCAGGGGAAGGTTACTGTAAAATGTCCATTCCCACCCCACCCAGGGGAAGGTTACTGCAAAATCCCCATTTCCTCCTGATCAGCTGGAACTTGGGAGGCAGAGAATAGATGGGGACGGGGCCAGTCAGAATTTTTACTACCGGTTCTCCAAACTACTCAAAATTTATGCTACCAGTTCTCCAGAACTGATCAGAACCTGCTGAAACCCACCTCTGGAATAGACCATTTGCTGCCTGGGGAATTCTAACAGTTGAAGTTGAAGTTGAAGTATTCACATACGAAGTGTCTGCAGTGGGGAAGACTAGACTATGTAAATGTTTTCTCTGATCCTGCTGGGACAATCTCTTGTTCTAGAGTAAATTGGAGAACCATTGACTTCCCAATCAATTGGTGGGCTGGCACGTGTGCACACTCATGCACAGCTCAACTTACACAAGTTGCACATGCACATGCTTGCTGGCCCATTGCTCGTACAAGTTGAATTTCACACGTGCGTATCCGCTGGTCCATCTTTCACGCGGCCCGGTTCTTCTCCCCCCCCCTTTACCAGGCCACCAAACCACAAAGGTTGGGACCACTGATCTAGTAGATCTGATGGCTTTTCTTTCTTTCATGTAGTATAGAGCAGTGGTGGGATTCAAAAATTTTTACTACCAGTTCTGTGGGTGTGGCTTGGTGGGCATGGCAGGGGAAGGATACTGTAAAATCTCCATTCCCTTCCCACTCCAGGAAAAGGATACTGCAAAATCCCCATTTTCTCCCGAACAGCTGGGACTCGGGGGAGGTAGAGAATAGATGGGGGCGGGGGCAGTCAGAGGTGGTATTTACCGATTCTCCAAACTACTCAAAATTTCTGCTACCGGTTGTCCAGAACTGGTCAGAACCTGCTGAATACCACCTCTGGTATACAGCTAGATTAATTTCTTAATCAATAATATCTTACTTTAATAAAAGTAAACACCATTTTTCCAGAAGTGCTGTAGTTTAGTCAGACAGGTAAAAGATGTTTCAGAACTATGATGTAATGCAATCTAGAATTCCTCAGACATTCATAATTTGAGATTCGTCTTTCAGTTTTGGGTGGGAGCACCATTTCGTGACGAAGTTTTTCACTTTCACAGCCCGTGACTTTTGGCTAGGTGGAACCCCGATTTAAATTTATCATGGCGCCTAATGAAACGCCTCCTTTGTCAACAAAGAAATTTCTGTTCAACTTTTGTATTCACCTCTCTTACTCTGCAAAAATAGAGGGGAAGAATATAAAAGAATAGGATGGGATTCACCTGCATTTATGGTGATGAATGGCAGGGATTAATTCATCATTGTAAATTTAACTGACTTTTAATCTGCTTAATACCAGAAATTTTTTTGGGGGGGGGGCAGAGATAATTGCAACGCTGCCGTGACATCTCATTCCATTCTTTCGAATAACTCCCGTCAACTGATGGAATCACAGAGTTGTTTTTTAAAAATCCTAAAAGGCCAAAGATGTAGACAGCTGTCTAATAAAGAGGAACCCCATTTTTTTCTGGATAAAAAACCCCATTTGTTAGGAAGTTACTGTTTTTTCCCCCAGCCTTCAGACTCCATCTCTCCGCAATTTAAATCCATTATTCTGTGTTTCTTGCCGTGGAATGACAGCGAACAGGTCTGAATTCATGCCAAATAAGAGACAATGAACAAGATCTGAATTCATGCTTTTCTAATAGACAATGAACAAGACAAAATAGTCTAGATGCTAACATTTTTTTTCTCAACTTTGAGTCAGTTTTGGACTCCTGGTGACTGCCTGGATTAATCCCTGTAGGTTTCTTTAAACAAGATTTGTTAGAAGTGGTTTGTCCTTGCCTCCTTCTTAGAGCTGAGAAAGAGCGACTGGCCCAAAGTCACCTGGCTGGTTTTGTGCCCAAGGTGGGACCAGAAGTCATAGTCTCCTGGTTTGTAATCTGGTGCCTTAACTACTACACCAAACTGATTCTCTTTTAGTGATATGCCTCCCTTGAGCTAGGGTTAGGGTTAGGTCCCGATGAACTTGGAGAGCAAAATGGATGTCGCCAATGGCTTTGTAGTGCATCGGTATGTTTAGGAGGGGGCAGAGTTTTTCAGCCCACCTTTCTTACCTGTCCATGTCAATTACATGGCTTAAATGGTTAAATATGTTGCAAAATCCTATTGGAGTGTAAACCCACTTAGGGTTAGAGTTAGGTCCCCATGAACTTGGAGAGGAAAATGGATGTCGCCAATGAATTTGCAGAACATCATTATGTTTAGGAGTTTGTTAGCCCACCTTTTCTACCTGTCCATGTCAATTACATGGGAAAATCCCATTGGAAGGTAAACCTGCTTAGGGTTAGGGCTAGGTCCAGTGGTGGGTTTCTACTGGTTCAGACGGATTTGGGCAAACCGTTAGCTCTGACTATCAGCTGTGAGCAAACCGGTTTGTTCCGATTTTGAAATGGGCCCGCCTACCCGCCCCTGCGTTATACTCACCTATGTTTCTGTTTCTGAAGCCAGCTGATTGGTGCAGCAGAGTGGATTGCCGCACCTCAGCTGTTTTCGTTGCCGGCAGCAATGCAAAAGGTGAGTTTTCTCCAAAGTGTGTATGTGTGCACGCACTTAGCAAACCGGTTGTTAAACCAGTGGGATCCCACCAGGGGTGGGTTCTAAATTTTTTTACTACTGGTTCTGTGGGAGTGGCTTATTTTGTGAGTGTGGCTTGGTGGGGGTAATGTGACTGGATGGGCATGGCCAACTTTTTTTTTTTAACTTTTAAAAGCATTTTTTCTACAACCTTAAGAGGTTGCAGAACAAAATGCTCTTGGAAGCCTCTGATGATCAGGCAACTCAGCTGGGATTTTAAAGGCAATTTTTTTCCTACAACCTCTTCAGCTGAAGAGGTTGCAGAAAAAAATGCTCTCAAAAGCCTCTGATGATCCCAGCTGAGCCGCGCAATCATCAGAGGTTTTTTTTTTAACTTTTAAAAGCATTTTTTCGGCTGAAGAGGTTGTAGAAAAAATGCTTTTAAAAGTAAAAAAAAAAAAGCCTCTGATGAGATGAGCAGGGTAAGCGAGCGGCAACTGGGCTGGGAACCGGTTCAGGGGTCTGGCCAGCCAATGTTATTATCGGTTCTCCGAACTACTAACATTTTTTACTACCAGTTCTTGCAAACCGGTGCGAACCGGGAACAACCCACCACTAAATCCCACACCTGGTTAGGTCCTCATGAACTCACAGAGCAAAATGGATGTCGCCAATGTATTTGTGGCACATCAGTATGTTTAGGAGGAGGCATAGTTTGTTAGCCCACCTTTCCTACCTGTCCATGTCAATTACATGGAAAATATCCCATTGGAAGCTAAACCCACTTAGGGTTAGGTCCCCATGAACTCGCAGAGCAAAATGGATGTCGCCAATGAATTCACAGCATGTCAATATGTTTAGGAGGGGGCATAGTTTATCAGCCCACCTATTCTACCTGTCCATGTTGATTACATGGGTAAAATCCCATTGGAGCAGAGGTGGGTTTCAGCAGGTTCTGACCAGTTCTGGAGAACCGGTAGCGGAAATTTTGAGCAGTTTGGAGAACCGGCAGCAAAAATGTTGAGTAGTTCAGAGAACCGGCAAATACACCTCTGGTTGGCCCCAGAGTGGGGTGGGAATGGAGATTTTGCAATATCCTTCCCCCAGGAGTGGGGTGGGAATGAGGATTTTGCAGTATCCTTCCCCTGGAGTGGGGAGGGAATGGAGATTTTACAGTATCCTTCCCCTGCCACGCCCACCAAGCCACACCCACAGAACTGGTAGTAAAAATTTTTGAAACCCACCACTGCATTGGACGGTAAACCTACTTAGGGTCAGAGTTAAATCCATGAACTCAGTGAGGAAAATGGATGTTGCCAATGAATTTGCAGCGCGTCGGTACGTTTAGGAGGCAGATGATATTTTCAGCCCACCTTTTTTACCTGTCCAGGTTAAATATAGGGGGAAAACTCATTGATGGGTAAGCCTACTTAGGGTTATGGTTAGGTCCCCGTGAACTCAGAAAAGAAAATGAATTCCTTAGTAATGAATTCCAAATATACTGATCTGAAAAACTCAGCCCACTTGTAAACATACCGATGCGCTGCTAATTCATTGGCAACATCCATTTTGCTCTCTGAGTTCATTGTTCATGAACCATGAACTGAGTTCATGGGAACCTAACCCTAACCCTATGTATTTAACATGGACAGGCAGAAAAGTTTGGCTGAAAATTATATATTTAATGTTTGAAGAATGCAATGCAAGCTTCCAGCTGAACCAACCTGAGGAAGCCTGTTGTTTGCACAAGAAGCAGGTTAAACTTTTTAGGGAGGTGTTCTCGGATCTCACTAACCTATCACTGAGAGGCAGAACTATCCTCAAATGCAAATATATATTAATTTGGAGAACCTGTGCTAGATGTAAAAGACCAGGCAAGAAAGACAACCATTCACAAGGAAGATGGAGTCTTCAGGAAACAGCCCTGAATCCCACAGGTGAATTTGAGAATTATTCAATGCTTCCTTAGTTATTCTGACTTCTTCATAGCTGTGTGTATCTAATGATGATTACATCCCACTGGGTAATTATTTAGGACTAAGCTTCATTAAATATAGATAAACTTGTTTCAAGCAAGCAGGGGATGACTCTGGATGCCTTTTAATCAAATATTGTCCTTGATTGGTTTTGGGGATGTGGGAATTCAACCGTTGTGGCTTTTAAATTATGATTTATGACTAAAATGTTGGTGAACCGGTAATTGAAATTTACTAAGTAAACTGTGGTTTTAAAAAAGCAAGGGTTAACATGTGGGAATCCAGCCTTACTACTTTATAAATTTAATAATTTGCTTTCTCACTGTATTCCATTCTAGCCATTTTCTTAAGTTTTGAGCTGCCCATTAAGACTGGGTTGATTTATTTATTTATTTATTTATTTATTTATTTATTTATTTATTTATTTATTTATTTTTCAAACTTCTATACCGCCCTTCTCCTTTCGGACTCAGGGCGGTGAACAGCCAAAATAAAAACATTTATACATAACATTACAGTTAAAAATAGATTTAAAATAATTAAATAAATTTGGCCCGTAATTTAAAACTTGTCAATTTAAAATCCGTATCAAATTTTAAAACCTACCATAAAATCAAGACAGACCGGCTAACTGAAAAAAGTAAGTTTTTAGGGCCCGATGAAAAGTCCGGAGGTCGGAGATCATTCGTATCTCTGGGGGTAGATTGTTCCAGAGGGTAGGTGCCACCACAGAGAAGGCTCTCCTCCTGGGGGTCGCCAGCCGGCATTGTCTGGCCGACGGCACCCTGAGGAGGCCCTCTCTGTGGGAGCGAACCGGCCGGTGGGAGGCTATTGGTGGCAGAAGGCGGTCCCGTAAGTACCCCGGCCCTAAGCCATGGAGCTTAGCTTTAATCTACTTATGTAGGGATTGGATTTATTTTTATATCTACAGTATCTGCAACAATATATTCTGAATTAGTAAATAATTAAGTTTTCCAATTTACCTGACCAAGTTACTTGAAAAACAATCTCTACATCTTGCTAACATTTACCAAACCTTAGGTAATTAGGTATCTAAATATGAACATACATGCTCTTGGTCATAAGGAATTTCTTCCTTTTCAAGTGTTTATTTAATAAATTGTGACTTTTATTATATTCCAACTTCCTGGAATAAATGGTGGAAATACGAATTAAATAGGGCTGTACACCACTCAACGTAGATTTTAGGATTCTTGATCTGTAGAATTTCGTTTAGGAGAAGGAGGACAATGGGAAGAACAGCTGGATTGTTCACAAATAAGCTTTGTTCTAATGCAGGGGTGTCAAACTCGATTTCATTTGAGGGCCGCATCAGGGTTGTGTTTGACTTCAGGGGGCCAGGGTGGGCATGGCCAGCATGATGTCACTTATATCAGGGAGTGCATGTGGTGGCCTGAGCATTCTGCCAGCAAAAATGGGCTCTCGAGCTCCGTTTTCAGCTGCGATGGCCTCCTACAACCCTCTGCCAGGAAAAACGGAGCTCGAGTGGCTGTGTGCGGCCCTTGAGAGCTCTGTTTTTGCTTGCAGAGGCACTGTGAGCCGGTCCTTCACAGTTTCCAGGGCGGCCCCGCAGGCCAGATCTAAGCACCCCGCGGGCCGGATTTGGCCCCCAGGCCTTGAGTTTGACACTCCTGTTTTAACTAATTTACCTCACAATGACATGTTTTTGCATTCAACAGTTAATCCTTGAACTACCATTTTGCTTCCTTTTGGAAACACCCTTAATCCCAAAATGACTACAGGTAGTCCTTGACTTACAACCTTTAATTTAGTGACCTGCTCAAAGTTACAACAGCACTGAAAAAAGTGAGATGACCATTTTTCACACTTACGACCATTGCAGCATCCCCATGGTAACGTGGTCAAAATTGGGATGCTCGGCAACCGGCATGTATTTATGACGGTTGAAGTGTCCTGCAGTCACGTGATCACCTTTTGCGACCTTCTGACTAGCAAAGTCAGTGGGGAAGTATGATTCATTTAACAACCATGTAATTAATTTAACAATTGCAATGATTCACTTAACAACTTTGGCAAGAAAGGTTATAAACTAGGGCAAGACTCACTTAACAACTGTCTTGCTCAGCAATGGAAATTTTGGACTCAATTATGGTCGTAAATTGAGGACTACCTGTAATAAATTTAGTAGGCTAAATATTTCCTATATGCTTTGAATTTGCAAACTCTAGGAACTTTAAGAAAAATAAATGCTACATTTTTTAAAAAGTAGTATTTAACATTACTAAAATTAAGGAAACACGCTTTCTCAGACAGCAATATATATTTTTCTGCTTGATTTATTTTTATTTTTATAGTCAGCGAAGCTATGCACTAGTCCTGAAGTCCATAAGTGATAGAACAGATATTTCTATCTAAAATATTTCTACAATATTTTTCCATCACAGCAACTTTAAGACGTATAGACTTCAATTCCACAATTCCCCAGCTAACCATCTTGCTGAGATTGAAAAACACTATAGAATTTAGTATTCATCTAAAAGGCACATGCATTGTTCAGGACTACCAGCAGAAACCCATAATCAGCTCTATTTTCCAGTTGGCGAATCACATTTTTGTTTGCCACATAATAAAACATTTGGAAGAAGTTTTATTCACATTAAAACTTGCTTCCGGTATACAGTTGGAAGCAATAATGCAAGATACAGCCAGAATAATGAAAACGATTAAGATCTGCACATAGTCATTTAAAGCAGCTAAAAAAAATACTGTACCTGGATATTACAAATTCTCCTTACAGTAGACTTTTGCAGATATCCCAGCAATATGAATCCATTACTGTTTGCTTGACTTTTGATTAAATTGTGCAACAAATTGAACGAAAAATGGGGTTTGAGGTATTTGAGCGTTTTATTTTTATTCTTATTTATTTATTTATTTGTCAAGCATGTATAAGATGACAGATATAAGTATAAACATGATTATGAATACAGGAAATGGATATGAATAAATGGGATATAGGACAGGGACAGTAGGCATGCTGGTGTGCTTATGCACGCCCCTTACTGATCTCTTAGGAATGGGGTGAGGTCTACAGTAGACAGTCTAAGGTTAAAGTTATGGGGGTTTGGGGAAGAAACCACAGAGTCAGGTAGTGCATTCCAGGCATTGACCACTCTGTTGCTGAAGTCGTATTTTCTGCAATCGAGTTTGTAGCAGTTTACCTTGAGTTTGTATCTATTGTGTGCTCGTGTATTGTTATAGTTCAGTGATGGCTAACCTTTTTGCCGTCGTGTGCCAAAAGCAGGGGGAGTGTGTGGGGGTTATGCACGCGCGTGCCCAGACCCATAATTCAATGTGCCCCACCACCCCCCGCGCATGCACGCATGATCCCCCGTGCTCCCCCTGCTTTTGACACAGTGGGCTCGGTAGGCCCATTTTTCTCCCTCCCTAGGCTCCAGAGGCTTTCTTGGAGCCTGGGGAGGGCGAAAACTGCCTTTCCCCCCACCTCCAGAGGCCAGAAATGGCCCATTTCCCGACTTCGGGTGGGACTGGAAGGCCCGTTTTTCACCCTCACCAGACTCGAGGCTTTCTAGGAGCCCGGGGAGGGCAAAAATGGCCTTTCCCAACCTCCTGGAGGCCAGAAACAGCCCGTTTCCTGCCTTCCGGTGGGCCTGAAAATCAGCTGGCGGGTGTGTGAATGCATGCTGGAGCTGAGCTAGGGCAATGCTCGTGTGCCCACAGATATGGCTCCGTGTGCCACCTGTGGCACGCGTGCCATAGGTTCGCCATCACGGTTATAGTTGAAGCTGAAGTAGTCATTGACAGGTAGGATATTGTAGCAGATAATTTTGTGTACTACGCTTAGGTCAGACCGAAGGCGGCGTAGTTCTAAGTTGCCTAAACCGAAAATTTCAAGCCTGGTGGCATAAGGTATTCTGTTGTGAGCAGAGGAGTGGAGGACTCTTCTCGTGAAATATCTCTGGACTCTCAATTGTATCAATGTCCGATATGCAGTGCGGGTTCCAGACAGATGAGTTGTATTCAGGGGTGGGTTCTACTTACCTTTACTACCGGTTTGCAGCGGGGCCGCACACGCTCGCTTCACTCGCACATAAGCGTTTTGATGACGTTGGGGTCGGTGGGCGGGGTCTCCCGCCGGTTTTACTACCGTTTCTATAGAACCGGTGCGAACCGCGGGCAACCCGGTTGCACTCAAGAATTGATCTAGCAAAGGTTTTCCTCAGAAAAACTAAGAGAGATGTGAAAAAGTATTTCAAACTCATTCTCCCAAATCATGGAGTAGATTGTCGGGAGCACCTGTGTATGCTTAAGGTGTATGTTTTTTTCCCCCTCCTTCTGTATGTACATGATCTGTTTGTCTATTCCATTATTTCCTCCTTTTTAAAGGCTAAGCTGCCAAGTGTCGTCAGTTGTTGGGTGGTGCCTAAATTGTATCAAGTAAATAAAAAAAATAAATAGAAACAGAGAGAGGGATTTGTGCTACTGTGCTGCATCTGTTTCAGCTCCTCTATTTTTAATCATCAGGGCATGTTCTTCATATTTTTACAACATTAGGAAGAACTGCTCAGGCACCGGCTGTTCTAATTCTTGGGAACTGAGATGGTGGGATTGGAAGCATGTGTTCCAATTGTTTTGCAGAAACATGCCATTTGTTCTGCAAATGTGCTTTGAGTTGCCCCAAAAGCAAAAGGATCAGCTGGGTGGGTAGCTTTTAGTATAGTTGGGAATCAGCACCTTCGATCAGCAAGATGCTTGTTTTGTCCCCTATGGTTTTTGCTGAGGTATTAATGATATTTCATTCCCTTTTTTAATATTTTAACTTTGGAAATAAAATGTAAAAGTATTATTTAAAAAAGTTTAGTAGAAATTAAACAAAAGAAAAGAAACATTAAAAAATGCCGAGGTATAGGTAAAGGTTCCCCTCGCACATATGTGCTAGTCATTCCTGACTCTAGAAGGCGGTGCTCATCTCTGTTTCAAAGCCGAAGAGCCAGCACTGTCTGAAGACGTCTCCGTGGTCATGTGGCTGGCATGACTAAACGCCAAAGGCGCACAGAACAGTGTTACCTTCCCACCAAAGGTGGCCCCTATTTTTCTACTTGCATTTTTATGTGCTTTCAAACTGCTTGGTTGGCAGAAGCTGGGACAAGTAACGGGAGCTCACCCCATTACGCGGCACTAGGGATTCGAACCGCTGAAATGCCAACCTTTTGATCGACAAGCTCAGCATCTTAGCCACTGAGCCACCACATCCCTTTTATGCCGAGGTATAGAATGGTCAAAAGTAGTGTAGCAAAGACTGAATTTCTTTATTGAGAATGGAACACTGAGTAAATATTGAGGAATGAGGGGGGAAAATAGAAAATAAAGAATGGAAGAAGAATGGAATGGCATCTTGAAGAGGTGGACTGGAATCCTGTTGAAAGGAATTACAAGTCTTTTATTTACTACAATTACTAGAATTACTACAGAGAGATAGAATCAAGATTACGTTAAGTACAAATACCGTTTTATCAAGCCTTACTAAGACCACACTTGGAATACTGCATCCAGTTTTGGTCACCATATTATCAAAAAGATGCTGAGACTTTGGAGAGAGCACAGAAAAGATCAATGAAGATGATTAGACAACTGGAGGCTAAAACATATGAAGAATGGTTGCAGGAATTGGATATGTCTAATCTAGTGAGGGACTAGACTATTGATGGACATGGTGGCTCAGTGGCTAAGACGCTGAGCTTGTCAATCGAAAGGTTGGTAGTTCATCGGTTCGAATCCCTAGTGCCGCGTAACGGGGTGAGCTCCCGTTCCTTGTCCCAGCTTCTGCCAACCTAGCAGTTTGAAAGCACATAAAAAATGCAAGTAGAAAAATAGAGACCAACTTTGGTGGGAAGGTAACAGCATTCCATGCGCCTTTGGCATTTAGTCATGCCGGCCACATGACCACGGAGATGTCTTCGGACAGTGCTGGCTCTTCAGCTTTGAAACGGAGATGAGCACTGCCCCCTAGAGTTGGGAACGACTAGCACATATGCAAAGGGGAACCTTTACCTTTAGTCCAGTGAAAAGAAGAACTAGGGGGTGATATGATAGCAATGTTCCAGTATTTGAGGGGCTGCCACAAAAAAGAGGGGGTCAACCTATTTTCCAAAGCACCAGAAGGCAAGACAATAAACAATGAATGGAGACCAATCAAGGAAAGAAGCAACCTAGAACTAAGGAGAAATTTCCTGACAATGAGGACAATTAACCTTTTAAGAAGAGACTGGACAGCCACTTCTGGAATGGTGCAGGATCTCCTGCTTGAGCATCCTAGAAGGCATCCAAGGTCCCATCCAACTCTGTTATTCTTGTTTCAATGCTGATTTCTTCCTCCTGCTCCTCCTGCTCCTCCTGCTCTTGCTCTTTCTCCTCCTCCTCCTCCTGTTTATTTATTTGTTTGTTTGTTTTCAGAAAAGGATTGTTCGCTGGAATAAAGATGAAAATGAAGAGAAAAGGCGACAAGGGGTTATTTATTGCAAACAAGGGAGCAACAGGTAAGCCTATCTGGTTTGAGAAGATGTCAGGCTGGAGACCTCAATTTACATTTTTGGATGTCCAGGAAGCACAATGGTCAAGATATGGATGCAGAATCCAGAAATCTTTAGGCCTTTAAAGGGAAGAGAGAGAACAAATAGGGTTTGGCTTTTTTCTTAGAATGTTAAAACAATGGTGAAATTCAGCCAGATCTGTCCGGATTGCATGATCTGGTAGGGCCGGTGGTGGGAGGCTCCGCCCCCCCTCCCAGACCTCATCATGTTCTGTTTTTTTACCCTCTGCACATGAGCAGAAGGTTCTGTGCATGCGTCGAGGCGCGCGTGCTCACATTTGCGAGCCGGTAGGTAAGTAAATTTCACTCCTGATGTTAAACCTATTTTAGGGCCTACACTATTGAACATTTCTTATCCAGAATGACAGGACATTTTTAACTTTAAGTAGCTTTGATCGGAGAAGGTTCTCATAATTTGAACCAAGGGGTTTCTAGGCAGATATTTGCCCTCTCCTGCTTTAAACCTAATGCTCAAGCTGTCACCCCCGATATGCAATAGTTAGGTAATTATTTCTAAAACATAAATAATGGAAGGCAAGCTTCTCTGAAAGTCCTCTTGCTTATCAGAAATGAACTTTCTCAGTCACATACAGCTATAATGGATTATTGCTTTAAATCTCAAAGGTTCATCCCGGTCAGCACTTCTTTACTCTCCTACCATCGGGCAGGAGATATAGAAGCATAGCCAGCCGAATGAACAGGCTGAAAAATAGCTTCTATACGTGGGGCTGTCAGACTTCTAAATGCAACGTAACACCGTAACTATTTAGTATGATAGACTTGCAGGGCCAGCCAGCACAACGTGCAACGTATCTATACTGGTGTAATATAAGAGTCCCTTGGGAGTTGGGCAGCATAGAAATGCGACTAAATAAATAAATAAATAAATAAATATATATATATATATATATATATATATATATATATATATATATATGTAATGGAATCAGTAGTGGTTTTCAGCCGGTTCTATCCGGTTCGGGCAAACCGGTAGCAGCGGCTACAGGAGGCTCTGCCCACCTGCCCAGATGTCATCACGTCCCATTTTTGACGCTCTGCACATGTATGCTCACATTTGCGAACCGGTAGCGAAGGTAAGTGAATTTCACCCCTGAATGTAATGTTATGCACATATATGTGTATGGGATTGTGTGTCCGTTAGTATGATCTATTGGATTAGGGTTTTTTCTTTCTTTCACTTATGAGTTATTGAGATGTATTTTGTGTTTGGGGGGGTTGCACTAACATAGGCTGATCCAGGGGTGGTATTCACTTACTTTCTTTACCGGTTTGCAAATGTGAGCGTGCACGCATCCCGTCCATGCATACGCCCGGCCTTCCATGCACGCGCTTTGCTGGTGCATGCACTGTCCATGCTTATAAACATATATATTTCTCTTCCACAGAGGAGAAGATACCTGAACATTTACAGCACGAGATTGTGAGTGGACAAGATGGCGAACTAGAAGATATGCTGAATGATGAAACTGATTCCATGTGTAGCTCTGGAGTCTCAGCGTCTTGGAGTAAAAGGTATATCAATCAAAAAAATCTCTTCCCTCACTAAATGCTCCTGTCTTTTGTTGATCTAGCAGAAGACTGGAAACCGTGGAAGTTGTCACTTTTCTACATCATCTGGCATTAACTCTTAAAAGGTTGAGAGTTGGTGTGCTTAAGTGTAAAACCAATATGCTCAGTTGGAAGCAGATAATGACATGCAGCAGGAGGGGGAAATGACGACAGAATCTGTATTTCAACAAAATGTAGCCATCTGAAGATAAAAAAGTGGGAAGGAACAGATCAACAATCTTGATTTCGCTTTCGCTCTTGTCTGTAGAAAGCAAGTTGCTGACTTCAGTGCAAATTGAATCTACCTTCTAGATCCAAATGAAGCTATAAAATACATGTACAGCAATATTTTTCATATACCGTATTTTTCAGTATATAAGACGCACCTTTCCCCCCCAAAAGAGAGGGTGAAAATCTGGGTACGTCTTATACTCCAAATGTAGCCCTGCCTGGCCTCTCAAACTGAGATTTCAGAGGCTGAAAAAAGCCTCTGAAAGAAGCTTCAGAAAAAAATCCTCAGAAATGAAGCTTCAGAAAAAAAGCCTCCAAACAGAGCTTCAGAAAAAAAGAAACGAAGTTTCAGAGGATTTTTTTTTTCTGAAGCTCTGTTTCGGAGGCTTTCAGAGGCAGAAAAAAAGTTTTTTTCTTAAATGGAGTTTCAGAAGTTTCAGAGTCAGAAAAGAAAAAAAGCAAGGCACAGAGCTCCCAACCAACGAACCTGTTGCTAAAATTCACCTCTGGGAACAGCTGATTGGGGGTATTCCGGGAGGCCGATCCACCCGCCAATCAGCTTTTTTCTTATTTTCCTCCCCAAAAACTAAGGTGCGTCTTATACTTCAAAAAATACGGTATGTGAGATTGACAGCTGTATTATATCACGTAAGAACTCTTGTCAGTTTGGCAAGCAGGCTACCTCAATATTCCTGGTGTTATATCCTGTTCTTTGGGCTGATAACAGTGTCTTTGTAGTTAATATTTAAACACAAAGCAAGTTCTGAACAGGTGATTATGGCTGCCTGTGTAATTCACACAGGCTGTGTTCCAAAAAGGTGCTTTTTGGCATGAATGCAGCATCTGCCTGCTTCCCTGGAAAAGATGCAGCTGCTTTAAAGAACTGCAGTGGCTATGTTTGTATTTCCTCATGCTCGGTCTGAATTACTTCTAACTTATTTCAAAACTATTGCCCAGTTCTGCAGATGTTCTAACAGAATACAGGTAGTCCTTGATATACATCAGTTCATTTAGTGACTGTTCAAAGTTACAATGGCACTGACAAATGTGACTTATATGACTGTTTCTCACACTTACAACCATTGCCGCATCCCCATAGTCACATGATCAAAATTCTAAGATGCTTGGCAACGGGTTCAGCTGGGATCATCAAAGGCGATCTTTTTCTACAACCCGAAGAGGTTGTAGAAAAAAAAATGCCTTTAAAAGCCTCTGACGATCAGGTGATCCCAGCTGAGTTGCCTGATCATCAGAGGCTACAACCTCTTAAGGTTGTAGAAAAAAATGCTTTTAAAAGTTAAAAAAAAAAAAGTTGGCCACGCCCACCCAGTCACATTACCCCCACCACCAAGCCATGCCCACAGAACTGGTAGTAACAAATTTTACATTTCACCACTGGATGAATGTTACTCAAAGCTTCTGAGTAAGGCAGATAGTTTATTCATTCATTCATTAGACTTAGAACTTAGACTTAGAATAACTTTATTGCCCACCTTTTCTGTGCCTGTTCTGAAATTAATATAGGTAGTCCTCAATTTACAATCACACTTGAACCCAAAATTTATGTCGCTAAGTGAGAAATTTGTAGAGTTTTGCCCCATTTTACGACTTTTCTTGCCGCATTTGTTAAGTGAATCACTGCAATTGTTTAATTCCTTAGCCATGTGTGCATAAGAAAAAGTATATGCTAAAACCAAGTATTCAGAGCAAGCAGGCTTTTTTCAAAATAGATATTCATGAAACATCCTTGCATCTGTGAAGGGCCCAATCAATCTGTTTCCATCCCATTCATTTGTATTATCTGGCAGAACAATTCTTCTCAGTGCCACATCACTCAACCTGCTACAGAACAACCAACACGAGCTACGAAAAGGGTGACACTACCATACATCAAGAACATCTCAGAACCAACCAACAGACTATTACAACCACACGACATTACTGTGTGGCACACAAGCCAACTAAAGCTCCTAAAACATCTTAAGTAAAAGGCCCAGTAGCCCAAGAAGAAAAAAATAGGAGACATTTACAACATACTATGTAAAGACGGTAACAGCTACCCTGTTTCCCAGAAAATAAAACCCAACCAGAAAATAAGCCCTAGCATCATTTTCCAGATGCTCGTAATATAAGTCCTTCCCCCAAAATAAACCCCAGTTAAGGTTGGGCACATTTAGTACTGTATTTCTCCAAGAATAAGATCTAACCAGAAAATAAGCCCCAATGCGTCTTTTGGAACAAAAATTAATATAAGACCCAGTCTTATTTTCGGGGAAATATGGGTACTAGGTAGGACAGTCAAGGAGAAGACTATCGGAGCACATCCATAAACACCAACTAGTAGCCAGAAGATATCATGGAAACTCCTTAATCTCACAACACATGGACAGACTCAACTGTATTCAACTGTGAAATTGTGACCATCCTAGATCAAGCTAAATCTGAAAATACTAAAGGAGTTCCAGAAGCCTGCAATTCACCAAAATAAGCCATCAATAAACTCATACAAATAAACCATATTTACACACCACCCCAAATAGCAACAATAAAATGCTAATAAGGAAACAAAAAGACCAGAGCACATTATCTCCAGCAGCCAACACCCAGATAAGCAGGGATTAATACCCAGCAAGCAATTAAGCAGAAAACAATATCCTAATCAAGGAATTACCACAGAAAAACCCACATTCCACTAACACTGGGAGGGCAAGCAAACAACCAAGTTCAGAGAGTAACCATGAGCTAGATATATATATTCTCCTCTATTGGAATTTTTCACTTGGATGACATTCATTCAGAATATCCATGATACTTTCAAAATCTCTTTTCCATTATCCCATTCACTACTGTGAAGCCCTTCCCCCCAAATAAACCCCAGTTAAGGTTGTCAGCCACATGGGCACATTTAGTACCGTATTTCTCCAAGAATAAGACCTAACCAGAAAACGGCCTGGACTGATGGAGTTTTATATGGGTTTTTAACTTTTATCTGGTTTAATGAGGTATTTTAACTTTGTACTGTGGTTATTGTGGATTTTATTGTTGTGAGCTGTCCTGAGTCCGTTGGAGATAGGGCGGCATATAAATTAAATAAAATAAATAAATAAAATAAATACTGTGCTGAATGCAAGCATCACTAACCTGCTATCAGTAATTCCTACTTTCATATATACCCACAATGGCATAGATGATACCAATTTATAATTTTTCAATATACATCTTAGCTCTTCCATTCATAATTAAAACTTTGTGTTCCCAGTTGATAGGAAAGAAGGAGGAAGGAAGGAGGGAAGGAAAGAAGGAGGAAGGAAGGAGGGAAGGAAGGAAGGAAGGAAGGAGGGAAGGAAGGAAGGAAGGAAGGAAGGAAGGAAGGAAGGAAGGAAGGAGGCAAGGGGAAGGGGAAGAGAGGAGAGAGGAGAGGAGGATGGATGGAAGGAAGGAAGGAAGGAGGCAAGCGGAAAGGGAAGGGGAAGAGAGGAGAGTTGAGAGGAGGAAGGAAGGAAGGAAGGAAGGAAGGAAGGAAGGAAGGAAGGAAGGAAGGAAGGAAACATTCTTCTAGCTTTCTGTGAAGGTCTGATTTATACAACATTTTAGCCTAGAGTATGTTGTGCAAACTCAGTCACTGCAGACTTCATAGATGAACATATACTAAACACTCATTCTAAGTAAAATGTTTGGGCTGTCCGGTTCTAAAAACAGAAGTCCTTCCAGCATTTTGCTCCTAGAATGGATGGCTTTATTTATGCTCCTGGGAAAAGACTAACAGAGCACTCTCTTGTTTGTCCTCCATATTAAATCATCTTGAGGATGATACAGAAGGTCATCTAGATGCACCATGTATAGTAGTGATTAATCGCCATTTTCTCCAATGCTGATTAAAGTTCTCCAACTGACTGAACACAGAATCTTTTGAATGCTGAAACCTGACATTGTTATGAAATGATGGTTTCTCTCCAATGTTGTATAACATATGAAGCCATCAAACCTCATAATTGCTCGTATTATTTAACGCCCTTTACATCAGGCTCCCAAAGTTTCAGGAAGAGATTGTTCCTAGCTCTTTTGGGAGTGAACTTGAAAACTTAGTCTTGGCTTTGGCTTGGCATTTTGAGTGAACTGAACATTTTTGCTATACATGAACCAGACCAAAATTGCTTCTCCTAACAACCATGCTTAGAACAATATATGTGAACCAGGCAGTAGTGGGATTCAAATTTTTTTACTACCGATTCTGTGGACGTGGCTTGGTGGGCATGGCAAGAGAAGGATACTGTAATATCTCCATTCCTTCCCCACTCCAGGGGAAGGTTACTGCAAAATCCCCATTTCCTCCCAATCAGCTGGGACTCAGGAGGCAGAGAATAGATGGGGACAGGGCCAGTCAGAGGTGGTATTTACTGGTTCTCCGAACTATTCAAAATTTCCGCTACCAGTTCTCCAGAACTGGTCAGAACCTGCTGAGTACCACCTCTGGAACTAGGGCCATAAATGCTTTAATTTTGGAACTTGGATTATTGCCTATGTCCTAATAGTTCTCTGAATAACTTGCAATTTTAAGTAAGCCCTATGCCTAAGTATGGAAATGGACAAAGTAAATGGCATTAGGCTTGTTAACAATGTAAAATGTAGCTTCTGAAGACTGAGACCTGTCATTATCTTCTGAAATGGAAACAGAGCCAAGCTGCAGTTGAAGATCCATGAAACGGAATTGAAGACCCAGAATTATCAGGTAAGGTACAAAATGATGGCCAGCATCTTAGGTCAAGGAACTGAACATCCCTTTCGGTTTGGCAGAAGGAGGAACGCAGAACCTGGAGGTGGAGTGAAAAAGAAGGATCAGCCTAGAATCCCTACGTAGCAACAAGCAAACTAAGTCTAACCTCCCCTTGAGTGCTGTTGATCTTTAGCTAATTCTTACCAGGTGCTGAGTATTACGGTAATTAAGAAGAGTCCTGTACATAGGCTTTTAGCAATAAAACAGCTTTTTTGAAGCTTTACTGACGCCATCATGGTGACGCAGTGGTTAGAATGCAGTTCAAATCTCACCAGGCTCAAGGTTGACTCAGCCTTCCATCCTTCCAAGGTGGGTAAAATGAGGACCCAGATTGTTGGGGGAAATATGCTGACTCTGTATACCGCTTAGAGAGGGCTGTAAAAGCACTGTGAAGCGGTATATAAGTCTAAGTGCTATTGCTAAGCGCTATTGCTATTCACATGTGCACCTGGTCTTTCCCATCTGAAAGATTTTGAGTCAAATTTGCATTGCGTTCTTTCAGATTGCCATAACCATCATTGAAGCACGGCAGCTCGTTGGTGAGAATATAGATCCGGTGGTGATTATAGAAATTGGGGATGAAAAGAAGCAGACTACAGTCAAAGAAGGAACCAATACACCATTTTATAATGAAGTATGTAAACTGAGCTGAGTGGCTAGAAAACACAGATGTCCACGCTGGTTTGCTTTCTGTTTTGTTCTTTTTAGTAAAATGAATAAAATGGTTAAAAGGTCAGCTCTGCCACCTGTTGAAGGGATCTTCCCCATTTGGGGATATATTAGAGTGATATGGGCATTATGGCAGAATACAGGTAGTCCTCAACTTACATCTGTAATTGAGTGTGGAATTATGGTTGTCAGTCATTAAGCAGGTCACCACATGACCATACTTGATTTTATGACTTTTTTTTTGCAATGGTTGTTAAGCGAACACCTTGCTTGTTAAGCGAAGGCTGCAATTACTAAGTGAATCTATTATCCACAACGGGCAATTTTTGTCAGAAATTAGAATTAAAGACCCGTTTCCAGCAAAAAAGTCATATCATGTGACCGTGGGGATGGGGAGTAACATTCAAAACTTTAAATCTGGGTTGTACATAACCCTGGGGATTGTCATTTGTAATTTTGAATGACACTAAGCAACCAGCGTCAAGGGGTAACTGCAAATTCCATGATATCTTGCAAATGAACCTGCAGCGTAAACATGTTAAAAATGTTGTTAAGAGTTTCACTAAACTTCAGTTCCCAGATTTTTTTTCCTTTAGGAGAAGGACTTATTACAGGGATGGCTAACCTTTTTGCCATCGCGTTCCAAAAGCGGTAGTGGAGGGGGGATTGCATGCGCGTGTGCCCACACCCATAATTCAATGCGCCCCATCCCCCCATGGCATGCATGCACGACCCCCCCGCTTTCCCCCCCACATTTGGCACGTGATGGCACGGTGGGCCGCCCGGTAGGCCCATTTTTTCCCCTCCCCAGGCTCCAGAGCCTTTCTAGGAGCCTGGGGAAGGCAAAAAACAGCCTTCCCCACCCACCAGAGGCCCTCTGGAGACCCGGAAACAGCTCATTTCCCGACTTCCAGTGGGCCCGGAAGGCCCAAAAATCACCTGGCCAGCGTGCACATGTGTGCTGGACTGAGGTAGGGCAACGCTCACGTGCCCACAGATATGGCTCTGGCACCCGTGCCATAGGTTCGCCATCACGGACTTATCATTTAATTTAGGGTTCAAGTGAAAAAAAATTCAGAAAGCAGAAATCAATTCTGTAATAATTAAGATGATAACAATAAAGGTTGCCCCTCAGCTGGATGAGAACAACAGTGATGGAGAAGTTGGAATTATTTTTTCCCCCTATGTGATTCTCTCGTGTTATCCTTTGTGGAAAAATTTAAAGATATAAGATCTAAAGATACTCTTCTAAATTCTGTCATACTTATTTCTTTGGTTTTTCTCCCCCTTCTCAGTATTTTCTATTTGATTTCACTGGGCCCCAAGTTCATCTGTTTGACAAAATTATCAACATCTCTGTAAGTATACACATCGTGGGCAGACAGTTCATTTCTTGTTTGAAAATGGTTCTGTAGGAGAGAGATGGCTTGTACTTATAAAAATTAAAAATTGACAGGACTACTTTATGTTAATACAAAGCTCAGGTATTCTTAAACCCTGCCTCTTTAACTTTATTTCTAATTGGAATAATCTATTTTCTTCTCCAGTCTATTTTCTATTGGGTTCCTTTGTTTTACATTGCACATTTAAATCAACATTTAAGTTTGGGCTGTCAAGGTCAGGCCTATTTTTTAGGAAATAAGACAACTTGACAGCCAGCATCCAAAATTCATGCCTCTTTTCTGACACTGTTGTAACTTTAACTTGTTTGCAAAATCAAAGGGTCTGGAGCAGAGGTGTCAAACTCAAGGCCTGTGGGCCAAACCCGGCCCACAGGCTGCTTAGATCTGGCCCGCAGGACCACCCTGGAAACAGCAAAGGACTGACCCGCAGTTTCTCTGCCTGAGAAAACGGAGCTTGGGAGGGCCCCACGCAGCTCTCCCAGGCTCCATTTATGGCCAGGACAGCCTCCTGCAGCCCTGTGCCAGCAAAAACGGAGCACACAGCCTCCCCCCACCCCCACCCCGAGCTCTGTTTTCATTGGCAGAGGGCTGCAGGAGGCCATCCTGGCCGAAAATGGGATCCTGGGTGGCCACACACATTCCCCAAGCTCCATTTTTGCTGGCAGAGGGCCACACTCATCCTATCCAGGCCCGCCCCCTGAGGTCAAACACAACCTTTTTTTTATAAAATTTTATTATAAATTAGAAATATAAAACAGAATAAAGACTATAACGAAACACAATCACATACATATGACTGAGGTTGATTCAACCCCCATATATATACAGTTTCTAAATAGCATTACATATCATCATACTACAGCTTCAATTTGGTTTATTATACTGCATCTTGCATTTGTTAATCTTCTTATATCTAATATTCCCTTATTTATATTTAGCTTGCTATTTACATATCTATGCTGCATGCTTCCCTAACATCTACCTCATGACATTTTTACTTCTATCCATTGGTACCATTTATCCCAGCTTTGATTGAAAATTGATTCTTGTCTATCTTTAAGTATATATGTTAATCTATCACATTCTGCACACCACAGAATTTTGTTGATAATCATCTGATCCAATGGTACTTCCTTCCCTTTCCAAAGTTGCGCATATGCAATTCTAGCCGCAGTGGTAATGTGTATGAAAAGGTACCAGTCTGCTTTCCTTATGCCCCCAGGGTTTATTCCTAGCAAGTAGACCTCTGGTCTCAGTTGAAAACTGACTCCTGTAATCTCCATGAGCCAAACTTTTATCTTACTCCAATAGTTTTGGGCTTGTAGACATGTTCACCATTGGTGGTAAAACACAACCTTGATGTGGCCCTCAATGAAATCAAGTTTGACACCCCTGGTCTGGAGCTTTTACAGGATTCACTGATTGATTGATTGATTCTACTGTATTGATAGAAAATATGAACAATCTCATTCCCTTTAGTGGCCCTTGTGACATTTCTTATAGAATCAGAGGTAACTGCAGGAAGCAGTCAAAAAGCCACAATTATGAGATCAAGGCTCCGCCTGTTGTTGAGGCAACAAATGGATGGCACTTTGATTGCAACAACAGAGATATCATCGTGACTTTTTTGACCGTGTCCTGCAGACACCTCTGCCCAGAATGAATTATGGCAAGGGGTTAAAATGGCAAGAAAGGGTAAAACACAGAGGAATCTGCAAGATTAAAAGATCTCGTCAAAATAAAAGAACAGCTGAATTACATTAGCAATGAACAAAATGTCAGTTTCTTCCAGTGTTGTGTTATATCTTCAGATCTGTGAAATATGTTGCACCAAATTTGATATTTTTAAAACACCTATTTACCTGGAGATATTGTATATAAGATATTATAGTCATTTTTCCAAAATAAAATACAATGTATACATTAATTTAATGAATATTTGAATAGACTTTTCCCTAATTACTAATTGACCCTAATTGAATGACATTGAGATTTTTTTTAAAAGCATTTCAATTGTTTTGTTTGTACTTCGCCTGGAAAATATTAAATTAGATAGATTCAAATTCAATTTATTTTCCACCATCCCTATACTATAGAATGATTAACAGAGAGGTCCATGAATATGTATTCCAATAACAAATCACTACTCTGGTTCTTCTGCTTTTGGAAAGTTCAAATGTTAGAGAAGGAACTAAACTTTCATTTACCCTATTTTCCCCAAAATAAGACATCCCCTGATAATAAGCCCAATTGGGTTTTTGAGCACATGGCAATAAGGCCAAGCGCTTATTTCAGGGTTCAAAAAAATATAAGACAGGGTCTTATTTTCAGGGAAACACGGTAATAAAAATGTTTATTCTCCAGAACTGTAACTTCTCTGGGTAAAATTGCATTAGCGATTGAGGTAGCACACTAAGATAGATAAATACATAGATGATAGACAGAAGATGATAGATAGATAGATAGATAGATAGATAGATAGATAGATAGATAGATAGATAGATAGATAGATAGATAGAAGATAGGGAATGGATGGATGGATGGACGAATAAGATGATGGATGGATAGAGAGAGAGAGAGAGAGAGAGATAGGTAGATAGATGGACAAACTTTTCATGTCTTCCTTCACAGGTTATGCATAACAAACTTCTAAAAAGTTTATTGATTGGCTCCTTCAAAGTAGATTTGGGAACTGTTTACAACGAACCAGGTAAGCAAGATATTTTCAGCAATTCTTTTTGTTAAGTAGTTTTTTCTGCTTAACTTGTTGCACCTCAAGGTTAATTCATTTAACTTGCAATTAAAATAAAAAGCAAACAAAGCAACCCACTTCTGTATTGTGTAGATATTGCGTATTCACGGCTCATATTGAATCATCTATGTTAAGGTTAAAAGAGACACGGTGGCTCAGTGGCTAAGATGCTGAGCTTGTCAATCCAAAGGTCGGCAGTTCAGCGGTTCGAATCTCTAGTGCCGTGTAACGGGGTGAGCTCCTGTTACTTCTCCCAGCTTCTGCCAACCTAGCAGTTCGAAAGCACATAAAAAATGCAAGTAGAAAAATAGGGACCACCTTTGGTGGGAAGGTAACAGCGTTCTATGCACCTTTGGCATTTAGTCATGCCGGCCACATGACCACGGAGATGTCTTCGGACAGTGCTGGCTCTTTGGCTTTGAAACGGAGATGAGCACCGCCCCCTAGAGTCAGGAACAACTAGCACATATGTGCGAGAGGAACCTTTACCTTTAGGTTTCCCCTGAGTGTGCACAAATTTGGATCACAACTTTTGCTATGTTAAAAGTTTGAAAATTGGCACCAACTTGATGTAAGAAAGGACAATATCCATAGGCAGAATATTTGAACACATTGCAATTAACCCAAAAGTGATCATAAACCTTCAGAAACAGAATTACAAAGATTGGTTTCTTTGAGCTCACAAGTTCACAATGAGATTTAATATAATTTCTTGACTTCTGGGGGAGATATGTCAATTAAAGATGTCTCCATGTAATTGGAAGCAATGACTGCAGCAAAGATCAAGCACCTGGTGAATACTATACACCGGTTCCTTGGAATCTCTCCTGGATAATGGTAAAACAGGAGATCACCCACATGCGGCCCAGATGACATCTCTTGGAGAGAAAGCTGCAGGACAGTGGGTTTCCATGGGATTAAGTCCCATGGGGCTGTTTCCTCAACAACCTGAGAACTTCTCATTGGACATTGACTGATAACAGAGGGTAGCCAGGGAAAAAAGGGGAGCTTAATTGCATATTTTTCTTGCCAAGCTGATAGATAGATAGATAGATAGATAGATAGATAGATAGATAGATAGACAGACAGACAGACAGACAGACAGACAGACAGATAATCTTTATTGACATTTTTTTACTGTGGGCACACTGGAACACATTAAAAATGAAATTCTGTTGTCTGCTCTCAAAAGTGTACACATACATAACACACATATCCACAATATATATATATATATTACACACACACACACACACACACATATGAGGCTGGATCTTATATTAATTTTTGCTCCAAAAGACTCCAAAAGATTATGAGCCAAGGTGGCGCAGTGATACAGTACTGTACTGTACACTACAGTACTGCAGCTACTTCAGCTGACTGCTAGTTCAGCAGATCAGCGGATCAAATCTCACCGGCTCAAGGTTGACTCAGCCTTCCATCCTTCCGAGGTGGGTAAAATGAGGACCCAGATTGTTGGGGACAATATGCTATTTAGTATACTGTCTTTGGTGTAAGCCGCCCAGAGTCCTCGGAGAGTGGGCGGCATAGAAATATGAATAATAAAAATAAAAATTAGGGCTTATTTTCTGGTTAGGTCTTATTTTGGGGGAAATACGGTACTAAATGCACCCATCTGGCTGACAATCATAACTGGGGCTTATTTTGGGGGTATATTACAAGTATCCTGAAAAATCATGCTAGGTTATTGGGTCCTAGCATGTTGGGTCCTATTTCTGGGGAAACAGTGTGTGCGTGTGTGTATGTATATGTGTATATATGTGTGTGTGTGTGTGTGTTAAATGTTTTTCTATCGAGACACCTGGTCTACCCCAGCATGTGGGAGGGAGCATACTGCATCCCTTTCGCCTTTCAGCTCCAATCCAGGAGCCCTCAAGCAGTCGCATTCACGACAAACCACTTTATACCAAATTTATATTTCCCTGAGGGCTGCTTGAGGGCTCCTGGATTGGAGCTGAAAGGCGAAAGGGATGCAGTATGCTCCCTCCCACATGCTGGGGTAGACCAGGTGTCTCGATAGAAAAACACTTAATCTCTCCCCTGGCTCAAACTGATGAAAGGAGGAGAACGTGTGGCTCAGAGCTTAATACAACTGTCTAACATGCAGGCAGCCCAAGTAAGGTCTTCGAATCCGAGTAAGGGTATGGCTAGCTGATGAGAGCTAAATAGCTTGAAATAGATCTATACTAGTCTCCCTTTATTTCTTTATCAGCGAAAAATAAATTTGATATGTGTATATATATATATATATATATATATATCAATTTTCTTACTTCTTCGTAGGGTCTATGTGTGTTTTTCTTCTAGCCAGGTTTTCCCTACGTAGCCAAGGTTTTTTTGTAGCTCCAGCTCAGTAGAATCTCATCTACTCGGTTCTGGGCTTTTTTCTTTTCTAACACCTAGCAAGCTCTCACTGCTAGGTGGGAGACCTAAATAGATCCATTTCTAGCTCGTTAGCTTTCATCAGTAGGCCACACCCATCTCCTCCCTGTAAAGGCATAGTATCAATTTTCTTACTTCTTCGTAGGGTCTATGTGTGTTTTTCTTCTAGCCAGGTTTTCCCTACGTAGCCAAGGTTTTTTTGTAGCTCCAGCTACTGAGCTGGAGCTACAAAAAAACCTTGGCTACGTAGGGAAAACCTGGCTAGAAGAAAAACACACATAGACCCTACGAAGAAGTAAGAAAATTGATACTATGCCTTTACAGGGAGGAGATGGGTGTGGCCTACTGATGAAAGCTAACGAGCTAGAAATGGATCTATTTAGGTCTCCCACCTAGCAGTGAGAGCTTGCTAGGTGTTAGAAAAGAAAAAAGCCCAGAACCGAGTAGATGAGATTCTACTGAGCTGGAGCTACAAAAAAACCTTGGCTACGTAGGGAAAACCTGGCTAGAAGAAAAACACACATAGACCCTACGAAGAAGTAAGAAAATTGATACTATGCCTTTACAGGGAGGAGATGGGTGTGGCCTACTGATGAAAGCTAACGAGCTAGAAATGGATCTATTTAGGTCTCCCACCTAGCAGTGAGAGCTTGCTAGGTGTTAGAAAAGAAAAAAGCCCAGAACCGAGTAGATGAGATTCTACTGAGCTGGAGCTACAAAAAAACCTTGGCTACGTAGGGAAAACCTGGCTAGAAGAAAAAAAAAAAAAAAAAAAACATATATATATATATATATATATATATATATATATATATATATATATATATATATATATGTTTTCTCAGGTTTTCGCGGGTGTTTGTATGTAGGTCTTTGGTTATTCGGGTCTTCTCCCACGTAAAATTGGAAGTGTCTTGGCGACGTTTCGACGAAGTCTCATTCGTCATCTTCAGGCTGGTGTTCTCGGCTTCGTGCTTCCAGGAGCAATGTGAGATCGCAGCTGTCTCTTCCTTTTAACTGCTAGTGGGGGTGTGAGCTGATTGGGTGGGAACTTGGCTGTGTTCTGATTGGGTGGAGGTGTGTTCTGATTGGTTAGGGGCTTGGCTGTGCTCTGATTGGATGGGGGGTTGGTTGTGCTCTGATTGGTTGGGGGGGTGTTCTGTTTGGGTGGGGGCTTGGTTGTGCTCAGCTTATAAGAAGATCACCAACCTAATCCAAAAAGAAACCCCCACTAAAATCCAAGACAGAGAACAAGAAAACGGCAAAGCCCTCCTCCCATACATAAAAGGCACCACAGACAGAATAAGCAAAATCCTCCACAAACATAACATCAAGACAGCATTCTGCACAAACCGAAAAATATCCACCATCCTAAGGAACCCCAAAGACAAAATTGAGTTAGAAAATCAAGGAGTATATGAAATCCCATGCACCGCCTGCCCCACCACATACATTGGACAAACCAACAGACGAATAAGTGCACGCATAGAAGAACACAAGAACTCAGTCAGAAAAGAGGAACCAACTTCTTCCCTGGTCCAACACCTTAAAGCCACAGGACATGATATTGACTTTAAAAAGACCAGAACTATCGCCAAAACTGAACACTTTAACAACAGAATAATCAGAGAAGCCATCGAGATAGAAAAACGCCCACACAGCATGAACAAACGAGACGATACCTCCCGCCTACCAGCCATTTGGAAACCCGCCCTTATTGACAAACGAGTCCCTAACACGACGAATGACACCAGACCCACACTCACGAGAGCCACACAGGATGTCACCACCACACATCCACGCAGAAAGCAGACTCAAACCCACACTGATAATGAGCCACGACCAAGGACCAGAAGCCAAACCTCAGCTGCATCATTAGCCACTTTAAACCCCTCCAATCCATACATGAAGCAGACTGACACCCACCATGAAGAGCTCGCACGGCCACAAACACGAAGCCAAACAACAACAACGCAGCTCACCAGCTCAAATCCCCCTGCAACTCAGACTAAGCTGAGCACAACCAAGCCCCCACCCAAACAGAACACCCCCCCAACCAATCAGAGCACAACCAACCCCCCATCCAATCAGAGCACAGCCAAGCCCCTAACCAATCAGAACACACCTCCACCCAATCAGAACACAGCCAAGTTCCCACCCAATCAGCTCACACCCCCACTAGCAGTTAAAAGGAAGAGACAGCTGCGATCTCACATTGCTCCTGGAAGCACGAAGCCGAGAACACCAGCCTGAAGATGACGAATGAGACTTCGTCGAAACGTCGCCAAGACACTTCCAATTTTACATGGGAGAAGACCCGAATAACCAAAGACCTACATATATATATATATATATATATATATATATATATATATATATATATATATATATGTGTGTGTGTGTGTGTGTGTGTGTGTGTGTGTGTGTGTGTGTGTGTGTGTGTATACACATACACATACATACATACATACACACAAATACACATATATGCACATACACCCAGACATATAAATAATGTGTGTGTACTCTCAAGCTTCCTCAGAAAAAGGAAGTTTGAGAGTTGACAAGGTTGATTATATGGATCAAAACTGTGACCGAATCTGGATGTTTTGCTTCAGATACCTCCTCCCAGAAAGTAACAAGGAAAACAGATTCTGCCTTGCTGGAATCCTTTTAGCAAGGATCTCAAACCCACTGCTGGATGCTGTTCTCATGTGTATGTTTTTCCAGGTCATCAGTTCTGTGACAAATGGGCCGTTCTCACGAATCCAGCAGACATTAAGACAGGAGTCAAGGGATATCTGAAATGTGATATCAGTGTGGCAGGGAAAGGAGACACGATCCAAGCAGTTCAGAAAGGAAGTGATGCCGAAGAGCAGATAGAGAAGTATGACATCCCTTCCCTTCTTCTCCAGCTGGCTCTCAGCTTCTATAAAAAGGAGGCAGCTGCCGTGCAAAATAATGGAAATCCTGCAGGAATAACATGGGTCTTAGGTGGTGCTTGGCAAAATCTATCTTAGCTACGGTGGTTTGCTTTTGATTAAAGAGTTCCTTGGGAAACAGCAGTCTTAATTGCTGCAGAATTCTTGGGATTTTATGGAGAGAAGCTTTGATGGTTGCATTTGGGTAAAATAAAGATGCTAAAATACGTATCATGCATTTCATTTTCACTCCCATTCTGAGATAATTTTGATCATTCCTTGCTAGATTGGAGGCATTCAGACTGGCAATTTATATTTAAATTTAAACAGCAAGCATGAGAAGCAGGATGGATCTGCACTAAAAGGAAGTCAAACTCTTTCAAGTCATGGTCATAATTTGAACAGAGGGCCCTCTGTTTGCTTTTGGAATTCATTAATGCCTGTCCACAATTACTTGTGTGAATGATGTCTTTAGCATAGTATTTCTCAACCGTTGCAACTTTAAGATGTGTAGACCACACAGTGCTGACTGGGGAACTCTGGAAGTTGAAGTCTACACATCTTAAATTTGCTTTGGTGGCACAGTGGTTAGAATGCAGTATTGCAGGCTAATTCTGCCGACTGCCAGCAGTTCAATTCTCATTGGCCCAAAGTGGACTCAGCCTTCCAATGACAGTGACAACAAGAAATTTGTACATTCAGATTGCAAGGTTCCATTAATGGAGCCTTACAATAAAGCAGAATTAGCACATCTTTTGTGTTTCCTGAGCCATGGTGGCTCAGTGGTTAGAATGCAGTATTGCAAGCTAACTCTGCCTACTGCCAGGAGTTCAATCCTGACCTGCCTCAGCCTTCCATCCTCCTGAGGTTGATAAAATGAGGACCCAGTTTGTTGGGAGGCAATATGTTGACTCTGTAAACTTGTTAGAGAGGGCTATAAAGCACTGTGAAGCGGTATATAAGTCTAAGTGCTATTGCTATTGCTAAGGCTGAGAAACACTGCTCTGGACAAATAGATACAGTTGTTCCAAATTCAACATCCAATTGGACTTGGCTTTTTTTAAAAAAAATATATCTAATTTTGATTTAATTTGGGTTTGAATGTAATAAATGCAATTAAGATTCCACTATACTACTGAATTAAAGTCACTTGATCATTCTTTGCCTAGTTAATAATGTCCTCCTACGGATCCATTCAAAATTGGCAAATTTGGGTGGCAAATTTGGACAGCTTTGGGCTGCAGCCAAGGGTTCATTAAGCATTGAGTTGCTTGGATGTATGCAACCGTTCGTGTGGAATTTCTTTGCTGAGTTTTCTTCAGAGGTTAGCTTATCTGTTCCTTTTCTTTTCTTCCATTTCCCACTCTTCTCTTCCAGAAATCTCTTGATTCCAAAGGGATTTCCATCAGAAAGACCTTGGGCTAGATTTTATGTGAGAATCTACAAAGCTGAGGAGCTTCCAAAAATGAACTCCAGCATCATGGCCAACGTCACAAAAGCTTTCATAGGCGATAGTAAAGATCTGGTGGATCCATTTGTGGTTGTCATGTTTGCAGGTCAAAGGGTAAGTGGACACGTACAGGGATTGCCTTTCCTGGCCAGTTGGTCTCCTACAGCCTTTACTTTTTTTCTTGTTGTCTCCTAACAGCTAAAAATGCATAAAATTTTAATTTAGCTGTGGTGAATTTTGAATGAGCAGGGTTATGTTAGCAACTTCAGCAATTTATGCATTTGTTTTACAATGTTTTATACTGCCCTAAACCACAAGACTTTAGGTGCATAATAAAGGAGAAAACCACAATGTGGTCAGGTTTCCCCAGCGCCTTTCAAATATAAATTTATGTCAGAATCAACATAATAACTAATCTTAACAGTAGGCTAAGTGCCCATTCAAATGAGGCTGACTGATGATCTCTCATCTACTAAGATTGGAGATGGGGAACTATGTCCCCTTTCTGACTTGTGGACTTCTACTCCCAGAATTCCTGAGCCAGCATGGCTGGCTCAAAAATTCTGGGAGTTGAAGTCCTCAAGTCAGAAAGAGACCATCATTCCCCATCTCTGAACTAGATACTGCAGTGAATAAGGGATTGGATTAGATGAACTTTAATACCATCTGATTCTATGAAACAACTGGTCTCCAGAATTTCTGGAATTCCAGAAGGTTTGGGGCCAAATGTACCTCAACAGTGGTGGTGGGACCCTCAACAGGTTCTCCCTAAGTATTCAGACAGGACAGATACAATCCACGTGACTCCTGATACATCCTGGAGCTATGCTGTATAGGGCATTATTTGTATTAATCAGCATTTTGAATTGGTCCTCTTGGCTACCACTTCAGCAATCTCAGAATGAGTGTCATCTACTGTATTCCAGTTCCAACTTTGACTTGTCTTCAAGGGCTGTTCCATCAAGAGCACATTGCAGTAGAAAACTAAGAAGTTTGCTTGCACAATTGTTTCAGGATTCAGTTCTGCAGAAGGAGGGATAGCATTGCTGTATGATGTATGGAGAGTTCTACCAAAATGCTTCTCCTATTTGTACAAAAGCTGTATCTTTCTTTATCTTTCGGGACTTACACTAGATTTCCTTCTTCATCATTCCCAGCAGGATCCCATGTAGATTTCTGTCTTTGAGTAGAAGATCACTGCTATTGTCAACTCTGAAGCTGGCCTGACTGAAGCCATCTTGGAGGCTTCAGTGTTGCCACAATGGTGATAAGGGATAGGGAGAGAGGAATAGAGATAGCTGGGGTTTTGTAGCCAAAACAATATAATTTCCCCTGAGAACCAAGGACATTCCCACAGGTGGCTGAAGAGAGGAAGAGTGAAGTTTCCAAGCAACCGGACAGCACCTTGACTGGACTATGTGACTGATTGTTTGGGAAAGGGGGAATTTTTTTCCTTTTAATCAGGTGAAAGCTGCAGGAATATTCAGAGTTGGTTTTCATCAGTCTGTGCCAATATGATATATCCAATAAACCTGTTCTTTGAGGAACCTACTTGCCTCGGAGTTCTGTTTGCTATGGGTGTATTACTTGGAACCCTGACAGTTATTTCTCATGAATATCAGAATCCAGAACGAAGTTATGTTAGAACAGGGGTCTGCAACCCCGGGCTGTGGCCCATTACTGGGCTGTGGCCTATTCGGAACCGGGCCATGTCAGTGGAGGGCCAGTGCACATGCACGCACACACAGCTTGATCTGCACAAGCAGCAGGCTGGTGTGCATGCAGCTCAACTTGTGCAAGTCGAAGTGGGGAGCATATGTGCCTGCCCACTGGCCCGCCACTCACACAAGTCCAATTGTTTGCACGTGTATGAGTCAGCCTGTGGCTTGTGTGGCCCAGTTCCCCTCTCCCGCCCCAGCCAGGCTGCCAAGCCACAAAGATTGAGGACCGCTGCATTAGAGAGTATTGTTCCCAGCTAGAGTAGAATGGGTGTTTGGTGACGACCTCCTTTAACCAGTCTCTTTTGTTTTAGGGGCGAACCACGGTGCAAAAAAATTGTGCTGATCCTGTGTGGCATGAACAGGTTGTCTTTAAAGAAATGTTTCCCCCACTGTGCCGGAGAGTCAAAATCCAAGTATGGGACGAAGGCAGCATGAATGATGTGGCTTTGGCAACTCATATGATAGACCTGAAGAAGATCTCAAATGAGCAGGACGGCGAGAAAGGTAAAGAGACAAATGCTTCTCTGGTTAAAAAACAAACTCAAGCTGTAGAGGTGTGATGATCTTGGAGAATGAGGTGCTGCCTAGGAAACAATCAGATAAGAAAAACAGGAGCCCCCTGGCTTAACGGTTAGAGAAAGAAACTTAGAGTGGACATACCATAATTGATCAAGTGGTTAAAAATGACAGCAGGACGTTTGCACATTCATATTTGCATGATTCCATTAATGGAGCCTTACAATAAAACAGAATTAGCACACCTTAGTTTCAATTGAGAAAATGTGAACATCTTAGACCAAGCCAAGTCAAAAATGCCAGGGAATTTCTAGAAGCCTGGCACTCTTGACAAATCAGCCACCAAGATCAGCATAGATTTACTCCAAGCTTACATCAGACCAACAATCAAATAAACAATACCCCAATCAAGAAACTGCCAAAGAAACAAATAGCAAACAGAATCGCTAAGACCACCCCCACCAACATTGACAGGCAAGCCACTAGAATATAAACTGACAGCAAACTGCACTCCTTACTAGCACTGATGATCAGTGGTGGGTTCCTCCCGGTTCGGCCCGGTTCTGCCGAGCCAGTAGTGGTGACGATATGATGTCACCGAACCGGTTCTGCCTCCTCTGCCCCCCCGTGTTACTCTTACCTTTTATTTGGCCCCACCCCCAATCTATTGCTGTCTCCTGAGTCCCAGCTGATCGGCTAGAAGGAAAAAAACTGTTTAAACTCTTGCTGTGGGGCTTCAAAGGGCCGCCCTACAGCTGATCAGTGTTAAAAGGCAGTGTGGTGGTAGACCGGTGCCTCCAAAAACAAATGAGTAGACCGGTGCCTACAAAAATAAATGAGTAGACCGATGCCTGCAAAAATAAATGGGTAGACCAATGCCTGCAAAAACAAATGAGTAGACCGGTACAGCTCTGCAAGCAATTAAAAGCCTGGTAGACCAGTACCTCTGCTAAATCCTAAAGAATTGTCACATGACCATCAAGTCACACCCACAAAATAAGCCACGCCCACAGAACCAGTAGTAAAAAATTTTAGAACCCACCCCTGCTGATGATGTTACCTATTTGGGTAATGAAATGTCTGCAAGAAAATAAGCAAGCTCAGAGAGCACCAAGGACCCCTCACTTCAACACTGAGCTACAAATATTCTCCTTTATTGACACCTTTCCTGAGCTGTGATGGCGCAGTTGTTAGAATGCAGTATTACAGTATTCCGTCCTTCTGAGGTTGGTAAAATGAGGACCCAGATTGTAGTTAAAGAATATATAATTTCTTTTTATAGGGTAGATTGAATTGCCCAACGCACTCATACGCACACTTTTCCCTTGGAGGAAAAAAAGATGGTACCCAAATCAATGCACAATGCATTTCCTGTTATTTTAGTTCACCACAGTACACATATCTAAAATTGTAGAAAAGCTATCTGAGAACTTGGTTTTCAAGTAGATTCCCTTTACTGGAACTTCTTTTCAGGGAAATCAAACTCTCTTGTTTTCTAAACTGGATTGGATAAGGCACAAATACAGCACACACACCCAGGGGTGGGCTTCAAAAATTTTAGCAAGGGTTCTTTGCCGAGTTGCTGGGTGGGCGTGACCATGGGGGTGTGGCCTAGTCAGCCTCCTGCATTATGGCGGGGTGTGTGTTTTGTCCTCCCCGGGCTCTGGAGGTTTTCTTTGAGCCTCCGGGAGGGCGAAAACGCCCCTCCCCCAGGCTCCAGAGGCTCTCAGAAGACCCGAACTTCCAGTAGGCCCATTTTTTGCCCTCCCTGAGTCTCCGCGTGCACCTGCACTTACCTGCATCCAAAGCGGGCCATGTGGGGACTCCTGGGAGTGGGGCCAGCCAAGAGTTGGATTTGGGGGTTCTCCGAACTGCATAGAATCTTAGCTAGAGGTTCTCCTGAACCAGCAGTGGGTTGCCCCCGGTTCGCACTGGTTCTACAGAACCGATAGTAAAACTGGCGGGAGGCCCCGCCCACTGACCCTGATGTCATGAAAACGTTTCTGTGCATGTGCAGAAGAGCACGAGCGGCCCCGTTGCGAACCGGTAGTAAAGGTAAGTAGAATCTACCCCTGTCCTGAACCCCTGCGAACCCCCAGCGGCCCACTCCTGCACACACCTCATTCATTTACAATTATGTAAAAGTCACCTATAATTTCTAGTCAAGACTTTAATTTACTTGTGTAGATTTACTAGCAAATAAATATATCAATTTGTAAGATATGCAGCAAGCCACTATGCTACCTCAAAAGTGTATTTGGCACACAACTAAACATGCCTGCTTCAGTGGTGGGTTTCAAAATTTTTTACTACCAGTTCTGTGGGTGTGGCTTGGTGGGTGTGGCATGGTTTGATAGGCGTGGCAGGGGAAAGATACTGTAAAATCCCCATTCCCACCCCACTCCAGGGGAAGGATACTGTAAAATCTCCATTCCCTCCCCAATCCAGGGGAAGGTTACTGCAAAATCCCCATTTCCTTGCAATCAGCTGGGACTCGGGAGGCAGAGAATAGATGTAGGCAGGGCCAGTCAGAATTTTTACTACCGGTTCTCTGAACTACTCAAAATTTCCACTACCGGTTCTCCAAACTACTCAAAATTTCCGCTACCGGTTCTCCAGAACTGGTCAGAATCTGCTGAAACCCACCTCTGGCCTGTTTGTGTTGGGCATCTTTGTTTTTCTCATGCTTTATTAGACTTTCTCTTTATGGAACGTATCTCTTTTTTCAGGTTTCCTGCCTACTTTTGGGCCTGCTTGGATCAATCTTTATGGTGCACCCAAAACCCACGGCTTGATGGATGACTACCAGGAACTCAACGAAGGTTATGGGGAAGGTGTCTCTTTTAGGGGTCGTCTCCTAATTGAGCTTGCAGTGGAAATCCTCTCTGGTGCAGCCCAGGAATCAAAGTTCTCAAAGATCATCAAGGATGTGAAACGGTCATCAAAGGACAAAGATTCTAAAAGTTCAAAAGGGACCGGAAAAGACAAAGGGGCAGAAGATGGCAAGTCACCTTCCTCTTCAGACAAAACAAATTCAACAGATGCAGAAGTGGAAGCTTTTGATGTCCCCCCTGAGGTAAATAATTAAAATCTGGATCTGCTTTACTAGATGAATCTTGCTTTACTAGATGAATCTTGAGGCTTTATTCTGAGGCAGGATAAGAAAATAACACAATCATATAACCCAAATCAGCAATCAAAAACTATTCAATTATACTAAAGAATATAATAAGATCTTATGACCCTTCTGGCAGGGAATCCCAAAGAGGTGATGGCAGGTGGACTCAGGGGTGGGCTTCCATAATTTTAGCAAAGGGTTCTCTGCCTGGTTGCTGGGTGGGTGTGGGCGTGGCCATGGTAGGCATGGCCTAGTTGGCCTCCTGCACCATGGCGGGGGGGGGTGTTTTTGCCCTCCCCAGGCTCCGGAGGCTTTCCTTGAGCCTCCAGGAGGGCGAAAACTGCCTCCCCAGGCTCCAGAGGCCCTCTGGAGACTGGAAACGGGCCTGTTTCCAGTCTTCCCAAACATCTGGTAGGCCCATTTTTCACCCTCCCCAAGCCTCCGTGCGCGCCCTGCACTTACCTGCATCCAAAACGGGCCACGTAGAGACTCCTGGGAGGGGAGGAGTGGGGTGGGCAGGGCCAGCCAGGAGTGGGATTTGGGGGTTCTCTGAACTGCACAGAATCTTAGCTAGGGGTTCTCCCGAACCCCTGCGAACCCCAAGCAGCCCACCCCTGGATGAATCCCAAGAAGTAGGTCTGGTCTTGTTTTAGATGGCACAGCTCCTACTGAAAGGTAGTTCTCTGGGACATTTTTTCAGAATTTTCCATTTCCTCAACACACTACAGTTTCCAGAAGGGTTGGGTTAGAGGTACTTTTGTGTTCAGAAACAATGACCTCTTGAGGCTTTATTCTGAGGCAGGATAAGAAAATAACATAATCATATAACCCAAATCAGCAATCAAAAACTGTTCAATTTTACTAAAGAATATAAGACAAAGGAAGACCTTATGACCCTTCTGGCAGGGAATCCCAAGGAGATGGACCCCCTCAAAGCTACCAGGCAGGTAGACCCTCTCAAAGTTAGCAAACATGGAGCATAGGTTCTGAACCATAATTAAGCACTTATGCTTCTCAATGGTCTCATCTCACCGGATGTTATCAATGACAAGAGAATAACTATCTATCTTGGAATATGCTGCATTCCTGCCAGGACTAAGATCATCAAATTTTGTTGAAGGTGGTGATGAGACCACATGAAAGTTAAGGATCATCTGTTTCTCAAGGTTATTTGAAGATGAGAAAGATCATCCTACTCTGCAAGTCAGAACAAAGGACTAGAACGAAGAAAGTATAATCCAGTGTGACCTTTTAGTGACTAAAACAAATATTTGCTTAATTATGCACTACGTATTTGTCCATTACATGAGATTGTCAAGAAAGAGGTATACAGCACTATCTAATTCTTCCTCTGTTGGAGCCACCCTCACTACAGAAGGTTCATGGAGAAGTCATATGATCTTAAATCTCTTTAAATACAGTATGTACTGGGCCTGTGTCAACATGCAAATCTCTAAAGACAGATACCAATAGAGCTGGTCTTCTGTTTGCTTCTCCAAAGCACCTAGGGGCAAGACAAGATGTCATGGATGGATGATCATTAAAGAGAGATCCAACCTAGAATTAAGGAGAAATTTCATGACAGTGAGAACAATTAATCAGTGGAACATCTTGCCTCCAGAAGTTGTGGGTGCTCCATCATTGCAAGTTTTCAAGAAGAGACTGGACAGCTGGAATAATAGTCTGCTGCTTGAGCAGGGGATTTAAAAAAAATTCCTTATTTATTTTTATTTATTTGTTTCATCAAGCATGTATTAAATGACAGATATAAGTATAGACATAACTATGAATACATGAGATGGATACGAATAAAAGGGAACAGTAGGACAGGGACGGTAGGCACGCTGGTGCGCTTATGCACGCCCCTTACAGACCTCTTAGGAATGGGATGAGGTTGACAGTAGACAGTCTAAGCTTAAAGTTTTGGGGGTTTGGGGAAGAAACCACAGAGTCAGGTAGTGCATTCCAGGCATTGACCACTCTGTTGCTGAAGCCGTATTTTCTGGAATTGAGTTTAGAGCAGTTCACTTTAAGTTTGTATCTATTGTGCGCTCGTGTATTGTGGTTGAAGCTGAAGTAGTCATTGACATTGACTACTATGTAGGTAGGACATTGTAGCAGATAATTTTATGTACTACGCTTAGGTCAGACCGAAGGTGGCGTAGTTCTAAGTTGTGTAAGCCCAAAATTTCAAGTCTGGTGGCATAAGGCATTCTATTGCGGGTAGAGGAATGGAGGACTCTTCTCGTGAAATATTCTAGTCCAATGAAATATTGGACTAGAAGACCTCCAAGTCCCTTCCGATCCTATTATTCTGTGTTCTGTTGTTCTAGTTCTACTTTAAATTATATGCAATGTCAACCTTGGGATGATAGGAAGTACCAGGAGCCTCCTTGGTGTTATCTCCTTGGTGCTCTTGTGTTTATATCTGATAAAAAATAAAATAAAAATAAAATCTGTCTGCATGTTAAATCAGAGACTTTTTTAAGGAAAAACATCAGGATTCTTTGAAGGCAAATGTTGTGACTAAGGCTGAAGGCAAAAGGATGGGTAACGAGGGTAGCATTGATGAAACGGCTTGTGCTTGATAGCACTGTGTAAAATGCAGCATATTTCATCCACAGCAGTGGTGGGTTCCTCCCAGTTTGGCCCGGTTCTCCCGAGCCAGTAGCGGTGACGATATGACCTCACCGAACCGGTTCTGCCCCCCCACGCCTGACACGCTCCCCCACCCCTCGCGTTATTCCTACCTTTTATTTGGCCCCCACCCCCAATCTATTGCTGCCTCCTGAGTCCCAGCTGATGGTTAGAGGGAAAAAAACTGTTTAAACTCTTGCTGGGGGGCTTCAAAGGGCCACCCTACAGCTGATCAGTGTTAAAAGAAAACAAATGAGTAGACCAATGCGTGCAAAAATACATGAGTAGATCAGTGCCTGCAAAAATACACAAGTAGATCAGTACCTGCAAAAATAAATGGGTAGACCAGTGCCAGCAAAAAATAAATGGGTAGATCAGTACAGCTCTGCAAGCAGTTAAAAGCCTGGTAGACCAGTACCTCTGCTAAATCCTAAAGAATTGTCACATGACCATCAAGACACACCCATAAAATAAGCTGCGCCCAGAGAACCGGTAGTAAAAAATTTTAGAACCCATCCCTGATCCACAGGATGGGATTTTCTGTCCTTGGGCCTTGCAGATTTGTTTTTAAGGATCCTCTGCTTTTTAGAGAAGGTTTTAAAGATGGGAAGGGAGAAGGGCTGCAGGGACAGAGAAATTACTTCTCCCAGTTCTATTGAAGGAAGTAATTCGTTAACTTGTCCAGGGGCTTCTGCAGTCTGAATCCTGCAGTGTTTATTGTTTAGAGCTGAAGAGTATAATTAAACAGGGTGACATTTTATCCTAAACACACACATTATTTAACATTAATTTCATTCCATATGTGCTTAGATATGAATAAAGACGTCAGTAATTTATGTTGGTAATCAGCCTTGTAGCAGCATTTTTTATGTATCTCCCGTAAAGCGATCTTTAATCTTATGGAATTGCCTGTAAGGAAAAAAAAATGCTCAGTGCATAATCAGGGCAAATGATGAGGATTTGTTATGGTGTAAGATGAAATAAGTACTTTTACCACCTGATGCCGGTGGCCATATTCAAATGAAATGCATTTGTAAATTCTGCCTGAATCATTGACAATTATTACTTGAAAATGTAGATGTCTGTTCTTATGTGAAGATGGATTAGAACTGAATGATCTAAGTATTGATGTAATTGAGACCTTACCTCTGTCAATTCTCATGAATTCCATGGAGGTAATGTCTAAGTAATAATATGTAATATTGTGCAATATTAGAACTTTAGGCCATCGTATAGATATCTGATCATTGACCATAATAAAAGGTTTGATCAGGAGATCCAATACAGCAAGCTTTTCAAGCCTGTGGAAATTTTTGAACATCTGTTTTATAAGCACTTTGATAGTAGATTTGGCAAGTATCAAAACATCTGGATTGACACAGGGCTGTGGCATCAACTATTTTAATTTCTAAAGAGACTTTTAAGGGTTAGTGATGGCATTGCTAAAAATACAGGTTATGCTTGAGGCCAGTAATTTTTTTTTTTTACAAACCTACTAGTTTTCTATTCCTTTTTGTTTCAGGTAAAGTAAAATAAACTGTGCAGAAATTACTTTCACGCCTGTTTTGCTCAGTTTCATATGTCCCATAACAAATATGAAACCAGTACTGTGCCAGAATTCTCTGGGCATATCTTGGTGTCTGTTCATGTGTAAACTGTTACAAATTCATTTTAAAGTAGATTTCCTTTGTGATGTTTTTATCAGATCCATGAAGAACAACTTGCGGAATTCCTTCTCTTTGGGGCATTTTTTGAAGCAACCATGATTGATAGGAAGGTTGGAGATAAACCAATAAGCTTTGAAGTATCTGTTGGTATGTGTATACAATTCTATTCCAAATAGAACTTCCCCAGGCTGATGTTACTGTTAACCATTTGGTCTGACTGTTCTTTCAAATAGCTTTACTCCAGGGTGGGGTTCAAATCATTTAGCAACGGGTTCGTTGCCCGTTGCTGGGTGGGCGTGGACATGGTGGGTGTGGCCTAATTGGCCGCCTGCACCACAGCAGGGGGGGTGTGTTTTTCACCCTCTCCAGGCTCCGGAGGCTTTCCTTGAGCCTCCAGGAGGGTGAAAACAGCTTTCCCTGGGCTCAAGAGGCCCTCCAGAGGCCTGAAACAGGCCCGTTTCTGGACTTCCGGAACTTTCGGGAGGCCTGTTTTTCGCCCTCCCCAGGCTCTGGAGGCTTTCCTTGAGACTCTGGGAGGGCGAAAACAGCTTTCCCCTGGCTCCGGAGGCCCTCTGAAGGCCAGAAACAGGCCCGTTTCCAGACTTCCGGAACTTCCAGGGGGGGTCTGTTTTTCACCCTCCCCAGGCTCCAGAGGCTTTTCTTGAGCCACCAGGAGGGCGAAAATGGCTTTTCCTGGGCTCTGGAGGCATTCCAGAGGCCAGAAACAGGCCAGTTTCTGGACTTCCAGAACCTCCGGTAGGCCCATTTTTTTGCCCTCCCAGGCCCTCTGCGTGGAGGAATGATGAATGAGCTGCATGGCCAACCAGGGATGGCATTTGGGGATTCATCGAACCCCGGCGATCCTTGGCTAGAGGATCACCCAAACCCTGCCAAACTGCCAGGAGCCCACCCCTGGCTTTACCTAATTTAGAAAGTGTGTACTAATGCCACAAAAAAAATAAAAATAAAAAACATTTTGCTCTTCCCTCAGGTTGCTTGAGTCAGGGCCAGTATCAAACTTCAGGAAAAACCCAGCATGTCTTTTCATTACAAGAAAAATCTTCTTTCGTTCTAAGTACATCAGTTGTTATCTCAAGATAACAAGCCTGTATTATCAGCTTGGGTGTAGAGAAGAAGGCTTTTTAGGTAAATAAGTCTAAGTCTAATATTGACTGAAACATGAGGCTTGGGAGAGGCTGAATGTGTCAAAACCTCATGAGTGTATTTGTGTACTGTGGATTAGAGCAAGGCCTTATCCTGTTTCTCCACCCTCTTAAGAAAGGTTAAGGGAGAGACTTTTCCATTAGTCATGCTGGCTAGGAGAGCTAGTCCTCGACTTATGACCACAATTAAATTCAGAATTTATGTTGCTAAGTGAGAAATTAGTTAAGGGAGTTTTACGACTTTTTTTTTTGCCACAATTGTTAAGCGACTCACTGCAGTTGTAAAGTGAATAACACGGTTGTTAACTGAACCTGGTTACCCTGTTGACTTTGCTTGTCAGAAGGTTTCAAAAGATGATCACGTGACCCTGGGGCATTGCAACCGTCATAAGTATGAGCCAGTTGCCAAGCATCTGAATTTTGATCACCTGATCATGGGGATGCTGCAAAGGTCATAACTGTGAAAAATAGTCATAAGTCACTTTTTTCAGTGTCGTTGTAACTTTGAACGGTCAATAAATGAACTGTTGTAAGTCGAGGACTATTTGTACTGTATCATGTATCAACTGGATATTATTCTATAGGATCAAAGAATTGATAGGATTGTAGTCCAAACTGTCAGGATACCAAGGGGAAGGTTGTAGACAGGGATTTTCCAAAGACCGAGGATATAGGTGAATCACACAGGTGATTTGTTATAGGGATCCCATTTAGGATCCCTTTCTAAAGCCTGTATCAGGGTTCCAAGTAACACCCTCAACGAAAGAAGACTCCGAGGCTTGGATTTCCTCAAAGTTACATTTTATTAGAGATGTCATATTGGCACATCTGGGGAAACCTAAATCTGAAAGCTTCCAGGTTTTCCCCACCCAAAAGAAAGTTCAAGTCCCTGCCCAGCACCCACAACGCACTGTCCCAACTGGAGATGCCTCTCAGTTCTCTCATGGCAGCTGCAGGGTATCGTGGCCTTGACTCTCTGAGAAAAGAATGTTATTTTGACTATATATCACCCATGCTCTATACATTCCCCCCTTCCATTTTCCCACAGTAGAAATTGTAGCAGGCCTGAAGGCCCAACTGTAAAAGATGGCTTCCAGCAGGGTGAAATGCTCCCGGTTCGGACTGGATCGCCCGATCCGGTAGTGATGGAGGCAGGTGGTTCGGAGAACCGGTAGCAAAAATCCCTGCTGAGGCACACAATCATCAGAGGCTTTTTTAAAAAAAAAATTTAAAGGCATTTTTTCTACAACCTTTTTGGTGGAAAAAATTCAGAGGCATTCAAAAGAAAAAAAGCCTCTGATGATCGTGCGGCTCAGCTGGGATCGTCAAATGCTTTTAAAAGCCTCTGATGATTCAAGCTGAGTTGCCTGATCGGCAGAGGCTTTTTTTCTTTTAAATGCCTCTGACAATCCAAGCTGAGTTGCCTAATCAGCAGAGGCTTTTTTTCTTTTAAATGCCCCTCACGATTCAAGCTGAGTTGCCTGATCGGCAGAGGCTTTTAAAAGAAAAATAGCCTCTGCCGATCAGGCAACTCAGCTGGGATTGTCAGAGCCTTTTGAAAGCATTTTTTTGCTGAAGAGGTTGTAGAAAAAATGGTTTTAAAAAAACCAAAGTTAAAAAAAAAATTTGGCCATGCCCACCCAGTCACATTACCCTCCACAACTACCAAGCCACTCCCAGAGAACCGGTAGTAACAAATTTTAGATTTCACCACTGGCTTCCAGGTCTGACAGCCAGGATTATAGGAGATATCTCAAAAGCTACCTGAAGGAAGAAGAATTATTGTTGGACTTACTTCAAAGTTCTCATGTTCCAAGGAATCAAGATTGCCATTTTCATTTATCATCAAATTCAATACATTCTGCTTCAATTGCCACTCCAGCTGCTATAAAAAGACTTCAAATATCCACTTGAAAACATAGACATGCAAAACAATGAGATCTCTTTTTTAAAAACTAGGTTACCTTTTTCTTAAGTATTTGGATACCTGAGGGAGTTACAGTATTAGCACTGTCGGAGGGAGATGTTCTGTGAAATCCCGCAGAATTTTAAGAATTTGAAATCTTTATGATACCTGCTCATCAGCACCAAATGTTTGGTACTGTAAATGAATTCCTGGGTTTTATCTTTAGTCCTAATCTCATTTCTATCTTTCTCATTTTGCCATCCTGACAAGTAGTTTTGGTTTTTGTAGGGGACTTTGGAAATGTGATTGATGGAGTGTCATCTGGAGCCAGGGGGAAAAAGAAGGCCCATGAAGGAGAAGAAGAAGAAGGTTCCCCTTTGTTGCACGAAGGAACAGGAGAAGATTCTCCTGACGTTGCAATGCCTCTGATATCTACCACATCTCCTGAAAAGCCATTAATTACGGAAGGAAACAGGTAGATTCATTCTGCTAAATTTCCATCTCTTGCTCTCTTTAACTGGGACTCTTCAAATAACCAATGGGTTGACACATCATTGAGCCAAGCTTAAGTATGGGTTGTTGACTAAACCACTACTAATTAAAGGTAAAGGTAAAGGTTCCCCTCGCACATATGTGCTAGTCGTTCCCAACTCTAAGGGGTGGTGCTCATCTCGGTTTCAAAGCCGAAGAGCCAGCACTGTCCGAAGATGTATCTGTGGTCATGTGGCCGGCATGACTAAACGCCAAAGGTACACGGAACGCTGTTACCAGTGGTGGGTTGTCCCCAGTTTGCACCGCTTCTATAGAACCGGTAGTAAAACTGGTGGGTGGCTCCGCCCACTGACCCTGACATCATCAAAATGCTCCTGCGCTTGTGCAGAAGAGCGCGCGGCCCCATTGCGAACCGGTAGTAAAGGTAAGTAGAACCCACCTGTGGCTGTTACATTCCCACCAAAGGTGGTCCCTATTTTTCTACTTGCATTTTTACATGCTTTCGAACTGCTAGGTTAGCAGAAGCTGGGACAAGTAACCGGTGCTCATCCCTGTTATACGGCACTGGGGATTCGAACCGCTGAACTGCCAACCTTTCAATTGACAAACTCAGCGTCTTAGTCACTGAACCACCGCATCCCTTAAACCACTACTAATTAGGTTCTCGTATAATACTAACTCCAGTGACTCGGATTGCACAAAACATCAAAACTTGACTCCCCATAAGTACCCAAAATTACTTTAGGGAGTTGTCAACAATTTTTTGGGATGTTCTAAACTGTGATGGAATTAGGGGCTAGTGAAGTGACTCTGCCTAGAGGAAAAGTCAAGAAAAAAAGTCAAAAAAGTTGGTCGGTCCCAGCCATCCTCTTAACTTTTTTGAACGGTGGGCATAACCCCTTGCCAAAATGATTTACTGGAACATCTATAAAAATTATCATGTGTCAGTCATGAAAAGGTGATAGGAACACAGAGTTGGGAAAGTAGAGAAAGTTAGCCAGTTAAAATACTGTAGAATACTGTACTGCCTGCATACTTCTATGTATATACCTGCTTATTAGGGCTTTGCCCCCCCCCCCAAGCGGTGTTGTTCTATACAAAGCTGGCTTATTGCCCCCACAATCTGGGTCCTCAATTTACCTACCTCGAAAGGATGGAAGGCTGAGTCAACCTTGAGCCTGATGAGATTTGAACTCTCACTAATTGCAGGCAGCTGGCAGCTAAGTGCTAGCAGTTAACAGCACTTAGTCCGCTGCACCACCGAGGCTATAGCATTTCAGACAAATGGTTATCCAATCTCTTCTTAAAAACTTGGAGCATTTACAACTTCTGGAGGCAGATTGTTCCACTGATGGTGATCCTTGTGGTTATTGGCACACTTGGTGCCATACCAAAAGACCTTGGATAGAAAAGCGGCACATCAATAAAATTTCCATCTGTCGATAACAAAACGCCAGTCACATCTGGGAATCCCAAAGAACTGTTTGACCAGGATCTAACAGCACCAATGATTCAATTGATTCATTAATCAATTCATAATTGAGTTAGGTATCATTTTTAAAAACAGATTTTTTAAAAAAACCAGGTAATTTTTAATGACTACTAACTTATGCTAGACCTTGTATGTGAGGTCCCTTAGGAAGTGGATTTCAACAGACCGATGAGCATTCTTCTCTTTCAACAGAAACTACCTATACTTGCCTTATGGTGAGAAGAAGCCTTGCGTTTACGTCAAGAGCTTTTGGGGGAATCAAACCTTTCGGTTGTATCTCTCAAATACCCTGGAAAAAATGGGAGATCTCTTGGTAAGTTTGGAATGACGCTGATGTTTGAGCCGCACATAGAGAGTGTGTCTTTGTGAAACAATTTTCAATCGATCAATCAACTCAGTTGTTTCAACTGGCGTAAGTGGGCAGCCTTTTCTGGATGGTTTGAAATGCTGAATACATATTGTGGGTGCATTATGCTCCTATGCTTTTGCTATTATTTTGCTTAAAATTTTGCTTAAAATCCCTGGTTATCCGCTGAGTTGCATTTGCAAAATGGGTAGCCATGTACATTGATTAAATAAATGGGTTTTTATAATACAGTAGTTTCCCTAGAGTAAACATTCATTTCTTATTGGAAATCTTTCAAGAAATTAAGGAAAAAGAAGAGACAGAATATTATAGAATATGGAATAAATAGTATAATTGGTTTAAGATTAACAATAAAGAATAATAACTATTAGGAGAGAAAAATAGAAGTACAAAATAGAGATGTATCCTATGTGCAGAGTGGAATAAAAATGTATATAATATGAAGGTAGAAATATATAATAGTAAAGAAATAACTAAAATGTACAGTTCTCTATAAGGGAAAAAGGGGGGAAAAAGAGGGGGGGGGGAAAGGAAAAAGAGGGGAAGAAGATGGAGTAATAGATTAAGATAAAGGGGAAGAAGAATAAAGTAATAACTGGAAGACCACTAAGAAACAATGCTTAATATGATAAGTTTATTTATATGTTGTATGTTGGGAAATCTTTCTGTTCATTGAACTATTTTGAATCCAGTGAGAAGGAGCTGGTGTCTTCACTCTCTAGTAAAAGTGTGTTAGGTTTGTTTTTGTTTACTATTATGCAGTGGTGAAATCCAAATTTTTTTACTACCGGTTCTGTGGGTGTGGCTTGGTGGGCATAGTGTGGCTTGGTGGGCGTGGTAGGGGAAGGATACTGCAAAATCCCCATTCCCTCCCCAATCCTGGGGAAAGGATATTGCAAAATCCCCATTCCCACCCCACTCTGGGGCCAGCCAGAGGTGGCATTTGCCAGTTCTCTGAACTACTTAAAATTTCTGCTACCAGTTCTCCAGAACCTGTCAGAACCTGCTGGATTTCACCCCTGCTATTATGGGTGTATCACACACACTTGTCACACAGCCTTCCTTTTAACAGTGTCAGAAAGATTAGACTTCTTTCTTTTCTCTTTTTTTCAAGTCAGGATTTTAATAAAATGCAACAGACAATTGGCGGAGAGACAAAATATATTTATTCAGCCAAAGTTGTCAAGTTGCTTTGGATGGGTGGCTGCATCAGGCTTTCTTTCCATCTATTTATAGGGGTTTTTTTTTTTAAGTCAATCATTATCAACCGAATGAAATATGTCGGCTTATATGTCGGCTTATTATTATTATTTTATTATTTATTATTTTTATTTCTTTTATATTGGATCTCTATGTCCTGTAAGATGGCTTGAGTAGGTAGCAATATAAATTTTCTAAATAATGAATGAATAAATAAATAAATAAATAAAATTATTACAAGAGTTTCTGCCCTATCAGCGTGAACATCTTAGGCATCAACATCCCAATCAACAACGAAAAAGCTACACACAACCAGGCACTTCGTAAACCGCTTAGAGAGGGCTGTTGTTGTTAGTTGCGAAGTCGTGTCTGACCCATCGTGACCCCATGGACAACGTTCCTCCAGGCCTTCCTGTCCTCTATCATCCTCTGGAGTCCATTTAAGCTCACGCCGACTGCTTCAGTGACTCCATCCAGCCACCTCGTTCTCTGTCGTCCCCTTCTTCTTTTGCCCTCCATCGTTCCCAGCATTAGGCTCTTCTCCAGTGAGTCCTTCCTTCTCATTAGGTGGCCAAAGTATTTGAGTTTCATCTTCAGGATCTGGCCTTCTAAAGAGCAGTCAGGGTTGATCTCCTCTAGGACTGACCGGTTTGATCGCCTTGCAGTCCAAGGGACTCGCAGGAGTCTTCTCCAGCACCAGAGTTCAAAGGCCTCAATTCTTTGGCGTTCAGCCTTTCTTATGGTCCAACTTTCACAGCCATCCATTGCAACTGGGAAAACCATAGCCTTGACTATATGCACTAGAGAGGGCTGTAAAGCATTGTAAAGTGGTATATAAGTCTAAATGCTATTGCTATTCCGGTCGAGAGAACTTCTCTGACTATGGGCTCCCGCAGGAATCCAAAAGCTCAGAAGACTAAATCTTCGTCGCCAAGACTAAGTCTTGGCGACCGACCCAGATTGGATCCTGCAACATTATCCTGGGACATGTATATTTGCCTTCATTCGTGAACATCTTCTTTTTATATTCGGTTAAACACGTTTCCTTATCTTAAAGTTACAGCAAACTTCATTATTTATGGTTTAGCAGATTTTTCTTTATCTACAGCTAAGCAATGGGCATTTTTTCTTTCTACATGTATTTTTCTATACATGTTTTCTTTTGTTACATGAAAGATTCACTTATTTATATTGACAGTAGGAACCAGCTACTGTCTTTCCTTATTGTAAGCATATAAAAATATTCCAACAATAATATGTACCTATAGCATCGATTGATATCTGAAATTATTTTAATGCCCTTCTTTATTCTTCTCTTTTTCTTTCAGGAAGAAGGTTTGGAGCAAGTGAAAAATCTCATTAAAGTTTCTGAGATTGCATCAGAAGAGAAAATAAAGTCAACTCTGGTTGATTTTATCAAGCAAAGTAGGTAAGAATACTCAGGGAAGAAACCTGTCAGAATAGTTCTACATGATTGATAGAAACTGGTGATATTTGGAAATGTTACACTTTCTGAATAGAATAGAATAGGATAGAATAGAATAGAATAGAATAGAATAGAATAGAATAGAATAGAATAGAATAGAATAGAATAGAATAATAGAGTTGGAAGGGATCTTGGAGGTCTTCTAGTCCAACCCCCTGCCTAGGCAGGAAACCCTACACCACTTCAGACAAATGGTTATCCAACCTCTTCTTAAAAACTTCCAGTGTTGGAGCATTCACAACTTCTGGAGGCAAGTTGTTCCACTGATTAATTATTCTAACTGTCAGGAAATTTCTTCTTAGTTCTAGGTTGTTTCTCTCCTTGATTAGTTTCCACCCATTGCTTCTTGTCCTGCCCTCAGGTGCTTTGGAGAATAGCTTGACTCCCTCTTCTTTGTGGCAGCCCCTGAGATATTGGAACACTGCTATCATGTCTCCCCTCGTCCTTCTCTTCATTAATCATGTAGAGAAGAGCCAGTTTACAGGTAGTCCTTGACTTACGGCCACGCTTGAGCCCAAAATTTATGTTGTTAAGTAAGACATTTGTTAAGTGAGTTTTGCCTGATTTTTACGATCTTCCTTGCCATAGTTGTTAAGTGAATCACTGCAGTTGATAAGTTAGTAACCCGGTTGTTAAGTGAATCTTGCTTCTCCATTGACTTTGCTTGTCAGAAGGTCGCAAAAGGGGATCACATGACTCTTGGGACACAGCAACGGTCATAAATATGAACCAGTTGCCAAGCGTCTGAATTTCAATCACATGACCCTGGGGATGCTGCAAAGGTCGTAACTGTGAAAAATAGTCATAAATCACTTTTTTCAGTGCCGTTGTAACTTTGAACAGTCACTAAATGAACTGTTATAAGTCGAGGACTACCTGTAGTGGTTAAAAGCACTAGGCTAAAATTGGGGGACTGTGACTTCTAGTTTTGCCTTAAGCAGAAAGCTAGCTTGGTGACCTTGGGCCAGTCACTCTCGCTCAGCCCTAGGAAGAAGGCAAAGGCAAATACACATACACACACATCATGCAGAGTTGATTTCTAACACACTGTATGTCTACGTTGATTTTGAATCTGTCCCACATCAGTTTGTGACTTATTTTTAAACAAATTATATACAAAAATAACTTTGCTTTTGATTAATTTTCCACAGAATAATCTTCTATACATAAGTCATTTGGCACTTTGTATTCACCTGAACTTAAAATACGTGTCTTTTGATCAATATTTATATATTCTACTTAAGCATTGTGTTGTAAAAAGGTTGAATCATAACCAAGTTTTATTCTGCATGTAAATAATTGAGCCTTGATAGTACAGTGGTCTAAGCACCCTGTTATTAACACAGCTGCCTGCAATTTCTGCTGGTTCGAATCTCTCCAAGGCTCAAGGTTGACTCAGCCTTCCATCCTTTCTAAGGTAGGTGAAATGAGGACCCAGTTTGTGGGGGCAATAAGCTGACTTTGTATAAATATACAAAAGGATGAAGGCTATTGCTTAACGCATTGTAAGCCGCCCTGAGTCTCCGGAGAAGGGCGGCATATAAATCAAATTAAAAAAAAAAAAAAGTGAGGGAAGTGTGAGTCATCTTAAAAATGAAAACTGATTGAAATCTTTGAGCACAGCAGCTAAATCAGAATTGCTTGCTTTTTTTATATATATTCTGTAAGTGTAAAAGTTATTACTGGCTTTGATTCCAATTTTGTGCAAAGGCCTACTTTCAATTGTTTTTTCCTTTATAAATTTACCTGCAATTCATTACTAGATAATCCAGCAAGCTTTTGATTCTGCCAGAAGAACGTAATATTGATTGGAAGCATTCACTAACAATTCTTGAAAATAGATATTGCCAAAATCTGCAAGATCAACGTAGTTATGCATATTTCTTTAAACTTCTGTTGGGTGTGGCGATGTAGGTGCAAAATAAAACAGATTAATTTCCTTTGGAATATTAACATAGAAATTGTGTTTCCGAATCTTCATGTTTTTTATAAATACAAATGATGACTGTATTGTGCTATAAATTAAAGCTCGTAATATATCTGCCTCTCCTGCTTTGCTAGATCAAAGTATATCCCAGTAGAAGCGCTATCTTTTTTTTTTTTTGTAGAAATGTTCTTTTATTGTCTCTAAAGCTTCTTTTGTGCATCCATAGATCGTTTATCACAAATGCTGAAAAAAAGCCCAAACTCATGAATCGGACAGCTTTGGATAAAAAAAGACTGAAACTGTGCAAGCAAGAACTGGTATGTGAACTATTTGATTAGGCTGTTGTGGGAATGAATTAAAAACCTGCTGGACCAATTGGCTGGCATTATATTTGTGCTAAGCCATGTTTGGTTTAACTATAATTTAATGAATGAACTGAATAAACTGTTCCAAGATCGAACCTGAGTCAGTCACTGGGACCAGAGGTTTACTCTTCTGAGTTTTCAGACTTGTGCTGGCCATCCAACCAATAGGAAAGCACCACATAAATATGATGTATAGAATAGCCTTAAGCACACATTTTGATAGAGCAAGGGTCGGCAACCCGTGGCTCTGGAGCCACATGTGGTTCTTTCATCACTCTGCTGAGGCTCCCTGTCACCAGTCAGCTCCACAATGGATAGGGCTTTCAGTTAGGACAGGTAGAGGAAAAAGGACGCCGAGGTAGGAGGAGACTCTATGATGGGGGAACTGGACTTCCAGTTGGCAGGGGGAAAAGGATGCCACGCTAGGAAGAGACTCGATGGTGGGGGAACTGGACTTCCAGTTGGCAGGGGAAAAAGGATGCCACATTAGGAGGAGACTTCTGTTCGGCTATAGAATTGAACGGGGGGCTTCAGGTTAGGACCTTTGTGGCTCTTTGAGTTTTTAAGGTTGCTGACCCCTGTGCTAGAGAGAAGTTCTCTGAGGATGGGCTCCAGCATGAGTCTGAAAGCTTGAAAGATTAAATCTCTGGTCCTGGTGACCGAACCAGATTGGAATTTACAACATTATCCTGGGACACATATATTTGTCTTCATTCATGAATAAACTATGTGTAACTAAATGTCCCCCTTCCCAAGTTTCATGCCATCTGTGGTTGTTGTTTTAAATGACAGTGTGTCACTACACTATACTCCATTACACGGGAGGTTGGAAATAGGGAATAGGGCAAGCCATGACCAAAATGGCTGAGTTCCCACAACACATAATGGCAAAGACATTACAATGAACAATTGTATGCTCAGCACCTACCATGGAATTCGATCACTCATGAAATGCTAAATGTGGTCACCATCCAGCCTGATGGAGAGCACTGGCCCAGTTCTGCTCACTTGCACAGATCTGAAGGAGAAATGTGGGAATGTGCTAAAAGACAGTGACAAATGGGAAGATCATTACAGGTATTTTTGTTGTAATTCAGTCACCACTAGTGACACACTGTCATTTAAAATAACCACCACAGATGGCATGAAACTTGGGCAGGAGGACATTTAGTTACACATAGTCCTTGACTTACGAACATCCACGTAGTAACCATTTGAAGAGACTTATGACCATCTCCATGGTCACATGATCAAAATTTGGGCACTGGGCAACTGGCATGTATTTACAATAGTTGCAGGATCCGAGGATCATGTGATCACCATTTACAACTTTCCAAGATGGCTTCCAACAAGCAAAGTCAATCGGGAAAGCCAAATTCTCTTAATGACCGCATGATTCACTTACATTGTAAAATCGGGTATAACTCACTGAACAACCACTTTGAGATGGACAAAGTTGTGGTCGTAATTTGAGGATTACTTGTATAGCAATAAATCCCTATAAAAAAGTAAAGGTAAAGGTTCCTCTTGCACATATGTGCTAGTCGTTCCCGACTCTAGGGGTGATGTTCATCTCCGTTTCAAAGCCGAAGAGCCAGTGCTGTCCAAAGACGTCTCCGTGGTCATGTGGCTGGCATGACTCAATCTAGAGGCACACGAAACGCTGTTACCATCCCACCAAAGGGGGTCCCTATTTTTCTATTTTGCATTTTTTAGGTGCTTTCGAACTGCTAGGTTGGCAGAAGCTGGGACAAGTAATGGGAGCTTACCCCATTATGCAGCACTAGGGATTCGAACCGCTGAATTGCCGACTTTTTGATCAACAAACTCAGGGTCTTAGCCACTGAGTCACCGCGTCCCTATAAATCCCTATAGGATGTTGCTAATGTGGGCAAAGAACCATGGGAATCTCTCCTGGAAAACCATGGGAATCTCTCTTTTGTAACTTTCTTGAGGCTGGGAAGTCACCTTTTAAAATCTATTGGCCTTCAAAAGTCTTAGGATTCATGGCTGCTGATGTTATGTTGTCATTGGCACCTCCATAGGCAAATCTGTCCATTAGGGAGGCAGTATTAAGAAAATGCCCACTTAATGCCTCCACCTTCTTGTCCTTCCAAACACTGCAATTGGAAGAATTAACTTTGAGGGGTTGGAATTTTGCACTTCCTCTCAAAGGACTTAGAGTTGCAGGTTGCCTTCATACTGCAAACTAGAGCATTTGCATCCCCTGGAATTGTGTGAGTCCCAGAACTAATCAGTTGTTTGAGCCATGGTGGCACAGTGGTTAGAGTGCAGTACTGCAGGCTACTTCTGCTGACTGCCGGCTAACTGCAATTTGGCAGTTCAAATCTCACCAGGCTCAAGGATGGCTCAGCCTTCCATCCTTCTGAGGTGGGTAAAATGAGGACCCAAATTGTTGGGGGCAATAGGCTGACTCTGTAAAACCGCTTAGAGAGGGCTGTAAAGCACTGTAAAGCAGTATATAAGTATAAGTGCTATTGCTATTGAGGGTGGAGATTCGTTCTCCAAGCTTTTGGGTTGGTTTTATTACCAAACATTTTGTTACCAGGCTAGGTAACAACTTCAGCAGAATTTAGGGAGAGATTTAGGAAAGATTAAAGGAAAGATTTCCCTAAATTCCCCTGAAGATGTTATCTAGCCTAGTAATGAAACGTTCAGAAACCGACCCACAAGCTCGGAGAACAAACCTCCACCCTCATCCTACATCCAAGCTACAGATATTCGCCACTCCTACAGATCCGTTGTTTCTCTGTGCTTTTACAGGAAGCCATGTCAAAGGATGCTAAAGGGATTCTCCAGCAGCAAAAAAAGAAGATTTCGCTAGATGAAATGATGCGTGAAACACAAAACTTTATAGAGAGGATTCGGTTCTTAATTGACGAGGTAACTGCTCGAGTTTCCTTTCTTCATCCACTTGATCTTCAAAGGCAACACCCTACTTTCTGCCTTAGAAATGATTTGTGATAGCTAGTGTTTTCTGAGACCTGGGCATTGCTTGCAAATTGCTATGGGCTCCTCCAGTGTAAAGAATAAAAGCATGCCTAATTAGACAATGCTAAGAATCAGCACCAATAGATATGCTTCTTGACATCTCCGTTGGGACTGGAACTTATGGTCAAGATTCACTTTACAAGAGAAAGCATAATGTCTCCTTAGCCTATATCCTAATATTGTCAGGTTTCGAGGTCGTCTCAAATAAATTGCATTTCAAACAAAGTCTTTGAAGAAAACTCCCATTTATTTAGCACGACATTCTAACTCTGACTGCATCACAGCCAACACTGACTTCCAGACCCAAATCCCTCCCTTTCCATTCCCCACTCCCCTGCACTCATTGGCCATCTTCCAAGTCACTCTACCCCTAATATACTGCTCCAGCTCAAAGGAATTTCCCCCCTCCCATCCCATCTCCTAGGGGATATTATCTCCAGGGAAAATAAGTAGGTGAAAAGTCAAACGTCCCTTTCCAGATGCCTCTGCTTCTCCTTCTTATGTCAGCACTAGAGTAAATGCAGCTTGAAGTGCTAACGAATATTTACATTTTTAAAAGACCTCCTCTGTGTGTGTGTGTGTGTGTGTGTGTGTGTAGTTTACAAAAACTTTCTTACGTTGTAATGTATACATTTGGACTGAGGACATTCAATCTCACTCCCTTCCCAACTGAGTAGGCTGATGTCTGAATGTAATTGTTGTGGTCCGCCAACAGCCTGCGGAGCTAGCAGCAGAGTCGGACAGTGAGCAGGCTGGGGCGGACCATGGGCCAGTTCTGGAGTCCGGGGAAGGCTCGGACAAGGGCTCTGCATCAGAGGCAGAGAAAGGGCCATCTGGGAGGTATGTGCTGCCTCCGGAGCCTCCAGAATCGGACCTTAGTGAGGAAGAGGAACCTGTTTCCAGTGCGTGCATGCGCAGAGCTGCCAGAAGTCAAGAACAGCTAAAACAAAAGGGACAACTTGGGAGTAGGGCTTGGAGATGATTGGCCCCTCCCATAAGACTTAATAGTGGAGGAAAGGCACGTGGGCCTTTGCAGGAAGCAATGTTTGTTCATTTGGTTCAGCTTAAAGCCTGAAGCTCTGTTTGATTCTGGACTCCGTGTGGCTTTGCCAATTAGATCTTTGGCAACGTGTCAAGGGAGATAAAGGTGGGTGATTATCCCGAAGGATTTCTCCCGAAGGACTCTTTATAACTAATTGGGACTCATCTGTGAATGAAAGAGAATATACAGCTGTTGCAATAAAAAAGGTTTTTGGGACTACTTGTGAGATTTAATGACTCAGGAAGCCTAGGTCAGAACAGTAATTTTAATTTTACTCTATAATGTACTGAATGTTTGTGAGTCCCTAGCAAGACAACATGTAAGTATTGGGGTTATTTTTTTTTTTTTAATGATCGGTTTTTCATGGTTGCCCAATTCTGATGTACAAACACGAATTGTGAAAAGTAGCTTTATTTGTCTTTTTTCTACAGCCCTTCCGTTTTTCTTTCTTTTTTAAAAAAAGAAAATTATATGGGCATAGGGTCTTTAAAACCCTCTATTATTGCCATGGATTTAAACACAAACACACACAAAAATCACACGCTCCCCTGTGTAGAATTGGCAGTCTAAAAGAAGGAGCTACAGGACTGGAATAAAGGATTAATTTTCCTCATTCCAATATATTTAATAATGTCAAACTGGGTAGGATCAGCATGTGCTTATGCTACAAAAAACAAAAGCTGAAAGTTAGAGATCAAAACATGCAATAAATAAACCCTCAAATCTGAGCTCTGAGTGCCATTAAAAATGGTATAATATCGTGCCCTAAATAGAGGCTTGTGAATGCAAAGCTATGCCTATGTTTTAATTTTGAAATAAAAGCTTGATGCGTTTAACTGAACCTTTGTTCATCCATCTGAATTTTTCAAATTGCTGCTGCTTCAAAAACAGATTTTGCAAGCTGGGCGCCTGCCTTAAAGCTGTCAATGTTCCTCTTTTCCAGCCTCAACATACAGTGCCCGACATCTTCATCTGGATGCTTAGCAACAATAAAAGAATCGCCTATACAAGAATCCCAGCCAAAGACGTGCTGTATTCCCCTGTGAAGGAGCAGCGGGGCAAACATTGCGGGAAGATTAAAACCCATTTTTTGAAAGTAAGGCTGAAAAGAAATAAAATAATCTTAATCCTCACTAAGTCTTATAGCAGTGGCCTCCAATCTTTTGGGCATCAGGGACTGGTTCCATGGAGAAAGATATTTTCGTGGACAGGAAATGCCTACATCCCGCAGATCAGGGGTGAAATGCTTCCAGTTCGGACCGGATTGTCCAATCCGGTAGCGATGGTGGCGGGTGGTTCGGGGAACCGGTAGCAAAAATCCCTGCCCGCCCCCATTGCCCAGCTGAGCCGCGCGATCATCAGAGGTTGTTTTTTTACTTTTAAAAGAATTTTTTCTACAACCTCTTTGGCCGAAAAAATGATTTTAAAAGGTGCTTTTCCCTCCAAAAAACTTTATAAATCTATAGGCATCGTGGCAAGTTAATAGTGGCAGATTTTCTCCTCTCTATCTAAACATCTCTCCTATTATTCAGATTGATATTCTCCACTATTTTTAGACTGATCTATTGATCCATCTTTCCACAGTACAGATTGTATTTTGCCATTGTTTTCTTCTATACTCCTTTTTTAAATTCTGGCCTGGCTACAGCCATAGGATATCCTGATAGACTCCCTTCCAAGTACTATCCCAGCTGGACCCTGCTTAACTTCTTATGATCAACAGAAGTCATCTAGATGATGCCACCAGTGGAGTATTATGAAAAGAAATATGGTTAGAAATATCATTGGGGATTTGATATTTTAACTTTTTTCCTTTAGTTGCCAGGAAAAAGGCCTCCAGGTTGGAACGTCCATGGAAAAGTTGACACTTATCTCTGGCTTGGCTCTAGTAACTATGCCCATGCTATTTTCGAAAACTTACCAGTTGGATATGAAACAGAAGCACCTATGGCAGAAAGTACAGGATCCCATCTTACTTCCTACCCTGCCAATCTGATCTACAAAAGTGAGACATACTTTGTATTTGGGTACTAACAAATTATCTAATGTATACCTTATTGTTGTTGCTTATAGCTTTATGTACTTCTTTGAAACTTTAAAGAACATAATTAAAATGTTGACCTAGATCAGGGGTCAGCAACCTGCGGCTCTGGAGCCGCATGTGGCTCTTTCATCCCTCTGCTGTGGCTCCCTGTCACCAGTCGGCACCACAATTTTGAGAGGAGCTTCCAGTTGGGGGTGGGTCGGTGGGGGAAGCAAGGCATGCCAGGAAGAGACTCTATGGCAAGAGGCAGGTTTTCAGGTCAGCCCGCAATTGATAGGGTTAGGACTGGTAGAGGAAAAAGGATGCCACGCTAGGAGGAGACTCTATGGTAGGGGAACCAGACTTTCAGTCAGCTCCAGAATTAAACGGGGGGCTTCCGGTTAGGACCTTTGTGGCTCTTTGAGTGTTTAAGGTTGCCGACCCCTGACCTAGATCATTGGTTTCAAAGAAAATTAATTGAATTTTCCTGATTATATGTGCTACTCAACAAGAACATACTTACCTTAGATGGAATCATTTTTGATAAAGAAAATTAAACAGAAGCCATACATTGGATTATATGACTATATAAATCCCTTCTATTAGAAAGCAAGGATTAGTATAATCCTGACCAATTGCCCCATCCATTTTGTTATAAAGTATCTGACATGAATTTACTCATCTAATCAGGGACAAATAAGGGCTCAATTTAATTTTCCACATGTATGAGGGGTTGGGAATTTGAGCATTTCATCCTCATAGCAAAAATATCCTGAGAGTTAATTGTGCAACCATGTACATTTTCTTAAATACATAAATTAAATCCATCCTGCTTAAACGACGGCATTTTGAAGCACAACTAAGCCTGACTAGGTGGCTCAGTGGCCAAGACACTGAGCTTGTCGATCAGAAAGATCAGCAGTTTGACGGTTTGAATCCCTAATACAGGTCTCCTGCGGGAGCAGGGGGTTGGACTAGATGACCTCCAAGGCAGTGGTGAAATCCAAATTTTTTTATAACCGGTTCTGTGGGTGTGGCTTGGTGGGCGTGGTGTGGCTTGGTGGGTGGAGCTTGGTGAGAGGGGCAGAGGAAGGATACTGAAAAATCTCCATTCTCATTCCACTCCAGGGGAAGGATACTGCAAAATTCCCATTCCCACTCCACTCTGGGGCCGGCCAGAGGTGGTATTTGCCGGTTCTCCGAACTACTCAAAATTTCCGCTACCAGTTCTCCAAACTGCTCAAAATTTCCACTACCGGTTCTCCAGAACCTGTCAGAACCTGCTGGATTTCACCCCTGCTCCAAGGCCCCTTCCAACTCTGTTACTGTTACATCTTGGAATAACCATGTAAATGTTCTCATGGTCAGCCCAAGAAGTACTGAAAAACTAGATGCAGAGAATTGTATACTGCTCATATGTTCATGGGGAAGGAGTGAAAGAAAAAGCCCAAAGTATACAATTTTGAATATACAAAATATACAACTTGAACTGGATTTTTTTCCTCTGGGGAAAAACAAGGAAGAACTAGGCTATTTTCCAGATAGTGTTGATCCCACCATGAATCAGTTAGAAGAAAAACAATACAATCTGTTCCATGTTCTTTTATAGTCCCTTCTCCTATTACCATGTTTCTATCATGCTCCTGGTCATCCCCAAACGACATGCATAACTCTCTCCATTACCTGCTTGCAGCCAAGAATATTTTTCAACTGAGAGCTCACATGTATCAAGCAAGAGGATTAATCGCAGCTGACAGCAGCGGCCTCTCGGATCCTTTTGCTAAAGTGACTTTTGTTTCCCACTGCCAGACCACAAAGGTAAGGGAAAATGGGGATGATTAATGTTGTTAGAGCAGTGTGTCTCAACCTAGGGCAGGGGTGTGAAAATCAAGGCCAGATTTGGCCTGCAGGGTGCTTAGATATGGCCCGCTGGGCCACCCTGGAAACAGTGAAGGACTGGCCTGCATTGCCTCTGCCAGCAAAAATGGAGCTCCCAAGCTCCGTTTTTGCTGGCAGAGGGTTGCAGGAGGCCATCGCAGGTGAATACAGAGCTCGAGAGGCCATTTTTGCTGGCAGTCTGCTTGGGCCACCACAGGCGCCCCCAACATGAGTGACATTGAACTGGCCATGCCCACCCAAACACAAAATCCTTGATGCAGCCCTCAATGGATGTTCTGACTAGGCTTCTCCAGCAGCACGAAGCTGAGTCCTTGTCCCGATAAACCCCTTTTATTTAATTTACAGCGAATTCCTCTCCGGCAAAGTCTTTCTTCTCCCACTGTCTTTCAAGATAGTTCACAATTACTGACCTTTATTAGGGTTGGAGAATGGCCAGGCCGATATCTTTCAGACTCCGCAATACTTGGCAAGAATGCAGTAATGAACTAATTGTCTCCTGCAAACTCCACTCCCCTTTTGCTCCTCTTTTATTCCCTCTGGGAGGGGCCATTCATCGTCCACCTGTAGCCTTACTCCCAAGTCAACCCTTGTTCCTTAGTTGTTCCCTTCATCTGACAACTCTGCGCATGCGCATACTGGGAACAGGCTCCAGCTGTTCATCTGGCTCACTGATGTCTGACTCCAAAGGCAGCTGATAACTGGCATATGGCGCTGGCCCCCTCTCTGCCTTTGACGCAGAGCCCACATCAGAGCCTTCCCCAGACTCCAGGACTGGCCCATGTTCCTCTCTAATCTCCTCACTGTCCGAATCTGCTGCCAGGTCCACTGTACGCTGGCGGGCCACAACAATGGAATCGAGTTTGGTACCCCTGACCTAGGGGATTGTAAAATGTGTGGATTTCAACTCACAGAATTCCTCAGCTAACATTGCTGGCTGGGGAATTCTGGGAGTTGAAGTCCACACATCTTAAAATTCCAGAGGCTGGGAAACACTGACATAGAGGAACAAGGTCGTGGTAAGCTTGATGTCATTAGATAATGCAACCCAGAAGAAATCCTTCTGCAGGCGTGAGCAGGTATAGGAAAATGTATTCTGTAAATTGTTGGCTGAATAGATCACCTGCCTCTGTGGTGATTGTGGGTAACATGAAATAAAGGTAGTCAGACAGTATAATTTTAAATAAACCCAAAGACTGAAGAAAAAAAACAATCAACCATCTGTTTTAACCTTTTTAACCTGCTTTGAAAGATATCAGGTTATTGCCAGGATAATCTGCAATATGTTCTTGCAAGCCCCGCTATTATTAATATGCTATTTTTTTCCCTTCTCCCGTAGATCATTCAGCAAACTTTGTCTCCCACTTGGAATCAGATGTTGCTTTTTAATAATATTCAGCTTCATGGCGAAGCCAAGGAAATTGCCGAATTCCCTCCTATAATCATTGTGGAACTCTATGATGATGATGCTGTGGTAAAGATAATTTTCCCATACTTATATACATTTTTTTTTTTAAAAAAAAGCGTAATGTAATGTTCAATGTAATGAATTGCAGAGGCTTTTTTTAAAAAAAATATTTTTGAAAGCATCCCAATGTCAGGGGCAAGGTGCAAATGATACATAGAAGCTGAGGCTGCTCTAGAAAAAAAATATTCTACTTCTATTAATACAGTGAAAGAGCTGAGTAAAACACTGATTTGTTGTCTTTTCTAGGAATCAACAGTGTTGGATCTAATATACTGTATGCTAGGGGGACACGATAGCAGTCTTCCAATATTTGAGGGGCTGCCACAGAGAGGAGGGAGGGGGTCAACCTATTTTCCAAAGCACCAGAAGGCCAGACAAGGAATAATGGATGGAAACTGATCAAGGAGAGATTCAACCTAGAAATAAGGAGAAATTGCGGGAGCTTCATCACTGGAAGCTTTCAAGAAGAGACTGGACTGCCATCTGTCAGAAAGAGGTGTAGGGTCTCCTGCTTGGTGGGGGGGTTGGACTAGGACATGGTCCCTTCCAACTCTGTTATTCTATTCTATTCTATTCTATTCTATTCTATTCTATTCTATTCTATTCTATTCTATTCTATTCTATTCTATTCTATTCTATTCTATTCTATTCTATTCTATTCTATTCTACTCTACCCTGTTCTGTTCTGTTCTGTTCTATTCTATTCTATTCTATTCTATTCTATTCTATTCTATTCTATTCTACTCTACTCTACTCTACCCTACCCTACCCTGTTCTGTTCTGTTCTGTTCTGTTCTGTTCTGTTCTATTCTATTCTATTCTATTCTATTCTATTCTATTCTATTCTATTCTATTCTATTCTATTAAAAAATCCAGAAGGACAAGGAAAAAACCTCAATCAGGCAAATGAAGACTAATCTAACATGTCAAATAAGAGCCTTGAGAAGTAGATGCTCACCTGGAAACAAAACATCCATATTTTAAAATCCCCAGGCCCCAATTTTACTACAGGTTTGGTGTCCCTATCCAAATCCTCCCAAATTTTATGAAAGGATGATTTCAACCATCTCTCACTGGGATCTCATAAAAAAGACCCTGAAGTCTCAATAAAGGAGAATATTTGTAGCTCAGGGTTGAAATGAGGGTTCCTTGGTGCTCTCTGAGCTTGCTTGTTTTCCTGCAGATGTTTCATTATCCACCTAGGTAACAACATCAGTGCATTGATGATGTTACCTAGTTTGGGTAATGAAACATCTGAACAACACAATCGCTTCAATCTGAAGTCTCGTTGGAATTTCTGCAAGATTCCTGGGTTGTTACCTGAGATCTAATAAATTGTTGGCACCACAAGGTACCAGGGGGGAGGGGTCCTATGAGTGTTAAGCATCGTACACAATTATTTTAATTTGGGTGGTGGGTCCCAGGTGTTCTTTGGGGGAAATGGATGCTTATCTTGCCAAATCTTGAGTTGGTCAACATATAGGATATCAGAATTTAATGAGCTCAGGTGAGCTAATTGCATACTGTACCTTGACTAAGGGAATATTGACATGATGCCCATTCTTGCTTCTGAAATATCACCAAGGATTTAGTATATTTCATTAAATGACGGCACACTTGTCATTTAATTTGTGTTAATTGATTATGTGCCATCAAATCAGTGTTGTTTCTTAGCAGCCATATGGATAGGGGTTTTCTACATCTATCAGTAGACTTCTGGGCCACTTACAGTTGATTGATTGAAGCCATATGGAAGTACTAAGCTAGATAAACAAATTTCTGTGGAATCCAGATATTTAATATTGCTATGCTGCTAGTAACCCCTTTGCTTATTCCAATGATTGCAAGCATGAGCTTGGAGGATCAGCAGAATGTGAACATAAATGGCATTGTGTATTTTTTTTTTCTTTTTAAACATATAGGGAAAATCAGAATATATCGGTGCAACTGTGGCTGCTCCAGTAACTAGGCTGGTGGAGGACAAATATGAGCCCCCAAAACTTAGTTACCATCCTATCTACTGTGGCAGTCTTTCAGGGGGGGATCTTCTGGCTGCATTTGAGCTGCTTCAGGTGAGTTTGGAACAATTTCATTTTTAATAAATGAATTCAATTTTACTCTTGTTTTATTCTGACTTCTAGTGACCACCTAGATAGATCTATATAGTTTCCAGTAAGAATGATGTTTATAGGAAGATGTAGAAGATCATTATAGGAAGATTTTATTTGAATTAAAAGTTGGAGGCAGAAGGATTGTTGATTTGATCAATAGATGATTAGGTTAATTCCAGGGAGAATTAACCAGGATATTTTTTTCAGAGTGCTTTTAATAGTATCGCAGCTGAACAATAACATGCGTTTTTGTGCTATAGGTCCCTGATTCTGGCCCAGAAAACCTTCCATCTCTTGATCCTCCAGATGCCAGCCTAATCTATGCAGTCCCAGCCAATATACGACCTGTATTAAGTAAATATAGAGTAGAGGTAAGTTCAGATAAATGAACCGCCTAATGATCCTCTGAGCCCTTGTGTAGTGCATGTAAATGTGCTGAGGCAAAGTGAGTTTGTTCACATCCATTTGTACTTCTGATGCACACCTGTATGGATTTCATTCTTTCCCTGCCAGATGTTTTGCACTTAAAAGATGGAGGGAGGGAGGCAGGGGAGAGAGAGAGAGAGAGAGAGAGATCTCATGATTGTCTCACATTTAAATAGATCCTCGCAATTCATGGTGTGTTGACATTATACTTTGAGATTCTTAGCCAAGAAAGAGAGATCTAAGTTGTGTGCCTCCTCTTCCTCAATGATTCTTTTGCTTCTCTTTCTTGTTAACTAATGAATTAGTTAATTAACACAATCTGGGGTCAGTTGCTTTATACTTTATAAGCTGCTCAAAAGAAAAACAGAAGATTGATCTCATGGCTTCAGGGTCAACCCAATTACCACCTGTCCACAGCCTATCTTCTTTTTACCAACTTTATCTTCTCTTCTCTCCACCTGCAGTGTGAGGATCCAAATTATCGCTTCCTCTAAAGGGTTGTTGTATTTAATACATTGATCCCTGAAGCGAGTTCTGTAGAAGTTACATATTATTTCTTTCCCTGCCACAGGTTCTATTCTGGGGTCTTCGGGAATTGAAGAAAGTGCAGTTTCTATCTGTTGATCGTCCCCAAGTCTTCATTGAATGTGCCAGTAAAGGAGTGAAATCCTCTGTGATCCAGAGCTACAAAAAAAACCCTAACTTTACTACCCTGTCAGACCGGTTTGAAGTGGTACATGCATACAAATTTCTGCTAAATATATTCATCTTTGCAATCTTTGCCTTTTGATTAAAAGGATGTTGTTGTTGTTGTTGTTGTTGTTGTTGTTGTTGTTATTATTATTATTATTATTATTATTATTATTATTATTATTATTATTATTTCTATGCCGCCCACTCTCCGAGGACTCTGGGCGGCTTACACCAAAGACAGTATACTAAATAGCATATTGCCCCCAACAATCTGGGTCCTCATTTTACCCACCTCGGAAGGATGGAAGGCTGAGTCAACCTTGAGCCGGTGAGATTTGATCCGCTGATCTGCTGAACTAGCAGTCAGCTGAAGTAGCTGCAGTACTGCACCGTAACCACTGCGCCACCTCAGCTATAGAATTAGATAGAATTTCATAAGAATAATTCAGTTGTCTAGCACAATGCAACCCATGGGAGACATGAGCATTCAGGTTTGATTTAGTTCTGAAGGACAGTGGGTAACTTTGAACAAATCACTTAGCTTACAGCTTGCCTTACTGTAGTGGAATGTAGTCTGGATTCCCAAGTGGGAGGGGCTGCATTCCAGAGGTCAAAGAGGCAGGGAAGCTTAGATAATTTGGTTGGGAGAAAGAGAGTTAAAATGGCTCCTCCCTAGCAATTCTCAGAGCATATGAGCCGCGGTGGTGCAGTGGTTAGAGTGCAGTACTACAGGCTACTTCTGTTGATCACCGGCTGCCAGCAGTTTGGCAGATCGAATCTCACCAGCCTCAAGGTTGACTCAGCCTTCCATCCTTCCGAGGTTGGTAAAATGAGGACTTAGATTGTTGGGGGCCATAGGCTGACTCTGTAAACTGCTTAGAGAGGGCTGCAAAGCACTATGAAGCGGTATATAAGTCTAAGTGCTATTGCTATTACTATATGATGCAAATAGTTGCTTTAGTTTAGCAAGATTTCCCTCTAGATGAGGAACAATAAGGGAAATGGCTCAGAAGTAATTCCACTTGTTTATCTTGGCTCATGGGGCCTGACACTTAAAATATGGTTGAAATAAGAGAATACAATCCGATTGTGAGTTTCATTTCATTTTTAAAATGTCGAATGGCATTAAGCATAACTTTCCTACCTTTTTCAGCTGCCATTCTTGTGGGAGAGCTAATAACCAACAGTTAGAATTATAGTACTGTTCATACCCATGAAATTTTTATCCCTAACGCTGACTGCACAGGAGAGAGGAAATTGTTACCATATTGTTTTAAGAAACTATGTCCAGAAAGAAAATAATGGAAGGTTTAACTTCCCAAACTCCTCTTGCATTGTTTTTCGCTAACTTTAACTGCGCCCTATGCACTTCACATTTCTAGCAGCATCTGGCATATAATTTTAAGAGAAATATTATAGGATTGTTGATTACAGCATTAAGGTTGTAGAAAGTTAGCACCCACCCTTCTCCTAGAAAAATGAAGTATTCTAGGAAATATTAAAAAGAATATTATGTTTTCCCTAAAGGAGGAACATGTTTCTAAAGACATAAACACACACCCTCAGCTCCCTGCCCCCCCCCCCCCAGCAGATATTTTGGTGCCAACCTATCTACAAGACAAAGACTGGGCCAGCTTAGGACAAAGCCATAATAGGAATTGCCCAAAGCCCCTTCATCACATCATCACCCAGCAAGATTCAACCAGGTTTGGGACTCAAGACAACCTACAAAGACAACCTACACCTGCATGGCCCCATGGGTGTCTGAAAACCAATCAGAATACCTGCTCTTACACAGGAACAGGAAGCTCTAAGGCGGGGACCAAGAGAGGGTATAAATCAATCTCTTCCCCCACTCTCTCTTTAGCTTGTGTAACAAAGAGAGAAAACTTGCTGAATCTGATTTTGTTTGATTGCTTATTTATCAGTCTGTTTCATTTCATTTCTTTTCTACATGTTTAAGAATGTTTTCTGTAAAAAATACTGAGAATTCATGCATATAGTTTGCAAATTTATAATTCGTTTGTGCTTTTTTTTGTTTTTCACATTATCAGATAATATACTTATTTTAGATCTTTGCATAATGTATATATCTTGCTGTGCACTTTATGATTGGTGAAGTTCATTAGAACATTTGGACAAGTATGGCTTTGATGTTTTAATTATCTTAATTTGTATGCAGTTTCAGAAGTGTCAGTTCAATATGCTCCTATTGAAGTGATAATCAAAGAATTTATGTTTCATAAGAAATTAATCAGGTAGACTAATCAAATAAATTGTGTCTAATATAAAAGTCTATCCACCATAGCATGTTATCCAAGTTTGGCAAGAACAAATTATGACAAGTCACTTGTTCCAAGGTTCTTATGAATCAATAAATGGATTTAGACTTCAAACGTGACTTTAATTTAAATGAATAAAAAGGTGAATCTAATAACTGGAATTTATTAGGTGCAAGATCTGAGGCTTGTTGTTTTTAAATCACAACTTGTCTGAAATTAAATGGGATTTTTTACTGAGAAGTTTATGTAAGGTTGGACTACAACTAAAGTTATTTTTTTTTTAAGAAAAACATCTACAGTTTTTTTAAACCCAATAGATTTTAATCTTTGTGACATTTAATGGGATTGTTCAAAGGACATGTTGGATGGAAATAGATGATGAAAGGTTCTAAAACACCAGTGGCCTTTTTATTGAGTATAAGACATGAAATTTAAAGAAATCCGGCTTCTGTAAAAATTCGGAACACAAATCATCTCAAGTAAATTACAGAAATCCAATCGCCAGAGGATTTTCTTGTAGGATTTGATAGAAAACTCATTTCCAGTTAGAACTAAAATGTGCAGAAAGGAAATGATGAAAAATGCCATTTTGAGAAGATAAGGAAAGATCTGACTGGTTCTTTTATGTTTCTCCATTGTTAGGAATTGCCCGAAAATGAACTTCTGCACCCTCCACTAAGCATCTGTGTGGTTGACTGGAGAGCCTTTGGCCGTAGCACTCTAGTGGGGACCCACACCATCAACTGCCTTAAGCAGTTTCTGCATAAACTCAAGGAACCTCTTGTTTCCTTAGCTGAAGAAGCTGATATTGTAGAAGTGGACAAAGGTAAGTCATGCCAAAGGTCCTGTCAGAATCCACCCTCCTTTCTTCTCATAGAGCTGTGAAGATGCAAGGCCTTGGAGACCAAGCTGCTATTGCTATTAAGTGGAGCTGGTTCAGAGGTGGGTTTCAGCAGGTTCTGTCCAGTTCTGGAGAACCGGTAGTGGAAATTTTGAGTAGTTCGGAGAACAGGTAGTAAAAATTCTGACTGGCCTCACCCCCATCTCTTCTCTGCCTCCCAAGTCCCAGCTGATCAGGAGGAAATGGGGATTTTGCAGTAACCTTCCCCTGGAGTGGGGTGGGAATGGAGATTTTACAGTATCCTTTCCCTGCCATGCTCACCAAGCCACAACCACAGAACCAGTAGTAAAAAAAATTTGAAACCCACCACTGAGTTGGTTGTTTTTATGACATCTATTTTAGCAGGATTTATTGGTTAATATCTCATTGTTAAATTTTCATGTTTGTTTCTTTTATATTGTTGAGCTGAGCAGCATGGAAGGGTAGGTGGTAGTGGCATATAGGTCTGATAAGGGTAATCCTATAGGTTGGGGTGTCAAACTCGAGGCCCACGGGACGGATCTGTCCTGTGGGCAGCTTAAATCTGTCCTAGAAATATCAAAGGACCAGTGGTGCCACTGCTGGCCAAAATGGTGACTGTGGGTAGAACTCAATGCCTGACTCAAGAATTCTGAGCATGGCCGGCTCAGGAATTCTGGGAGTTGAAGTCCACAAGTCATAAAGAGGCCATAGTTCCTCACCTCTGGTTTAGAACATTGAACAGATGTTTGTTGGAAGAAATATCCATCTGGTTCAGTTCCAAGCCAGGAGAAAGGCACTGGAAACATGGAGGCTGATTGGAAATTTGGTTTAATAATGAAGCACAACCGCATAGGTTCTGGGCAGCTGACCATATGGAGTTGAGAGTGGGTGGCTTTTATATCCTCTCTGGGCTCTGTTTTTGAGCTTCCTGTTCCTGTGCAAGAACAGGTATTCTATTGGCTGCTGTAGGGGTTATGTAGGGGTCATAGCTGGCTCTATAGGTTGTCTGAGCTAAGTTTGGTTGAAGTTTGGAGGGTGATGCAATGTCCTTGCTAAATGGTAGAGGGTTAATCCTATTATGTCCTGAAGGGTCATATCTTAATCCCATCATCCTAGAGCTGAAGGTTTTTTGTTTTGTAGATAGGTTGGCCCAATCTTTCTCAATTGGCAGAAAATATCTGTTGGGGGCAGGGAGCTGGGGCTCTGAGTTTCTGTCTCTCTTAATATTTTTATTTCTCTTTTAGGGGAAATATTTTGTCCTGTCTTTTTTTAATATTTCTCAAAATATTTCATTCTTCTAGGAGAGGGGTGGTTTCCCACATGACCTTCCTTGTTTAATTTTATATATTGACTTCTTTCCAGCATCACCTGCTCCAGCTGCTGCTCCAGCACCACCTCACACAAGTCAATTTGAATCACCTCCGTCAGATCACATTTATGTTGACGTGGAACATGGGGAGCCTCATTTAGCCATCCCAAAACCTGAGGCAGAAGTACATGTTCCCCTATCACCCCCGCTGCTACCACCAGCTCCTTCACGGAAACCTTCATTAGCATCTTCCTCTAGACCTTCAAAAGAGGGAAAATTAAAAGTAAGTAACATCCAATTTAGAGCTTTTTGCATTTTCCACTAGACAATGCATACCCTTCTATATGATGAAACAAGGTGCAAAAAATATACCAAGCTCAAAAACACATACAGGTAGTCCTCGATGTATGACCGCAATTGAGCCCAGCATTTATGTTGCTAAGCCATGGTGGCACAGTGATTAGAGTGCAGTACTGCAGGCTACTTCTGCTGCCTGCCGGCTGCCGGCTGCCTGCAATTTGGCAGTTCAAATCAGGCTCAATGTTGATTCAGCCTTCCATCCTTCCAAGGTGGGTAAAATGAGGACCCAGATTGTTGGGGGCAATAGGCTGACTCTGTAAATCGCTTAGAGAGGGCTGTAAAAGCACTATGAAGCGGTATATAAGTCTAAGTGCTATTGCTATTGCCAAGTGAAACAGTTGTTAGGGGATTTTGCCCCATTTGATGACCTCTTTTGCCATAGCTGTTAAGTGAAGCACTGCAGTCAGGGATGGGTTCTACTTACCTTTACTACCGGTTTGCAATAGGATCGTGCGCGAGAATGAAGTGAGCATGTGCAGATCGCCGATGACGACATCCAGGGCGGTGGGCGGAGCCTCCCGCCGGTTTTACTACCGGTTCTTGTGAACCGGTCCGAACCAGGGGCAACCCACTACTGAGCGCAGTTGTTAAGTTAATAACACAGTTGTTAATTGTTTGATGAGAACATGACAGAAGAAAAGTAAATGTATACAAACAATCTATGTTATTACAAGTAGTCCATGATCACAATTGAGCCCCAAATTTTTGTTGTTAAGTGAAACATTTATTAAGTGACTTTTGCCCCATTTCATGACTTTTTTTTTACTTCGATTGTTAAGTGAATCATCACAGTTGATAAGTTAGTAACCTAGTTGTTAAGTGAAACTGACTTTCCCATTGACTTTGCTGGTCAGAAGGTCGCAAAAGGGGATCACATGACCTTGGGACACAGCAATGGTCATAAATATGAACCAGTTGCCAAGCACCCGAATTTTGATCTCATGATCATGGGGATGCCGCAAAAGTTGTAACTGTGAAAACCGGTCATAATTCACTTTTTTCAGTTCCGCTGTAACTTTGTATGGTCACTAAAGGAACTGTTGTAAATCAAGGACTACCTGTATATACAAAACCTCTAAGGGGGTATGGCAGTGGCCTCACAACTGGATGTCCAATTGGCATTGCTTTGTGCAAATTTTCTATGGAACCAGAGATCACACGTCGTGGACAATCTTTCACAATCAGTTTAATAGTTTGCATATCAGTACCACAATCGCAACAAGAGAAATCTTTCCATCCTCACTGATACAGGGCAGAGGCACTTCTTCACACTGTATTGCATCCTGACAGAACAGTAAATCAGTGAAAAGACTGGTGTTCAGAAGTTGTGGTTTTTATAGAAGAGCTTGGACAACCATTTGTCTGAAGTGGTGTAGTGTTTCCTGCCTGAGCTGGGGGTTGGACTAGAAGACTACCAAGGTCCTTTCCAACTCTGTTATTCTGTTAATCTCGGCCTTAGGGTCTTTTATTCTCCTGATACCTTTTACCCTCAAGGGACTTGACATAATTTTCCAAAGAGTATACTCCTTTCAGGCCTTGTCAAGGAACCTGTGTTTCCTTGGAGTCAGCCTGACTAGGTGGCTCAGTGGCTAAGACACTGAGCTTGTCAATCAGAAAGGTCGGCAGTTCGGCGGTTCGAATCCCTAGTACAGGTCTCCTGTGTGAGCAGGGGGCTGGACCCGATGACCTCCAACATCCCTTCCAACTCTGTTACTGTTGCATCCGTAGCTTTCCATAAGCTACACATGCTCCCCAGGCTGTGCTAAACGGGTGGTTATGACCAGATGCAGCCATACTGCCCTTTTGGGCCTCATGGCCATGACAAACAGAAATGCATAAAATCTAATAGACTGTATCTATATGACTATGGTACCATAATGTCACATTATAATACCCGAAAGGCTATGGATCATGAAGCTATTCCTTATAGCTTGTTCCTTATAGGAACATAAAGTAGGGTGAGTAACCATGCTGAAAATTGTTATATAATCTAATGCTATAGCTCAACATAGGCCTGATTTGAAAAAAACAGAAAGAGCACAAAAGAACAATGGGTGTGTGCGTATAAAATTAATCTCATTTTTACTATTTTTATAAATAACTCAAAATGTTGAACACAGCTAATATTTCTTCATGCTCCTGTTTTCCTCACTAAAACAGCCCTATGAGGTGAGTTGGGCTGAGAGAGAGTGACTGCCCAAAGTCACCTAGCTGCTTCAATGACTGAGGCGGGATTAGAATTGATAATCTCCTAGTGATTGGTCCAAAGTTACCTGGACAGCTTTCATTCCTGAGGTGGGACTAGAACTCACTTTCTCCTAGTTTTTAGCCTGGTGTTTTAACTACTAACTATTTAGTTTAGTTTAGTTTAGTTTAGTTTAGTTTAGTTTAGTTTAGTTTAGTTTAGTTTAGTTTAGTTTAGTTTGTCAAGCATATATCAGATAACAGGTAAAAGTATAAACATAATGAATACATGAAAAGAGTAAGTGAAAAGGAATATTAGGACAGGGACGGTAGGCACGCTGGTGCACTTATGCATGCCCCTTACAGACCTCTTAGGAATGGGGTGAGGTCAACAGTAGACAGTTTAAGGTTAAAGTTTTGGGGGTTTGGGGAAGAAACTACAGAGTCAGGTAGTGCATTCCAGGCATTGACCATTCTGTTACTGAAATCATATTTTCTGCAATTGAGTTTGGAACAGTTTACCTTGAGTTTGTATCTATTATTTGCTCGTGTATTGTTGTGGTTGAAGCTGAAGTAGTCATTGACAGGAAGTACATTGTGGTAGATAATTTTATGTACTATGCTTAGGTCAGACTGAAGTCGGCGTAGTTCTAAATTGTCTAAGCCCAAAATTTGAAGTCTGGTGGCATAAGGTATTTTATTGGGGTTAGAGGAATGGAAGACACTTCTCATAAAATATCTCTGGACTCTCTCGATTGTATTTATGTCCAATATGCAGTGCGGGTTCCAGACAGATGAGCTGCATTCAATAATTGGTCTAGCAAATGTTTTGTATGCTCTAGTTAGTAGTACAACATTACCAGAGAAGGAGCTACGCAAGATTAGGTTAACAACTCTTAATGCCTTTTTGGCAATGTTGTTACAGTGGGCTCGGGCACTTAGATCATTAGAAATGAGTACTCCAAGGTCCTTGACAGAGTGAGGGTCATCTACAAGGTCATGTCCATCTAATTTGTATTTTATGTTTTGATTTATTTTTTTTGCCACTGTGCATGACAGAGCATTTGTTGGTTGATATTTGGAGTTGCCACTTGTTAGACCAATCTGACAGATAGTCAAGGTCTTTTTGAAGGGTAGTTGCATTGTTGGTGGTGTGGAATAGTTTAACATCATCAGTGAAGAGAACACAGTTGCTTTTAATATGATCACAAAGATCATTTATGTAAAGTATGAAGAGTGTTGGACCTAAGACACTGCCTTAGGGGACACCACTATTAATATGTACAGGATTTGATAGAGCGCTTCCTATTTTGACCACTTGTTGTCTGTTTGACAGGAAGGAAGCTATCTATTTATGTAGGAGTCCAGAAATGCCATAGGATTATTAGTACCAGAAGCTTCCCCGCTGCCAACTTCTTGCGCTTGGGAAAGTGGGAGGGGGAGATTTAGAGGAGTGATTGTAGTTAGACATAATAGCATTCTTCCCTTCGGTCAAAGTCATGGTGTTTATGCACCTAGAGGAGGAGTGGTTGCAGGGATGGCTCAAGTTGGGACAGATGGTGATTGGGCCATGTGACAGACTGATGGGTGCAGGGGCTGGATTTGGGGTTTTGATTTACTGAGGGAAAACAGGAACTCTCAGATTTGGGTTTTCCCAGATGTGCCTGTTTACCTTTTCTACTAAATGGAACTTTGAGAAATACCTGCCTCAGAGTTTTTACTTGGAGTTGGGGACTTTCTGGAACACTGACAAACTAGAGTATATGGGCCTATGATTCATCATCCTAGAAGAGATCCAGATTTAAAACATTCATATTCAGTATTTCTTTGTCATAGACACTTGTATAAATTGGAACCATTTGTTAGGGAATAACTGGGTTGATATAATTAAAAATAGATACAAAAGTACATTTTTAAAAAATGACTCCAAGCAAAAGTCATTTTTTTTACCTGTAACATTTTTTAAGGACCGGACGAAATCAATTTACCGCTCTACCAAGAGGAAAAAAAGAACTGTTGCTGATGAATCTGCTGAAAATGTCATTGATTGGTGGTCAAAGTATTATGCTTCAATACAAAAAGTACAAAAGGTAGGCAAAGTCATAATATACATTTTAATCTATTTCTCTATGTGATATAATTTTTTTTTAGGATTGAAGTTTTTTTTCCTGAGTAGGAATAGCTCCTTTTCAGACATTTCAAACACATACAGAGAGGGGGGGGGAAGGAGGGAGGGAGGGGGAGAGAGAGGGAGAGGGAGGGAGAAAGAGAGAGAGAGAGTTTCCAGCAAAGAAAAGTATTCCTAATTAAGTCCTGAACTCATTGGTAGCCTCACACTGCAATGAACAAGGACATACATTCAATTTTTCAGCTACTAAAATTGTCGGACGAGCAGGCACAAAAACAGCCAGGGAAGTGATTGAAGCCTGGGAAAAGGGCCCATCTTCAGTCAACAGGAGTGCTTAATTACCACCAGATTATCAAGTACTTAGAAGGCAAGGGCTGGGCAGCGCAAGCAAACCACATCCAACAATTTAATGGCCAGCCATCAACACTCCAGTCAACATCTAAAAAGCCACATACAACAGGCACCATATAAATACCACACAGAGAATAGCACACACACTGCTAGAGAGAAGTTCCCTAAAGATGGGCTCCAGCATGAGTCTGAAAGCTCAGAAGACAAAACTGGTCCTGGTGATCGACCCAGTTGGATCCTGCAACATTATCTTGGGACATATATATTTGCCTTCATCCCTAGGTAAATAATTAAATAACAGAAAGTAAATATGTTAAAGCTGGATGGCAGTTAAGTAGCTTGATCTGTATTTTCATGTATCTAAACTTTTCCATTTATTTCCAAAGGCAAAAGTCTTGGATTTCAATGATGGAAAACCAGGAACATGTAAGTAGATATTTACATTTTTATTAATAGTGTTTTTCATAGTAAATGGTAACAGTCCATTCTCTCAAGAATACTCACACTCAACCAGTATTCTGGTATATTCTAAGTGATCTGTATCCAAAATGTCTGTTTGCCTACAGAATATATCTTTCCCTGGAAAAGGAACTTTTGATCCCATTGAAAATCTCACTTGTAGAAGGAGAAAGAGAAGTCCATTATCATGGCAGTTCCTCCTCATTCATATCACCTGGTTGTCCCAAAGGTGCTGTTTCAAAAGGCAACTGTTTTTCCTTGAAGACCTTTCGTTTCTCCTCCAAGAAGCTTCTTCAGTTCTGAACATTTCTGAACAGAACTGAGGAAGCTTCTTGGATGAGAAGCGAAACGTCTTCAAAGAAAAACAATGTCCAGTTGCCTTTTGAAAAAGCACCTTTGAGAGTCCCATGGAGTATTCAGAGTTCCCTATATCCACTAAAACAGATATATAGAAAACACGGGATTATTGCAGGGGTGAAATCCAGCAGGTTCTGACAGGTTCTGGAGAACCGGTAGCAGACATTTTGAGCAGTTCGGAGAACCGGTAGCAGAAATTTTGAGTAGTTCAGAGAACCGGTAGCAGAAATTTTGGATAGTTCAGAGAACCGGCAAATACCACCTCTAGCTGGCCCCAGAGTGGGATGGGAATGGAGATTCTGCAATATCCTTCCCCCAGGAGTGGGGAGGGAATGGGAATTTTGTAGTATCCTTCCCCTGCCATGCCCACCAAGCCACGCCCACCAAGCCACACCACGCCCACCAAGCCACTCCCACAGAACCAGTAGTAAAAAAATTTGGATTTCACCACTGGATTACTGGAATGCAAAAGACTTTTACCTCAAGTATGTTGGAGGCAAATGTGGATGGTCTACATCAGGAGTGTCCAGCCTTGGCAACCCGAAGACCTGTTTCAACTCCCAGAATTCCCCAGCCAGCTATGTTAACAAGATTCAGAAGTTTAGCACATTTCAGAAAGATCTCTATGTAGATACCAAAAGGCATATTTAAGGCATTTCTACATAGAAGGAGATTCTGAATGACAAAGTAGAAATTTGTTTCAAGATCCTTCTTCATGGAGAATTTGCCACAGTAGGTTCTTTCTTACCCTACTGCAATTTTATAGATGGGATCCATGGCTGCAGAAAACAGACTCAAAGTAATACAATAAGACCTGTTTTTGCATTCATATGGTATGTGAGGCTATTTGACCATTCCTCTTGTAGAAATTTCTAACTGAGATTATATAGGAAGGGTGTCGTTTAATTTTCCCTCCCCTCTGGTTGTGCTTCTGAAATACACCTCTCTAGTTACTACTGGCAAGGAAAACATGGAGAAATGCTGGGCATTCATCGTCTACTTTGGCCCTAAACTTGAGTGCTTAGTCTAAATTTCTAGTGTAAATGAGCAGAGAGATGGACTGCAGGAAAGGAGCGGGTTAATTCAAGCTATAGCATCTTAGAGAAGTTTTATTAAGAAGATGGTGGCTCATAATCTCATCTTTTGTATACTTGTTATTAGCTGGGAAGTTGGTGAAGGTGAGTGGAATTTTAATCATTAAACCACTGACACAGCAGAACTTCTGGGAGATTTAATTATGCAGGTTATTTGCATCTGTCCCTGAGTGAAGTGTTTTAATCAGTTAGCCAAATTATACAGAATTGTTCTTTCTGATTCTGTATTCATGTTCAGTATAATTTTGCCCTCATTTGAAATGCAGCCTTAGCAGCCCTGTTTAGCAGCCTATGTGTAGAGGTATGTGGGAAAGATCTTGGAGAGGGGAAAAAGAGATACTGCCTAGGGAATGGTCAAATAAGAGAGGGCGTAGTCCACAACTGTATAATGGACGGAGAAAGAGATTTGGAAGGGACCCTCTCTAGTTTCTCAAGCTGTAAAGGAGACAGCCAGAGATTCTGCAAGATTCTGTTAAGGTAGCCGTACAATAAAGTAGAATTAGCCTAACTGGCACATTTCTTGTTTGATCTACCTGGAAATACTGACACCATGCGCCATTGTTCCCCTTGTTGTCTTGGTAAATACAGTATAGGCTTTCATAGAAAATATGGCCCAATGCATCAAATGTTGGCTTGGAATATCTGAATGCTGGTGTGAAAAACTTTGAAATATTTTGCCAGACCTAAACTCAAAGGCTATTTAAATAGTGTGGTTATTTATGAAGAGCTATTTAAATCAAAAGGAAGTGTGAAAAACAAAGGAGCATGGTGTGAAGAGTGTGAATGCTATGCCTGTGGAAATATGGAAATGTACTAACAAAATGAAATTCAATGTAGAGAAAAGTAAAGTCTTACATTTAGGTAAGAAAAACCAAAAGTACACATATAGACTGGGTGAAACCAGGCTTAATAGCAAGTAACTGTGAGAGGGATCTTGGAGTCATAGTGGACAATCAATTAAACATGAGCCAACAGTGTGTGGTGGCAGCCAAAAAAGCCAATGCAATACTAAATTGTATTAACAGAGGGATACAATCAAGATCAGGTGAGGTACTAATACCATTCTATAAAGCCTTAGTAAGACCACACCTAGAGTACTGCATCCAGTTTTGGTCACCATGCTATAAAAAAATGTTGAGATTCTAGAAAGAGCGCAGAGAAGAGCAACCAAGATGATTAGGGGACTGGAGACTAAAACATAGGATGAACAGTTGCAGGAACTGGGCATGGCTAGTTTAGTGAAGAGGAGGACCAGGGGAGACATGATAGCAGTGTTCCAATATTTGAGGGGCTGCCACAGAAAGGAGGGGGCCAAGCTATTTTCTAAAGCACCTGTAGGCCAAACAAGGAATAATGGATGGAAACTGAATAAGGAGAGATTCAACCTGGGAATAAGGAGAAATTTTCTGACAGTGAGAGCAATCAACCAATGGAACAGAAGTTGCCTTCAGAAGTTCTGGGAGCTTCATCACTGGAAGCTTTCAAGAAGAGACTGGACAGCCATTTGTCAGAAATGGTGTAGGGTCTGCTTGGGTGGGGGTGGGGGTGTTTTGGACTAGATGACCTACAAGATCCCTTCCAACTCTGTTAATCTGTATCCGTACAGAATGGGTGGGCCTGAGCAAAACTGAAGCAGTTTTTTGGCATTAGTAGCAGAGTTTATAGCAGAGATCTACAAACTTGGCAACTTTAAGACTTGTGGATTTCAATTCCCAGAATTCCTCAGCCAGCATGTTTAGAGTTACTTATTTGGTTGGGTTGCCAGCTTCAATTGTACTTTCAGTGATCGTAGCCTTGAGTTTCATCCTTGGTGCAGAAATCTTGACGGGAGCAAGCAGAAACTTTTAGTTGCCATCTAACTGGATTTTGGTCTGGATTTGTACAGCCCATACCTAGCAGTTCTATTTTTGTCAGGGCTGTTACAATTATAATAACTGTGCTTTCATTTTTATAGCAAAAGACACGACAAACTCTGTAAGCTTTAGCACCGAAGATGAGCCAGATAAAAAGAAGAAAGAGAAATTGCTGAAATCCAAAGTGACAGAGATTTCTTCCAAGCTAGCCACCATGGAGGTAAAGTTCATTATGATTCATGCAGGTCTGAGAATATTTCATACTTATACTGATTTCATTTGGAAAACTGAAATCCCAGTTTGGAACATTAGTACTGTCACAAGTAAATGCCTTATTCTCCAATATGTAAATAGTATATGAACGGGATATCAGGGGTTAATTTATTCTTCACTTCTTAATGTATTCATATTTCACCACTCCCATATCTAGCTCCACCCATTGTATATATAAGGAGCTGCACGCACTCATTCCTCGCTTCTATCTGTGAATATTCAGTGAATATAGAATGCCTCATGTAAATAAAGAGAGATATATTTGAACTCTTAATTCTTAAATGATTTATTGAGTCTGATCCTGAAAATATTGCAACAAGCTGGTAGCAGAGGATGGTTGAATTGACTCAATAAAAACTTAAATATGTCTAAGAGAGATAGGCCCAACACCAGGGCATACAGCAAAGAAATGGAAATGGATCAAGAAATAATCGATGAATCCGCAAATGCGATTTCGAGAGAATCTGAAGAATACACCACTGAAGACGAAGAAATAATAAATGAAAATGATGACCGAGAGGAAAACAAAATAGAAAACAACGAACTCAGGTCAGAAATATTAAAACTGTTAAAAAAGCCAGAAGAACGATGAAAGCCTCATCGCGAACCTCCAAGATATGCTGAAAAACAGCGGAGCAGCGAGAGAGAAGCACATCGCTACTGAAAAGCCAAAAGATTCAAAAATAGTGAGTGATACGATTACAGACAAAAACGCTGTGAAGAAGAACGGTGATCCCGCGCAAAATTTCGAATGGCAGCCATCTTGGTTTCAACAGACCTCCAGAGTGAGCGAAGCAGAGCCAATCAGAAAACTTGATTCAAAATTTCTGGCGCGAAAGACATTACTAGATAACGAAAATGAAAAAGAAAGTCAAACACCTCAGAAGGATCAGAATCGGAAAGTGAAGGTGATTCAACAGACACACAAATAAAGTCAGCAATGAAAACGCTTTTTGCTGCATTTGGACCGAAACTAAAGATTACCAAAAAATCAACTAGAAAGCAAGCGAACAAGCCAACGCCTCAAAATCTACCCGCTCCCATCCTGACGACGAGAACACCGACGCCTGAACCCAGAGAGCCCTGCAGATACCGCCCCACACCGCAGATCGATGCAAGCACCAACGCTCTCAAAAGAAGAAAAAGAACAACCGCCATCGTCAGGACTCCCAAGACCGAGCCGGAGACCGATTCATCTGAGGAGGAGCAGAGCGAGCGAGCCGCAACGACGAGAACCTCTCACGACGACTCCAGGAATGAAATGAGCAACGCGCATGCGCAAGACCACGCAGACGGCCCAGGAAGACATGAGTTGCTGAAAGGATCGTGCAGACTCGTTGCGAGCATTCCCACGCCGTTTTGTAATTTCCAGCATTTACGAGACCACGGACTACCCCCGGTTGTAAGTAATGGACCCAATAATGTCGGAAACTTGCCCAGTGACTTCCCAAAGCTGAGAATAGATGGCATTAATTTACAAGAATGGTATCAGCAGCTCCAGGTTGTCTTTATGAAAGAAAACTTACTGTTTTTTATCACTAATCCCCCAAAAAGACCTTGGACTCTAAAGCTAGACTGCTTACACCATAGAGCATTTTTCTTATTAATTTCTAGTGTATCTCCAGCAATGTATCACAGCATTAAGCAAAATCTGACTGTCTCAGAAATTATTCAATGCATGTTCAATTTGTTTCACAGTGATAGTGTAGCTACTACCACAAGAATGTCTAAAGATTTCTTTTCTTCTAGGATAAAACCAGGGGTTTCCATAAGTGAACATTTAATATCTTTAAACAAAATTAGAGCTGAACTGCATTTAAGGGGGGAGGTGATTTCAGACCAAACGATGAAAAGTGTTATCATCAACTCACTTGACCCATCATGGGATAATTATATGTCACATTTAGACACAATCAATCTAGGATACTTATCCATAGAAAGTCTATCCAATAAGTTAATAGCTGAAGACAATTCAAGGAGGAGTCGCTCTAACAATCACATAGAACACAAACCATATAGAAAGGTAGCTTTTCAAGAAAGGTATCATGAAACATTTAGATGCCACAACTGTGGATCCAAGGAACACAATAGGAGAGATTGCCCTAAAATTTCAAAAGAAAGACATAGGTCAGAACACAGAAATAAATACAACTATAGACAGTCTTCCATTGATAGACATAGATATAGAAGCCCACCAAATTATAAAGAGCATAGAGGGGGCAGAGATAATTCAAAGGATAGAAAATCTGGTTCACTGAATGGACTAAACAAACAAGACAACACTAACATACAACAAACTGAGAACAATAATTGGTTTATTGATTCTGGAGCAACTAATCATACCACTAATAATAAAAGTATATTATCTTCATTTGTAGAAGATAAATTTGTAATAAAGGTAGCTAACCAAGAAAAAGTCCAAGTAATAGGTAGAGGGAATGTAACCTTACCTGGCCTAGGAAAAATAGAGGGGGTATTACTAATACCTGAAATACCTCATAACATACTAAGTGCCATAAAACTAAGCAGAGATTCAGATATTAATATTGTGTTTTCAAAAGGAAAAGCGACTTTGGAGAAAAATAAAATAGATATAGGTACAGTAATGATTAAAGGAGGCCTCCCTTATTTAATAACTAAGGAGAAATGGTTACACAACATTGATTCAAATATGGAAGATTGTATTGAACTAGATAATGGAAACGTTAGTAACAGTGACAATGATGAATGTAAAGTAGCTCATAATCACAAGGATACTCATAATGAGAAAAAACCAAAAATAGGTAAGCCAATTCATGATGAGTGTGCTCATGTTTTACATAGGAAGTTAGGACATGCCAGTTTTCCTGTAGTACAAAAGATGACTGAACACGCAGAAGGTGTTAAAATAAAAAATTGTGAAAACTATTTGGAATGCTCAGTATGTAAGTCTACAAAACTAAAAACTAGTCCCAGGCCTAGAAAATCAACAAGGTCAACCAACAAAATTTTTGATTTAGTACACATGGACCTGGTTGGTCCACTAACTCCATCAATCACTTATAAAAAACGTTACTTCTTAACCATTGTGGACGATTATAGTCGTTATGGATTTGTTTACACATTAAAACATAAAGATGAAACTTTTCAGAAATTTAAAGAATTTTACAAACGCGTAGAAACACAACACAATATCAAAATAAAACAAATCATGACAGATAGGGGATGTGAATTCATGTCTAAAGAATTCTCCCAATGGCTGAAGGACAAAGGAATGTTACATTACACATCTAGCCCATTTTCTGCATTCCAGAACGGAGTTGCAGAGAGAAAGAACTCAACATTACAAACCATGATTAGATGCACATTGGAAGATGCTGGCTTAAGCAAACAATTCTGGTCAGAAGCCCTACAATATTCCAATTACACACAAAATAGAACTTGGTCCAGCATTGTAAATAAGACACCATATGAAGTGATGTATAATAGGAAACCAAAATTAGCACACATGCACATATTTGGAGTCACTGCAGACGTACACATACCTAAACAATTAAGAAGAAAAGGAGAAAATGTGTCTAGAAGACTTAGATTTATGGGATATGAGACAGGTACAAAAGGATACAGATTCATTGATAATAATAACAAATTTATAGTTTCCAGAACAGCTGTGTTCCATGAACAGGCCAACTGGTCTAAAATACATCTTAATGAAATATTCCCAAGCAACAACACAGGTACAAAACCCCAAGAGAAAAGAACTATAGAAAAGCAAAATGACAACAAACATAGAAACAAAACCAAAACATGGACAAACAGTCAACACAAAATAAAGACAGATACATTAACAAAAAAGGAAGCAAGATATTTGCATGATAATAATAGTAAACCTGAAAAAACAATTAGAAATACCAGAAATCAAATGCCAAATAAGTACAAGGATTATATAATGCATATGAATGGAGAATCAACGACACCTAATACATATGAGGAAGTGTTAAAACTTCCTCCTAAAGAAAAAGAAAAATGGGAATCAGCAATGACAAAAGAGATGGAAAGTTTACAAGGATTAGATGTATTTACACCTGCAATTGCACCAAAGGACAAAACTATCATTGGCACTAGGTGGATATATAAAATTAAAAATTTAGAGGGAGGCAATACTCTATACAAGGCTAGATTAGTAGCACAAGGTTATGCACAGAAATATCCCGAGGATTATACTGACACATACTCCCCCACAGTAAGAACTGAGAGTGTCAAAACAGCTCTAGTTGTAGCATCAGCACTCAATCTCGATGTATTCCAATATGACATACAGACTGCGTATTTACACGCAAAATTAGATAAGGAAATATATGTAAGAGCACCCCACAGTCAGTACACAAACAAGAATGAGACTTGGTTATTAAACAAAAGTTTATACGGGTTAAAACAATCTGGTAAACGATGGTATGATTGTTTAGTAAAAGTACTTAAAACTATGGATTTCAGTGCTACTACTGCTGATAACTGTTTCTTTGTTAAAAAGGGTGATGATTCCATAGAATTTGTATTGATCTATGTGGATGACATTTTGTACATAGGTAAACATAAAGAAAGAAGAGAAACATTTGTAACAAAGCTAAATGAACATTTTTCACTGAAATCTTTGGGCAAAGTAAATAAGTATCTTGGTGTTCGAATTAGTAAAACTAGAAGAGGATTCAAGCTTTCTCAGAGAGATAAGATCATAGAGCTCTTGAACAAATGTAATCTAAGCGATGCTAAACCCTGTGACACTCCTATGCAGACTGATTTTTTAAGGAATGCAGATGAATCATCCCCTGAGTTCAAAGATAACACATTCTATAGATCAATCATAGGTTCCCTTCTTTACATTTCCAATTGGACCAGACCTGATATCGCTTTACCCCTCAATTTATTGTCCAGACATGTCAGCAAACCAACAATGTACCATTGGGAAGCTGTCAAAAGGATATTAAGATATTTAAAGAATACCTTAGATTTTTGTTTGATATTAGAGCCTAATAATGTCAAGGAGCCAAACCTCACATGTTACACAGATGCGGATTGGGCTGGAGACACTTCATGCAGAAAAAGTACATCTGGTTATATATTTCTCCTTAACGGTTGTCCAGTTTACTGGTACACTGGCAAACAAGATTTAGTGGCCACTTCAACAACAGAAGCAGAATATGTTTGTCTATCTAAAGCAGCAAATAACCTTGTATGGTTTAATGACTTAATTTCTGACATTTGGAAAAAACCTGCTTTACCTTTTGTTATGCATGAAGACAATAAAGCAGCTATTGAAATATCTAGATCTGACGCCATTGGACAAAGGTCCAGACATATAGATATAAAATTTAAACATGTGAGACAGTTATCTCAGGATGGATTTATTAAAGCGGTGCATTGTGAGACATCAGAACAATTAGCTGACATATTAACAAAACCTTTGCCATCTAAACAACATAAATACCTGACTTCTAAGTTATATGTTTTGTATTGTTCTGAATCTGAATGTAATTGGTGTAGCATATCGAATCGGCATTTAGAGGGGGATTTGTCACAAGTAAATGCCTTATTCTCCAATATGTAAATAGTATATGAACGGGATATCAGGGGTTAATTTATTCTTCACTTCTTAATGTATTCATATTTCACCACTCCCATATCTAGCTCCACCCATTGTATATATAAGGAGCTGCACGCACTCATTCCTCGCTTCTATCTGTGAATATTCAGTGAATATAGAATGCCTCATGTAAATAGAGATATATTTGAACTCTTAATTCTTAAATGATTTATTGAGTCTGATCCTGAAAATATTGCAACAAGTACAGTATTTGAGGAATGCAGGATAGTTGGTATTCAGTGTGAAATGAAACCAGTTATAATTCTGTACTCCTATAGGAGAAGGAGTGGTAGCACCTGGGGGAGAAGTTAAAAGAGGGATCAGCCTAGAATCCAGGGGTGAAATGCTCCCAGTTCGGACCGGATCGCCCGATCTGGTAGTGATGGAGGCGGGTGGTTTGGAGAACCGGTAGCAAAAATCCCTGCCCACCCCCATGCCCAGCTGAGCCGCACAATCAGAGGCTTTTTTTTTTTACTTTTAAAAGCATTTTTTCTACAACCTCTTCGGCCAAAAAAATGCTTTTAAAAGTAAAAAAAAAAAGCTTCTGATGATCGCGCAGCTCAGCTGGGATCGTCAAAGGCTTTTAAAAGAAAAAAAGCCTCTGCTGATCAGGCAACTCAGCTTGGATCGTCAGAGGCATTTAAAAGAAAAAAAACCTTTTTTTCTTTTAAATGCCTCTGACGATCCAAGCTGAGTTGCCTGATCATCAGAGGCATTTAAAAGAAAAAAAGCCTCTGCCAATCAGGCAACTCAGCTGCGATCGTCAGAGCCTTTTGAAAGCATTTTTTTACAACCTCTTCGCTGGGTTTAAAAGTAAAAAAAAAATGGCCACACCCAGTCACATTACCCCCCACCACCAAGCCACACCCACAAAACCGGTAGTAACAAATTTTAGATTTCACCACTGCTAGAATTTCTATGTAGCCACAAGCAGACTAAGTCCAACCTCCCTTGAATTTCTTTCACCTTATCTAATTCCAAGCAAATGCTAACCATTAGTTGAGAACATTCCTGTGCATAGGTGTTTTAGCAATAAATGTGTTTAATAAGGATCTTCACATGTGGACCTGATCTTCCATGCCTGACAACTCCTCTGAATACAATAAGGCACATAAGAGGAGATCTTCTGGATCAAAAAAAGATCTCAATTATGAAAGCAAGAGTATACGTCTTATTTTGTGTCAATGATTGTTTCAAATTTCTGGACATAGAAGCTTGTGTAACACAACTGACAGGAAACATCATTAAATTTGCTTTATACAGTGCAGTGCTACACTGAAAGGTTGTTGTTTATTTGATAAATTTATGAATTACAAGTAGTCCTCGACTTTCAACAATTCATTTAGTGACTATATTAAGTTACAATGGCATTGAAGAAAGTGACTTATGACTGTTTTTCACACTTATGACTGTTGCGGCAGCCCCATGGTCATGTGATCAAAAATCAAATGCTTGGCAACTGACTCACATTTATGACGGTTGTAGTGTTCTGATTACCTATTGTGATTTCCTTTTGTGACAAGCAAAGTCAATAGGGAAGCCAGATTCACTTAAAAACTGTGTTATTAACTTAACAATTGCAGTGATTCACTTAACAACTGTGGCAAGAAAGGCTGTAAAATGGGGCAAAATTCATTTAACAAATGTCTCACTTAGCAACAGAAATTTTGGGTTCAGTAGTAGTCATAAATCGAGGACTATCTATATAGCATAGTTTAGACCTGTGATGACGAACCTATGGCACGGGTGCCACGGGTGGCACGAGGAGCCATATCTGAGGGCACACGAGCATTGCCCTAGCTCAGCTCCAGCACACATGTGCCTGCCGGCCAGATGATTTTCGGGCCTTCCGGGCCCACCGGAAGTTGGAAAATGGGCTGTTTCTGGCCTCCAGGGGGGTTGAGGAAGGCCGTTTTTGCCCTCCCCAGGCTTCTAGAAAGACTCTGGAGCCTGGGGAGAGTGAAAAACAGGCCCACTGTGCCATCACGTGCCAAAAGCGGGGGGAGCATGGGGGGAGCACGCGTGCGGGAGGGCAGGGCAGGGGTGGGCATTGAATTATGGGTGTGGGCATGGAAATGCACAATCCCCCCGCTCTCCCCCTGCTTTTGGCACGCGACAGCAAAAAGGTTAGCCATCTCTCTCCAGGCAAGGCACATAGGAAATAGAAAAGAAAGTAATCAAAGCAATTTATTCCTAAAATATAGTAACAAAATAGCAAAAACATCAATGAAAAAAACCAGAATACATGCGAATAAGATATAATAATACAGAAAAGAAAAGACCTGTCCTTTTCTTCCTTAGTAGTGAATTTTAGTCCATTTTTTCCCCACTTAAGGTCTATGATGGCGATTTGGAGAGCGAGTTCAACAATTTTGAAGACTGGGTAAAAACATTTGAACTCTTTCGAGGCAAAATTACTGAGGAAGATCATACTGATTTTGAAGACAGGATTGTCGGGAAATTTAAGGTATGGTTCAAGACAGACAAAATATATGTGTGATATGTCAAGGGTCGGTGTTGTAGAAAAATTCATGTTACTCATTAGGCTGTGTATTGCTTCAGTCTTCTGAGTGTGCAAACATCGATGACCTTATCTTCATAGCTTGAGAGCCCAGCTTTTCCTCAGAATTAAATCAGCTGTGTTCCTCAATGATCTTTGCTGGCTGGGGAATTCTGGGAGTTGAAATCCACACCTCTTGCTGCGTTCCGGAAATTGAGAAACACTGACCTACTCTATATGTAAATATTAAGAATTGGACAGAGGGGTATCTTGATCAATAAGCCAAACTACTCAAAATGTTGCAGCAAAACGAGGTCAAATATTTTTGTAGCTCTTCACTGATTGACAAATGAAGATAATTTTCAGGAAAAAAGTGGATAAGCTATATATAAGTGATTGAACAATTTGGGGAGTGTTAAGGCTGCCATAGATTGTTTACAAAGTAGATAAGGTTAAATAAAATATGCTGAAAGTTTTTCTAGTTTTGACACAATTTTGGGAGTGGTCTTGATTTCCTTCCTTCCTTCCTTCCTTCCTTCCTTCCTTCCTTCCTTCCTTCCTTCCTTCCTTCCTTCCTTCCTTCCTTCCTTCTTTCCTTCTCCTATTTGGAGAAGTTTAGGCTTACAGTACATTAAAGTTTAAGCCATACTATTTTATGAAATACACCAATGTTCTCAGCCCTAGCAACTTTAAGATGTGTAGACTTCAGTTCCCAGAATTCCCCAGCCAGCATGACAAACCATCCAAAGTCCACACATCTTAAATTTGCTGAAGTTGAGATCAGTGGTAAAATCAATTTTTTTTACTACTGATTCTGTGGGCGTGGCTTGGTGGGCGTGGTAGGTATGGCTTGGTGGGCGTGGCAGGGGAAGGATACTGCAAAATCTCCATTCCCACCCCACTCCAGGGGGAAGATACTGCAAAATCTCCATTCCCACCCCACTCCTGGGGGAAGGATATTGCAAAATCTCCATTCCCACCCCACTCTGGCCTCAGCCAGAGGTGGTATTTGCCAGTTCTCCAAACTACTCAAAATTTCTGCTACCGGTTCTCCAGAACCTGTCAGAACCTGCTGGATTTCACCCCTGGTTGAGATGCACTAAAGTATTACATAGTTGACACATCTTTTCATATTTCAAAACCATGCCACTGAACTTTGGCAGTGTAGCCAGAAAGCATTTTAGATACCATAAAAAATAATATTTAGTTGCATATTGCACCATCACCAACTTCTCCATAGTTTCCTTATATAGTGAGAAAAATAAGAGTTGAACTTGTGATTTCTTTTTCTTTTAGTTTAGTTAGAATCTCACCAGTTAAGATTTATAGACTTTAATCCAGCTGTCAAATAGTATCCATGTTTTTACTTTGGCAAGTCAACAAAAATACAGCACTGCCCTGTTGTTCCAAGATTGTTAATCTTATAATTGCCAGACTGAGGTAAGCAACCTAACAGCAAATAAACAAGCCTGAAAATCTAAACATTGATTGCGGAGCTGCTATCCACATCTGTTTCATTCCTTTGAATACTAGGCTTAAAATAACACTGCCGAGATATTGCTAGAAGTGACTAAAATATTAAATAAGGTTGTCACAACATCCTGCAGTCATTACAGATTACCGTGTTTTCCCGAAAATAAGACCCTGTCTTATATTTTTTTGAACCCTGAAATAAACGCTTGGCCTTATTGCCTTGCGCTCCAAAGCTTGATTGGGCTTATTATCAGGGGATGTCTTATTTTGGGGGAAACGGTACCAGAGTTGGAAGGGACCTTGTAGGTCATCTAGTCCAACCTCCCACCCAAGCAAGAGACCCTATACCATTTCTGACAAATGACAGTCCTTGAGACTGTCCTTGTCCTTAAGAAGAAATGAAAGAAGAGCACCAATTTAAGATTAGGAGGGGAATAATTTCCAAAATGATTGGGGTTTTCTGTCTGCATTTCTTGAGTTTGTTTGCCATGAGTAATTTAGTAATGTATATATTTACCGAAGGGCTCCTTCTGCATATACAAAACTCCTGAAGACTCTTCCTCAGGCGACGGAGGTTCTCTGAGAATTCTGCAAGGCCTACCCCCAAATCAGTCAGTGAATGTTCTAATCAGAGTATATATTGTGGCCGTAAGTATCCCGTAACCTCCTGTCAAATTCTTCTTTTAAGTTAAAAAGATTCCATGGTTCCATGGGAAGAAAGAGTTCCAAGATTATGTAGATGTAAGGACCTATAAAGAGCAAATAACTTGCTCACCCACTTGTAGGAGGAGTGGCAGTCCTTGGGGGTGGAGTTCAAAGAGGGATCAGCCTGGAATCCCTATGTAGCCACAAGCGAATTAAGCTCAAATTCCTTTGAATTCTGTTGATCTTTATTTAACTCCAAGCAGGTGCTGTTAGTTGAGTAGATATCAGTGCCTGGGTATAATTAGGAATAAATCAGTTTAATTGACCTTCATGTATCAATCTGTTCTTCTGGACGTGACACATGCTGGCAGAGGAATTCTGGGAGTTGAAGTCCACCCATCTTAAAGTTGCCCAAGTTGGGAAATAATGCTTTAGACCAGTGATGGCTAACCTTTTTGCCGTCGGGTGCCAAAAGCGGGGGGAATGCAGAGGCAGTCGCACACATGTGTGCCCACACCCATAATTCATTGCAGCCCCCCCCCGTGCATTCACTTACGACCCCCGCGCTCCCCCTGCTTTTGGCACGTGATGGCCCGGTGGGCCCGGTAGGCCTACTTTTTGCTCTCCCCAGGCTCCAGAGCCTTTCTAGGAATCTGGGGAGGGTGAAAACAGCCTTCCCCCCCCCCTCCAGAGGCCTTCCGGAGGCCAGAAACAGCCCATTTGTCAAATTCTGGTGGGCCCAGAAGGCCTGAAAATCAGCTGGCTGGCGCACGCATGCACGCTGGAGCTGAGCTAGGGCAATGCTCATGTGCCCACTGATATGGCTTAGTGTGCCACCTGTGGCACGCATGACATAGGTTCGCCATCACAGCTTTAGACCATCAAACTCGTGATGACATGTTGCTGTCATGACACGTGACATATCACAACTTCCCCCCATCTTTGCTAAAACGGGGTGGGCGTGGCCAAACGGTGACGCATTTGGCCCACGAGCCGCAAGTTTGACACCCCTGTATTAGACTGATGGAGAGAGAGTTCAAGAATAACACATGCACCTCTTCTGTCAGCTCTTGCTCAGAACAGATTGCAAGAGCAAATTGAAAATAATCCTCAATCCCGTGAGAACCAATAGGAAAACAGAAACTTTTCTTACAATGGGAAAATATTTGGGAAAGGCAGATTTAATCTCATTTTTATTTTAAAGTAGAACATTTTCCTCTTACTCAATGGGGAAACACTGGAAATCTTATATAAATGGTAGAGTTGGGAGGAGTTCAGATCTGAAGGAGAAGAGCTTCATAGGCAGGGGTGGGCTTCAAAAATTTTAGCAAGGGGTCCTCTGCCCTGTTGCTGGGTGGGCGTGGCCATGGCCTCCTGCACCACAACGGAAGGGCATTTTTGCCCTCCCCAGGCTCCAGAGGCTTTCTTTAAGCCTCTGGGAGGGCGAAAACTGCCTCCCCAGCTCCGGAAGCCCTCTGGAAGCCGGAAATGGGTTTCTGGCCTTCCCGAACTTCTGTTAGGTCTGTTTTTCACCCTCCCCAAGACTTCGCACATTCCCTATGCTTACCTGCATTCAAAACGGGCCGCATGAGGACTCCTGGGGGGGAGGGGCATGGTGGGCGGGACCAGCCGGGAGTGGGATTTGGGGGTTCTCCGAACTGCACAGAATCTTAGCTAGAGGTTCTCCCGAACCCCTGCGAACCCCCAGCAACCCACCCCTGCGTAGGGGCCCCCAAATAGGATCTGTCAGTCTCTCCTTAAACTCCATATCTTTTTTTTGAGTTTGCACATCTGCCCTTCACAGATGCAGCATGACCCTGAAAAAAGAGACATAGTTTAACAGGTTTGTTTATGTATTCTGTTTGTGTGCAGCCAAATCAATAGAGACAGTGTTTGCAGGTGAGGGAGAGTAAAAGGAAGGGCAGGCAGCTGTGTTCCTGTTTTGTTACCCTGGTATGATTGGTGCCCTCAGAGCCCACCTTGGTTCACAGAATCATAGAGTCCTAGGGCTGGAAGGGACCTTGGAGGTCTTCAAGTCCAACCCCCTGCCCAGGGTTTGTCTTTGAAAATCAGCTTCAATGCACAGAAGAGCACTTATTAAATAATATTTTTTCCAATTTCTTGCAGGCCTTTAATCTCAGTCCTGCTGACCCTGATGGTAAATCTGATCCTTATATTGTGCTGAAATTGGGGGAAACACAAATTAAGGACCGAGACAAATACATTCCAAAGCAACTAAATCCCATCTTTGGTCGGTGAGTTCATTAAATGTGCATAGTGTTTCACGATTAATGAGTTACTCCTGACATTTTTCTTCCCTTGAGCTGCATTTATTAAATATTGAAATGTCAGGGTGTTAGGCTCAAACCATATCCTTAACACAGGGTTAGTAAATCTTGGTTCTCAAAATGATGCAGACTGTCTAATCCATAGTTATCTGTGGGGAGAGAGTCATAATTAGCAAAAAGTTGGATATGTTATGATACAAGTCCCACCCTTTTGGCTGTTCATGTTATTAGCTGTCTACCTTTGTGATGATTTTGACACAATGGTATAATCACAAATCATTTGAATGTCTCTTAAGTCTAAAGTGATATATTCTCTTAAGAATATCTCTTAAATTTAAAGTCATTCTTTTGTAATTAAAATATTTGTACTGGAGTTTTACCTATGCAACCTATTACATTAGGTGTGCTGTATATATGCCATGCTTACAACACATCTGCAGAATTCCCAGTTTGCTCTAGAGATTATTTTGGCCTTCTAGTAGGTTATTAGAGTGGCAGCCCCCAACATTTTGAGTGCAAGGGACTGATTCAATAGAGGGCAGTTTTTCCGTGGACTAGGAGAATGTGGTTTTGCACACTGCCTGGTTTCTACACATCCATGTGTTATCCCCAATTTGGGTCTGAGCCTGGTGCTGAGGCCAATGAAGGACGCCAGACACAAGGTGCAGGTTTTGATTGCTTTTTATTGGGGTACCTCAAGGAAAAAGGCTCCTGGCCTAAATGCCAAGAACCAAGAACAAAGGATTAAGTAAGCTTTATACATTTTCACTAAAGGAGAAGGCGAGATAAGGTGAGATAATAAGAAATATCATCTAATAAACATTTTAGTAATAATTCTACAGTTTGTTCTATTGGTCTCTCGCTGTCCCTATTCCTAAACCTTGGCTAATGAATGCCCAAGGAGTTATCTAATACACATTTTATTTGCTGCAGGCCATCTCTATTCCTAACTTTTAGCTGAGGCCTGCAAGTTGCCGAACTCTTTTATCAGTTTTCTAACTACCCAGAATTGTTACAAGCTTTACACATGCATATTTCCTGTGGATAAGCATTCTTTGTTCTTGCCAGATAAGACTCCACAATTACAGGCTTCTTGATTTACTTTCAAGTGTGTGCCATGACCTGGCTTTATTTTAGCAAACAGCCCATCACATGGATGAGGCTTCACTTGCTTATGCAACACAGTTCCTGGCAGGCCATGGATCGGTGCTCATCTACAGCCCAGGGGTTGGGGATCCCTGGACTAGAGGAAGAGTAATTACTTGTACAATAGCAACAGCAGGACTCATGGTTGCATTTGAATAAATGCATTCTGATACAAGAGATTGTCCATCTCTTGTGTGGTTTTAATGATAATAGTTACCTGACTTTATTGATACACAAAAGATTTTCCACGCATAAAGCGCTGTAAAATAGCAATAGCACTTAGACTTATATACCGCTTCACAGTGCTTTATAGCCCTTTCTAAGCAGTTTACAGAGTCAGCATATGGCTCCCAACAATCTGGGTCCTCATTTGATCCACCTCGGAAATGTATTAAAAGTTAACGAAGCATGAGATCAGGAATTCGGAGAGTTGAGTTGCGTGATTCAATCACATTTTCAGTAATTTTTGGTAAGGAAATAAGGGCTTGAGTATTTCCATGTCAAATCTCCTAAAACAAAAATGTTGAATGCCTGCCACGCTTCATAATCTTTTTGCAACTTGAAAAGTTTAATTTAGAGGCTGAAAGGTAATAATTCTCCAGGAAGGACATAACCCCACCTGAATTAATTCCAAACAACCTTGATTAATAAGAGCCAGTCCTCACAAGAAATGTCTACATTAACAAACACTTTAGAAAAGAGAGTCCAAGAAAGGAAAACGGATGTTATTTATTTATTTATTTATTTATTAAATTTATATACCGCCCTATTCCTAAGGGACTCAGGGCGGTGAACAGCGAACGATAAAAATACATGTAATACAAACGTTAATAATAAAAAAACCAATTAAAATATACTAAACATTCTGGTCCTAGATAATTCAAGACATCCCAGTTTAAAATAAAATCAAAAAGCAATATAAAGGGAAAGTTAGGCCAGGCCGGCCTGCTGAAACAGGAATGTTTTATGAGACCATATTCAAAGACAGCATTGTAAATATTGTCACTGTGCCTCCGAACAATGTTCTTTGGTCTCTGGAGTCTTCTCCAACATGGTAGCCACCAAAATGAGTGGAATTGTAGTTCCTTGAATTCCAAGTCACGCATTCTTCCCAGGAAGGTTCAACTCTTGGGACAGGATTCGAGCATTTCCATAAACATATTTCCTTTTATTTGCAGAGTTCCATTATTTTAAAGTGCAGTCTTCTGCATGGTATTAAGCCATGTACAGTCAACCTCAGAAGGTAGAAGCACCTGGCTAACATGGTCTAAATCTGGATACAGGGATCAGGCCAGATCTTTGGATGGAAGACCACTGGGGGTTCCCAAGACTAGACTGGGAAGTTAAAAAAAAATCCCAGAAGAAGATACTATTGTCAAGAAAATTGCATGAATGTGTCCATAAAGATAACTCAGAGATTTTATTTCTGTTTGTGCTGAAAACAGAGTCGTTTATACTTACTTTGCCAACTAGTGTGACTAAACTTGAAGATTTTCACCTGTTAATTCTCATCTCATTATCTTGCTTAATTTGTTGCTCAATTTTCTGCAGCCTCATTAAACCTTGGAGGAGAGAAAGTTGAGAGAACAAATGGCATAAACCACACTGAAGAGATCTTTGTGAATTAACCCTTCTACCTCTTTCTTATATTTCCCTTGAATCTACTATCTTGTCTCTTTCTGTTGCTGATTAATCATCATTTCATGATGATACCAGCTGAGATTTTCCAAGAAAAACTGAACTAATGTAAATGAAGTCCATTATAAATGGAGACTTTGAATGAACTTCAATTCTTTTTTCTCCATCTTGTCTAGAGGCTGGTTTCCAGGATGTTCTTCCCATCTGAATGTCCATCACCCTCCACTAAACACACTTCTTTTCCTTTCTATAGGATCACTAATATAATTCTTCCAGTGTTGAAATTCAAAAAAATTCCCTACTGGTTTTGTGGGTGTGGCTCAGTGTGCATGGCTTGGTGATCATGTGACTGGGTGGGTATGGCTGCACAACTGACTCACACACAATGTAAAAGCAGCTGGACTTCATACAAAATGGCCCTGCAACAAGCAGGAACCTCACAGAGTTCAAAAACCAACTATCACACTTTACAGAAAAATAACACAAAAGCTGCACAACTGACTCACACACAATGCAAAAGCAGCTGGACTTCACACAAAATGGCAGGAACCTGACAGACAATCAGGCACAGCTGATTGTCTCACAGCTGATCGGTAGTTAAAAAATGCTTTAAAAAAGTAAAAAAAAAAGTGCCTACGATTGCCCAGCACAGCTGAATGTCGCACAGCTGATCGTAGGAACTTTTTAAAAACTTTTTTTTAGCATTTTTTTACTACCGGTTTGGGTGAATAGGTAGTAAAAAATGCTTTAAAAAAGTAAAGAAAAAGTTTCAACAATGGCACTGCACAGCTGATTGTCACACTTTTTAAAGCATTTTTTTACTACCGGTTCGGGCAAACTGGCCCGAACCGGTAGCATTTCACCTCTGAATTCTTCATATGACCTTACACTGTTAGCCTACACAGTAACTTGATTAACTTGATTAGGACAAAATCCACTCCGCTCTACACCATAAACAATCTCTTGTGATTTTAGTGAGCCTTGTTCTTAATTAAGTATGCATAGGATTGCAGTCCAATCATAATTGAATTTGACATTATTGTTTTTTTACTCTTTTTGCATTAGGTCATTTGAAATTCAGGCAACTTTCCCTAAAGAGTCCTTGCTTTCGGTCCTGATCTATGACTATGATTTGATTGGTTCAGATGACCTCATTGGAGAAACTAAAATTGATCTAGAAAACCGTTTCTACAGCAGGCACAGGGCTACTTGTGGATTACAAAGCCAATATGAAATGTAAGGTCCCTCCAGGACATTCAGTCTATAAGGAACTGGCAGATAAGGAAATTAGGCAGGTTCAAAAACTTCTAGAGAAGGGGTGTCAAACTCGATTTCATTGAGGGCCGCATCAGGATTGTGTTTGACTTTGGGGGGGGGGCTGGGTGTGTATGTGGCTAGGGTGGGCGTGGCCAGCTCAACGTCACTCCTGTTGGGGGCGCCAATGATGGCTCGAGCGCTCTGTCAGCGAAAATGGGCTCCCGAACTCCGTTTTCACTGGCAGAGGGTTGCAGGAGGCCATGGCAGCCAAAAACGAAGCTCAGGAGCCCATTTTTGTTGGCAGAAGCATTGTGGGCTGGTCCTTCCCTGTTTCTAGGGTGTTTCTAGGTACTTAGATCTGGGTACCCCGTGGGCCGGATGCGACCCCCAGGCCTTCAGTTTGACACTCCTGTTCTAGAGGAAACTTGAGTGTGCTGAGATATTTATAATAGCTTTGGACAGTTTGGCAAAGCTAATTCTGACCCACAGTTTGAAGTGAGCTTCCTTCTCTCACTCCTCCCTCTCTAAAATCCTCTCCTCTCCTTGAATTTTTAGTGAGGGATACAACGCTTGGAGAGATGCCCTCAAGCCAACTGAAATCTTGAGCAAGTTATGCAAAGATAACAAACTGAATGAGCCAATCATGCAACCTGGAAAGATACAAATAGGGAGCAAGATCTTTACAGGACAGACTGTCTTTCAGGAAGATGAAAATGGTAACTATGTGGGCACAGGATGAATTATTACCAATATCAACAATACTCAGAGTATACCCCAAGTGGAACAGTGTTTTTGCCACTGTATATAAAATATCGCGTGTTGCATTATTACTTTCATTAGTAACTGTTTATTAATAATAAGTATTGTCAACTAGCTTGCAGATCTAAGCGATGGTGGCTCACTAAGTAATGGTAATCTAAAACAGTATCCCCCCAACCTTTTGGGCACCAGGTACTGGTTCCATAGAGACTGGTTTTTCTGCAGACCAGAGGGCAGTGGTGGGTTGTCCCCAGTTCACATCGGTTCTATAGAACTGGTAGTAAAACCGGTGGGAGGCTCCGCCCACCAACCCCGACGTTATCAAAATGCTTCTGTGCATGTGCAGAAGCTTCTCTGCTTGTGCAGAAGAGCGTGCACGCATCCCCGCTCCGAATCGGTAGTAAAGATAAGTAGAACCCACTCCTGCAAGAGGGGGCATAGTTTTGCATGCTGCCTGCATCCCAGAGATGGGGCTTTGCTTGTTTGCATGGCCCAGTTTCTAGTATGCCGCAACCCAGTGCCAGTCCACGGACCGGGGGTTGGGGACCCCTGATCTAAAAGGCTAGGCAGAGTCAGACTGGGATAGTAATTTTGTCAAAGACCCTCAAAAATCCCAGAATTGCGAATGAGAAATTGAAAACAAACCTCAGAAGAAGTCAGTGGTGAACCAGAGTCATCCTGCTGATCTAGAAGGCAACATGGATATTGCGATGAAGAAACCAGGAGTCATGCTAAATTATAAACACATGCATGCATGAATGCAAATGCACCATTTTTTTGTAAGAAAAACCATGCATTTTCCTGTCTTACTGGGAGGATGTTACTTTCCAGGGTAAGGGGTGGAATAAACTTAGATACTTTCCAGAGTGAAGATGGAAAGTAACACTGGTCAAATTAAATCTGATTTATCTGATTGTTTTAAAGGCAAAGAGTAAGCTGCCCATTTATGCTGGTACCCCAGTTTTTGCTCTTTTACTTATATTAGGTTAAGAGAAACGAATAAAAAGATCTGGTTCTTAAAAATGAAAAGGCAAATCCTTAAAAATTCCTTCTAGGCAGGGGTGAAGTCCAGCAGGTTCTGACAGGTTCTGGAGAACCAGTAGCGGAAATTTTGAGCAGTTCGGAGAACCGGCAAATACCACCTCTGGCTGGCCCCCGAGTGGGGTGGGAATGGGGATTTTGCAGTGTCCTTCCCCTGGAGTGAGGTTGGAATGGGGATTTTGCAGTATCCTTCCCCTGGAGTGAGGTGGGAATGGAGATTTTGCAATATCCTTACCCTGCCCCGTCCACCAAGCCACGCCTACCAAGCCACACTACGCGCACCAAGCCACACCCACAGAACCAGTAGTAAAAAAAATTGGATTTCACCACTGCTTCTAGGCAATATCTTCAATTTAACTCAAATGGAAACATTGGTTTTTTTATTTATCCCTTTAATATAGCCACCTATAGGCATCATACAAAATAAAAGAGTCTAAATAGGTTAAAAAATAAACCCCATCTAAAACACAGCCAAAAAATCAAAATGACAAAAAAAACCATATATAAAGGCAAGCTCTGAAAACATTCATAGCCTTCAGAGCTTGTAGACATTGGATACAAATCCAATTTTATGCAAATAATGCCTGTTTCTAGAAACTGATCTCCAAAACCTGATCTTTTGAAAGGTTACCAATGTTATCTGGATATATTGTTTGCATTGTTCCATGGGGTGTTCTCATTCTCAGTATTTGGTCATCTGCGTCTATATTTGGGGGGGGGGGGAGACTTCCTAGAAACCAATTTAGTTCCTAGTGATTTCATGGACATGTCTGTTAAGTTGTTTTGACAACAGTATAGAAAGGGTTTACATCAGTGGTTTTTTTATTACCGGTTCTGTGGGCGTGGCTTGGTGGGTGTGGAAGGGGAAGGATACTGCAAAATCCCCATTCCCACCCCACACTGGGGCCAGCCAGAGGTGGTATTTGCCGGTTCTCCAAACTACTCAAAATTTCCGCTACTGGTTCTCCAGAACCTGTCAGAATCTGCTGGATTTCACCTCTGGTTTACATCTTCTGAGATGTTTTCTACTTCCTCAAGTCCTGGAGTTCTGCATCTTCAGAAGATCAAACTCTGCTTAGATTTCGGGCTGCCATCAGTTGAGACCTTCTTCATTGTAAGATATTGTAATTAGCAATAGCAAGAGCACTTGGACTTATATACCGCTTTACAGTGCTTTACAGCCTTCTCTAAGCGGGTTACAGAATCAGCATATTACCAACAATCTGAGTCCTCATTTTACCGACCTCGGAAGGATGGAAGGCTGAGTCCAACCTTGAGTCTGGTGAGATTTGATCTGCCAAACTGCTGGCAGCCGGTGATCAGCAGAAGTAGCCTGCAGTACTGCACTCTAACCACTGCACCACCACGGCTCATTGCATTACCCACTTTGTTAATTGATGCAATGATATTAATCAGTATATTAACCTTCTAACTCTTCTGTTCATTTTCACGCTGTCTTTCCTTGTTCAGAGGGGGAGCCAGTGGAATCGTATGAACATCTTGCTTTGAAAGTTTTGCGTTCCTGGAATGAAATTCCAGAGATTGGATGTAAGTTGGTGCCTGACCACATTGAGACAAGGCCTCTCTATCACAAAGATAGGCCTGGCATGGAACAGGTAAATGTGGCTGCATCTTAGATAGATGGCAAACAATCTTGTTATATTACTTCTATCCTAACTTTCAATAGTAAGAGAATGTACTGTATGTAACTCAGGTTTGAGCTGTTGGGTTCTTGGTATTTTCTGAGTTTGGTTATTTATTTTCCTGCAGATGTTTTGTTATTAGGCAAATAGACGATTTGCAGAACGCATCCATGAACGCTACGTGGCAGTCAGAAGAAATAATGAATAATCCTTAATCTCCCAACACCTAGATAAATTAAACCACAATTACAACTGGGAAATGATTAACATTTAAGGTCAAGCCAAATCAAAAAATGGTAGGGTATTCTTAGGAATTTGAAACTGTGACAAATCGGCCATCAACAGATACACAGAGATAAACCCCATCTACATATCATTTATAAGATACAATCCAAAATCAAGAAAAGAAAAAGCAGCTTGGGGCATATTCTTCCTCACAGCAAACACCCAGATAAGCAGGAAACTGCACCAGATAAATAATCAGGAAAGAAACAATAGAAGCAAAAAAACAACAACAAGGAGAGAATTATATTCTAACTAAGACTGGCAAGGCAAGCTAGTATTTATTACTTCATTGATGATGTTACCTAGCTTGGTAAAGAAATGTCTGCAGGAGAGACGTTTCGAGCTCAGAAAACACAAGAACCCAACATCTCAACTTTCTTTTATGTTAGTTAAAAGTGTTACAGAGTTGGAATTTGAACAGTGCTTCCATGATTTGAAGGGAATATGATTCACTAGAGGAAGACTGAGCAAATTTTTCTCAATCCACCACTGCATTCCTTCAGAGGTAGCTGTCAGAATCATGCATTAATGATGGTAGGCTGAAGCAGGAAGAGATGGGGCCAGAGTGAAGACCATTAGTCCTGGTTCTGACATCTTTTTTTCCCCTTCCTCTGCCAAATCCCCTTTTCTTTCTTCTATTCTCTTTCTGGTTCCCTCTTTTCGCTGTCTGAAGCAATAGAATAGACCACAAGGAAACAGAAAGCTGTTATCACAAGTTGCACTCAATCACTTGCAAGGCTGCTTTTGAAATCAGATCAAGAGACTCATGAAATAAGGGAAGTGCCATCGATTTTAGGGCCACAAGCCTTGAGGCTCCTACAGAGAGGATGTACAAAGGCATTTTCTTCCCAGGTCCTTGTGGGAAGGTGGAGGAAGATGAACTGAATTATTTGACTGGGGTGCCATTTGTCAGAAATGGTGGAGGATCTCTGCTTGGGTGGGGGGTGGGGGGGGGCTGGACTAGATGACCTACAAGGTCCCTTCCAGCTCTGTTAATCTGTTAAAAAAAAAACAGCTTCCCTTCAGAAGCTGTGGGAGCTACATCACTGAAGGCTTTCAAGAAGAGACTGGACTGCCATCTGTCAGAAATGGTGTAGGGTCTCCTGCTTGACGGTGGGGGGGGGGTTGGACTAGATGATCTACAAGGTGCCTTTCAACTTTATTAATCGGTAATAATTTTATTTCTTGCCTAGTTTAGAGTCTTATTCTCTGTGTGTTATGTTTTCTCCTCTCCAGGGCCGTGTGCAGATGTGGGTGGATATATTTCCTAAAGATATGCCTCTTCCAGGTCCTCCTGTTGACATTTCACCTAGGAAGCCCAAAGGGTACATACATTTCTTCTTTGTCTTCAAATATACATTTGCTAATGTCCTGCATGTTTCATAAGGCAACATTTCTTATTAGGAAAAAATAAAGACTCCCTCAAGCTGGCCCCCTTGCAATTACAGTAGCACATCCATCTAGTTTTTGTGACACAAAAGAGTTTGCCATTACTACTTTGGAGGATTTTCCTTTTTTGCTTCCAAACCCTGAGATTTGCTCTCCCGTTCAAGGACAAAATCGACCTTTGCAATTTTAAAGAGCAGACAAGGTTAGTTAAGTAGCCCCACAACCAGCAGGAAATTCCAGGTTTTTGGAAAGGGATCTGAATGTCCTTTTCATTTTAAAAATGTCTCCCATTTTCTAACTCTAATTTGCTCTTGCTGTCCTAAATTGTTTTGTCTGGCAGAATTGCTTGAAGGATTCCGGTGTTAAGAGGAGAGATCCTGCTTTCTTTCTAGTAAAACAATCATTGCAGGTTTTTAGCTTGATAAAAATGCTTCCCAGATCAACAAATATTTTTTTCTGCGTCATGAGCAGTGATCCCTATTTCATTTTTTTTTACACTAGGAGGAAACTATCATCTGTCTTTAGCTGTATTATTTTCTATTGTGTTGTCTCCAGAATTAATATTTGCTGCTACCTAAATTAGAGTTAGGCTAGGGACACAGTGGCTCAGTGGCTAAGATGCTGAGCTTGTTGATCAAAAAGTTGGTAGTTCAGCGGTTCAGATCCCTAGTGCCGCATAATAGGGTGAGCTCCCATTACTTGTCCCAGCTTCTGCCAACCTAGCAGTTTAAAAGCACGTAAAAAATGCAAGTAGAAAAACAGGGACCACCTTTGGTGGGAAGGTAACAGCATTCCGTGCGCCTTCGGTGTTTAGTCATGCCAGCCACATGACCACGAAGACGTCTTCGGACGGTACTGGCTCTTCGGCATAGAAACGGAGATGAGCACTGCCTCCTAGAATCAGGAATGACTAGCACATATGTGCGAGGGGAACCTTTATCTTTACCTTTAAGTTAGAGTTAAGGCTTTCTGAAAAGAATTTTACTTATTTACATATCGGCTCTTTTTTGCCATTATAAATAGGCAAACATATCTGCTTAGGGCCTGTAACCTGAAGAAATTTGGCAATACTTATTTAACATAATTTCAGATAACTAGTGCCATTATCAAATTGACTGTTCAGAGGGGACATGTAATAAATAGGAATCAGATATAATATCCAAAGAAGATTCAGATATTTAAAAAGTTTTGAGATGAGTTTCCAAAAATAATTTATTAATTAGCAGGTGGGATAATTTTATAAAAATATATCTCAAGTTTCCTCACTTTTAACGTTGATTTGGTTTTTTTAAAACACACGCATGAATGAAGAATTAATGAAGGGCTTTTTAAAAATTCTCATAGCATATAATTTGTACCAAAGGTTTTAATTTAAATTTGGTTTTTCTAAGAAGCATGATCTATACCCTGTTTCCCTGAAAATAAGACATACCCTGATAATAAGCCCAATCGGGCTTTTGAACGCATGCACTAAAATAAGCCCCCCCCAAAAAAATAAGCCCTCCCCGAAAATATTTAACCGCGTGCGCAGCTGGTCCCTGCCATTTCCTCTGGTTAAGGTTAGGGAGACAGAGCTGGAAATCAGATAAGATGGCAAGAGGAGTGCCGTCTTGCTCCACGCGCCCCAAAATAATAAGACCTCCCCGAAAATAAGGCCAAGCACTTATTTCGAGGTTCAAAAAAATATATAAGACAGGGTCTTATTTTCGGGGAAACACGGTATTTAATAGTGCAAAAATATTATATGCCTTTAGTTCAGAGAAGCTATGCTGTAGTGAATTTAAGCACTGGATATACCATGTTCAATAAGTAGAGAGCCAGTTTGATCTAGTAGTTTAAGGCACTAGGCTAGAAACTGGGAGACTTGAGTTCTAGTCCCACCTTAGCCATGAAAGCTAACTGGGTGATTTGGGGCCAGTCATTCTCTTCGCTGTGAAAAAAGAGATGGGGGTCTAGATTTTCTCTCTAAACGACACATTTATTCAGCTGAACAAAGGTGGGTCTTCCCATAAGATTGGAAGAACCCCGAATACAGTTCGAAGCAAGTATATATAGATTTCTTACCTTTACTTGGTTACATAAGAAGTCGGCATAGAATAGATAAGGTACAGAAGTTGCAAAAATACTTAGGCATGCATCCTGTGGCTTTGATCAGGTGCTCAACTGGCAGACTTGTGGTTTCTTATGAAATTTTCCACAACCCCAAAGCAGGGGTGAAATCCTACCGGTTCAGACCAGTTTGGCCGAACTGGTAGCGATGGCTGTGGGTGGTTCAGAGAACCGGTAGCGACGGCAGCGCGAGGCTCCACCCACCTGCCCGGTTGTCATTACTTCCTGGTTTTAACCAGGAAGTATCCTGTTTTTAACGAGGAAGTATCCTGTTTTTTACCCTCTGCGCATGCGCAGAAGGGTTTGCGCATGTGCAGAGGGTCTGCGCACGCACATGATGCGTGCACTTCCAAACCGGTAGGGAAGGTAAGTAGATTTCACCAGTGCCCAAAAGGCATGCGAAGGGCTGAACTTTATCTCTGTCGTTTCAACATAAGAATCTTTTATCCAATTATCAGAATGATCAGAATCCCGATCAACCATATGACCAGGGCGAGGGATGATAAATTACTATTCTTCCTGAAGTGACTTTATATTCCACTCACCTGTAACTTTTCTCAATTTATTTTCTCCCCTTCCTCCTCAGTTATGAATTAAGAGTAATAATCTGGAATACTGAAGATGTCATTCTGGAGGATGAAAATATCTTCACAGGACAAAAATCAAGTGATATCTATGTAAAAGGGTACGTCTACTTGTACCCTTTTGGGATACATAACTTGCAGATCACGTCAATTATTTAACAAGGGGAAAATTAATTTCTGGTCAAAGCCATTCATCAATCTGGAGTCCCTGCCAGGTTTTGCTGGAAATATGGCGTTTTATAGCATGACAATGAGGTGTTTTACAGCAATGGCTCTTTGGAAATTCAGCTTCCACTTAGAATTCAGAAGGCATAGAACTGATAAGAGTTAGGACTAAAATTCAAAAGTAATAAAGAATTTATATGTAGTCTCAGAATTTAGTTGCAGTTCCAGATAATTTAATCAGTTTGCACTTTTGTATACTTCTATCACCCAACATTTATAAACAAATTAAAAAGTACCTTCCTTTGAATTTCACTTACTTCTATCCAGACACATTTGTTTATTTTCTTTTGCAAATCTATGGAAGTGGTTTTTTTCCATTGCTTTCTTTCTGGATTTTAAAAAATGTCTATGCCTGAAGATACAAAGTTAAGTCCACAAAGCGAACACATCAGTGGTGAAATCCATTTTTTTTTACTCCCGGTTCTGTGGGCGTGGCTTGGTGGGCGTGGTGTGGCTTAGTGGGTGTGGCTTGGTGGGCATGGCAGGGGAAGGATACTGCAAAAGCTCCATTCCCACCCCACTCTGGGGCCAGCCAGAGGTGGTATTTGCCAGTTCTCCAAACTACTCAAAATTTCCGCTACCGGTTCTCTAGAACCTGTCAGAACCTGCTGGATTTCACCCCTGGAACACATACCCATTAAAAAGCACAATTAAAAGTCACTTTAAATGATTATGAAATCTGGTAGCCCTTTGAGGATTCCAAGATTTTCTCAATCCCAGTTTATCATCAGTTTATGTTTTTAAAATGGTAAAATGGCCACAGACAATGTTAAGTAATATGGCCATGGGGTTAGACAATTGACTTTCCAGAAGGTACTGAAGGTGTCACTGAATCTGGCATTTGTAAGATCTCTTCTGTGTATTGGGCACAAAATGTTAGTAAAGTATTTGGCTGTTTCTTTATTTATTGGAATGTATTAACTGCTCAATTCCAATAAACTCTTGCGAACAGTCTCCCTGGTGTGCCTACAGTATAGGTTTTGGGAGTAAAGTTAGGTCCTTTTGGGAATATCCATGGGGTATCAAGGCATGTAAAAAAGGGATCAAGGCAGGGGTGAAATCCAGCAAGTTCTGACAGGTTCTGGAGAACCGGTAGCGGAAATTTTGAATAGTTCAGAGAACTGGCAAATATCACCTCTGGCTGGCCCCAGAATGGGGTGGGAATGGAGATTTTGCAATATCCTTCCTGGAAGAATGGGGTGGGAATGGAGATTTTGCAGTATCCTTTCCCTGGAGTGAGGTGGGAATGGAGATTTTGCAGTATCCTTCCCCTGCCATGCCCACCAAGCCACACTATGCCCACCAAGCCACGCCCACAGAACCGGAAGCCAACATGGAAGTCATCAACTGGTTGCTAGGAGCATCCAAAAGGTGCAAATTTAAGCCTTCAAAGAAGTCCTCACTTGATCAGAATCTGTTGAAGAGGCCAAGTCAAGTAGGACTTCTACAATCAAAAACAGCATTTTGAATTGTACTTGGAAGCTGATAGGAAGCCAGTAGAGAGCTTGAAAAAGAAAAGTCATGTGTTCATGTCAGCTCTTACCCAGGGGTGAAATGCTCCCGGTTTGGACCGGATTGCCCGATCTGGTAGCGATGGCGGCAGGTGGTTCGGAGAACCGGTAGCAAAAATCCCTGCCCCCCCCATGCCCAGCTGAGCCACGCAATCATCAGAGGCTTTTTTTTTAATTTTTAAAAGCATTTTTTCTACAACTTCTTCGGCTGAAAAAATGCTTTTAAAAGTAAAAAAAAAAGCCGCTGTTGATCGCGCAGCTCAGCTGGGATCGTCAGAGGCTTTTAAAAGCATTTTTTTACAACCTCTTCGGCCGAAGGGGTTGTAGAAAAAATGCTTTTAAAAGGCTCTGATGATCCCAGCTGAGTTGCCTGATTGTCAGAGGCTTTTAAAAGCATTTTTTTAACAACTTCTTCAGCCGAAGAGGTTGTAGAAAAAACATTTTTAAAAGTTAAAAAAACCTCTGACGATCAGGCAACTCAGCTGGGATCGTCAGAGGCTTTTAAAAGCATTTTTTACAACCTCTTCGGCTGGTTGGTTTTAAAAGTTTTTTAAAAAAAAGTTGGCCACGCCCACCCAGTCACATTACCCCCCACCAAGCCACGCCCACAGAACCGGTAGTAACAAATTTTACATTTCACCACTGCTCTTACCCCATCAAGCATCTTGAGATACTTTGTTTTGATGCCAATTATCTGACCACTTTGTGGATCGCAAATTCCCATTTCATTTTTTTTTCATTCTCCCTACATGCATCACAGATGGTTGAAAGGCCTTGAAGAGGATAAACAGGAGACAGATGTCCATTACAACTCCCTGACAGGAGAAGGGAATTTCAACTGGCGCTTTGTGTTTCCATTCCACTATCTCCCGCCTGAAAAACAGATGGTTGTCTGCAAGAGGGAGAACATATTTTCCTTGGAAAAGACAGAACGCAAAATGCCTCCAGTATTGGTCCTCCAAGTGTGGGACTTTGAACGACTGTCTTCTGATGACTTTCTGGGTAAGAAGGGATGGGGCACTGAATGGGCACAATAGTTACACGTCTCCTACTCTCCAGCTTCCTCAAGGTTCTGGGTGATATCCAGGAGTGGGATTTTTCTCATGAAACCCCATATCCTCTTCAAAGTTCCATCCCTTCCACCTGCCAGCCATTTTTCCTTTGCTCAATAACTGGAAGGTACCATTGCTCTCACTTCCTTTTTGAGTTGAAGGAAATGTTCCTGTCTCTGAGCAATAGCGCTTAGATTTATATACCGCTTCAGCCCTCTCTAAGCGGTTTACAGAGTCAGCATATGGCCCAGGGGTGGGTTCTAAATTTTTTTACTACCGGTTTTATGGGCGTGGCTTATTTTGTGGGTGTGGCTTGGAGGTCATGTGATTAGGTGGCCATGGCTAGCTGGTCAGAGTCATTTCTGGAAGGTCCTCGCACTTACGACCAGTCCTCGCACTTATGACCTGACTCATTTGTTTGCTTTTAACACTGATCAGCTGTAGGACGGCCCTTTGAAGCCCCGCGGCAAGAGTTTAAACAGTTTTTTTCCCTCTAGTCATCAGCTGGGACTCAGGAGGCAGCAATAGATTGGGGGTGGGACCAAATAAAAGGTAAGAATAACGTGGGGGGGTGGGAGGGCGGAGGGGGGAGAACTGGTTCGGTGATGTCATATCGTCACCGCTACCGGCTTGGCCAAACCGGACCGAACCGGGAGGAACCCACCACTGATATGGCCCCCAACAATCTGGGTCCTCATTTTACCCACCTCGGAAGGATGGGAGGCTGAGTCAATGTTAAGACGGTCAGGATCGAACTCCTGGGAGTAGGCAGAGTCAGCCTGCAATACTGCAGTCTAACCACTGCACCGCCAGGGCTCCGTAAGGAGCTCCTTATCTGAGCAGATAGTTTCCTGAGTGAATATGTCAATGAAGGTTCTCATCATCCAGACAGAATTGTCTGGACTTTGAGTCCTGGCAACTGGACTTCTTTACAGAATAACAGAGTTGGAAGAGTCCTTGGAGGTCTTCTAGTCCAACCCCCTGTTCAGGCAGGAAACTCTATGCCAGTGATGGCGAACCTCTTAGAGACCGAGTGCCCAAACTGCAACCCAAAACCCACTTATTTATCGCAAAGTGCCAACATGGCAATTTAACCTGAATACTGAGGTTTTAGTTTAGTTTAGAAAAAACAACTCATACATTAACATCTTTCGTCTTAAAAGAAAAACACAATAACACAATGATACAAACAACTTTTTATTGAAAGGTAAAAGTTTGCATTTGGCATGCTTTTGAACTTGGGAAAGTTAAAAAAGTCAAAGCTTCTGGGTTATAGGTGTGGTGTATGTAAGATAATGGAGCGAACCCTAGAGTTTTAGAGACAAGCTATGAACAGTTTTAATTCAGGCTTTGCAGATAACTTTTAGGACAGGCTTATGAGCAGTCAAGGAAAAACCAAGTTACTAATCAGGAGGGTATTTCGGCTAACCCAGGGGTCAGCAACCTGCGGCTCTGGAGCTGCATGTGGCTCTTTCACTCCTCTGCTGCGGCTCCCTGTCACTCAAAATATGCGTCACAACTGCCAATGTGTGACACCCGCCGGCACGCAATTTATTGAGCTTTTCAACCCCCGGTAGGCCAATCATGGATAAATCCAAGAAAAGAAAAGTTTCAGAAGAAAACAGAATGTTTAATTCACCTACATATGCTAGTTTTGTAGCCGCTCAAGAAATAGTCAGGCACGGGAAGGGTTTTGTGGCTCCCGGTGTTTTCTTTTCTGTGGGAAATGGGTCCAAATGGCTCTTTCAGTGTTTAAGGTTGCAGAACCCTGGGCTAACCACTAACTGGGACTCTTCCACACAACCCTAGAGTCTATACCAGTGGTCCCCAACCTTTTTATCGCCGCGGACCAATCAGCCTTTGATAATTTTACCGTGGCCCGCTGACCGCGCGCAGGGGTGGGGGCTTTGGGCCACACGTGCGTACCTGCGCGGGGCTCTCTTCCCTGGAGCCTTTGCGCACGGCCCAGGAGCTTTTGCACACGGCCCAGGAGCTTTTGCGCACGGCCCAGGAGCCTTTGCGCTGCAGCGTTCATGTCCCCCGGCCGCTGCGCGGCCCGGTGCCAGGTACTCCACGGCCTGGCACCGGTCCGCGGACCGGGGGTTGGGGACCACTGGTCTATACCATTCCAGACAAATGGTTGTCCAATCTCTTAAAAACTTCTAGAGTTGGAGCAGCCACAACTTCATTTTGGTTTCAAATGAGCTCTGGTGGCTCAGCAGACTAATTAACATCCACTTACATCTGCTGCCTGCAATTACTGCAAGTTCAAATCTCACCAGGCTCAAGGTTGACTCAGCCTTCCGTCCTTTCTAAGGTAGGTAAATTGAGGACCCAGTTGTGGGGGCAATAAGCTGACTTTGTATAAATATACAAAAGAATGAAGGCTATTGCTTAACGCATTGTAAGCCGCCCTGAGTCTCCGGAGAAGGGCGGCATATAAATCAATTTTTTTAAAAAAATATTTCCTGTTTATCCAAGTAGCTTTTTCAGTCTGAGCAAGTGGATTAGGGGGAGCCCATCTATGTCCTCTCGGGTGGACATTCCCAGAGTGGTTTCATTTCTCACCGCATCTGAATAGGCTTCTCAAGTGAGTAAGCAGAGAGTTGCTAAGAGTCGTTGCTCCTAAATCCTTCTTTTATATGGGTTGTTAAGTGTGATCTTCCTGGTGAACCTGTGAAGTAGTCTTGATTTTCCTGGAGAATTGATGCAAAAGCAGCATAAAAAATGGGGGACAGGCTGTGTCTGAGTCCTCCACCTTTACTGAGGAGTATAAATGGATTTTTTTCTCTCCTCTCTCAAACCATCTATCTTCCCTCTCCAAAATGTGAACATTATTCTGCTCAAAAGAAGGTCCTTTTTCTTTTCCCTTTAATTTTTCTTTTATTCCCGAACCAAGGATGCCAAATAATGGTTAATTTATGTAAACAGTCAGGAAGAAATTCAGTTTTTTTTAAAACATCTGGAAGAGTTCTTCAGTGCATACAATCCAGATTGCTACACAATGGATGGACAGCAAAATACGCAATGACTGAACTGTGATGCTAAATAGGTTGCCACCTTTTAATGGGGTAGAATCAGTGGTGGGATTCAAAATTTTTTACCACCAGTTCTGTGGGCATGGCTTGGCTTGGTGGGCGTGGCTTGGTGGGCATGGCAGGGAAGGATACTGTAAAATTTCCATTTCCTTCCGATCAGCTGGGACTCGGGAGGCAGAGAATAGATGGGGGTGGGGCCAGTCAGAGGTGGTATTTACCAGTTCTCCCAATACTTAAAATTTCCGCTACCGGTTCTCCAGAACTGGTCAGAACCTGCTGAAACCCACCTCTAGATAGAATGCTTATCCATCCTTGTTATGTTCATATGAGGTGGTAGTCACTTTCCCAGGTTTCCAATAGAAATCTGAGTCTCATCTGAACTTGGGACGTTCTCCAAGGAAGAAGAATGGAGAAGGTCATGCTAACTTATTTTTCAGATGACTTCTGTAAACGCATCATCCAAGCTTTTGCTTCTCTAATCACTATAACAACAATGATAGAAATATTAAATAGATTATACTCATCTGAAGTACTTGGAGCTTAGCCAAGAACTGAAAGTTGATATTGGGAAGTTATAGGGCCCATTAAAGTGTTTGATTAATGTAGAATTTTATTCTATGGTTCACAGGCTCTCTTGAAATGAACTTGAACTGCTTTCCACGAGCAGCCAAATCTGCCAAGCGTTGTGACATAAGCACGATAGCAGAAAAGGAAGAGAACAAAATCTCCATATTTCAGCAGAAGCGGATCAGAGGTTGGTGGCCTTTCACCAAAGCTGGAGAACTTACGGTGCGTAAACAAACTAACAACAACAAAAAAAATCCATCAAGGTTCAAAGGATGGAAAGCATTTAATACATGATAAATCGAAGTGGTCTTGGACTGTTTTCAGGCTTTAGTCTTTTTTCTTCCCTTAATTTCTTTCTTTCTGTATCATCCCAGGTTCAGCATTACAAAAATTGCAATCCACTTATTTGCTGTGGATTCAGTTCCATATAGGCTAGTTATAGTGATGTCCTGGATTATGTATGTATTTATACAATAAAATAATGCAATGAAATGAAAAGACAGTTTTAACTGAAAGCATAATCTGTCATAAGGCATGTGTCAGGATTCCAAGTAATACACCCAGAGCAAACAGAACTCCAAGGCAAGAAGGTTCCTCAAAGAACAAGTTTATTGGATATATCATATTAGCACAGACTGGTGAAAACTGACTCTAAAGATTCCCATGGTTTTTACCTAATTAAAAGTAAAAGTTTTCCCCCTTTCCCAAACAATCAGTCACATCGTCCAATGAAGGTGCTGTCTGGTTGCTTGGAAACTTCACTCCTCCTCTCTTCAGCCACCTGTGGGAATGTCCTTGGTTCTCAGGGGAAACCAGGGGAAAGTGAGTCTGAGTGGCGTAGGAGGCTAATGCCTCCTACTAAGGCAGCATTTAACATCCAGCTGCCTGCAATTACTGCGAGTTCAATTCTCACCAGGCTCAAGGTCGACTCAGCCTTCCATCCTTTCCAAGGTGGGTAAAATGAGGACCCTATATATATAAAAACTATTTTAGGATAGAATAAGAGTTGGAAGGGACCTGGGAGGTATTCTAGTCCAACCCTCTGCTTAGGCAGGAAACCCTACACCACTTCAGACAAATGGTTATCCAACCTCTTCTTTAAAACTTCCAGTGTTGGAGCATTCACAACTTCTGGAGACAAGTTGTTCCATTGATTAATTGTTCTAACTGTCAGGAAATTTCTCCTTAGTTCTAAGTTGCTTCTTTCCTTGATTAGTTTCCACCTATTGCTTCTTGTTCTACCCTCAGGTGCTTTGGAGAATAGCTTGACTCCTCTTGTTTGTGGCAGCCCCTGAGATATTGGAAGGCTGTTATCATGTCACCCCTAGTCCTTCTTTTCATTAAGCTAGACATACCCAGTTCCTGCAACCGTTCTTCATATGATTTAGCCTCCAGTCCCCTAATCATCTTTGTTGTTCTTCTCTGCACTCTCTCTAGAGTCTCCATATCTTTTTTACATTGTGGCGACAAAAACTGGATGCAATATTCCAGATGTGGCCTTACCAAGACATTATAAAGTGGTATTGACACTTCACATGATCTTGATTCTATCCCTCTGTTTATGCAGCCTGGAACCATGTTGGATTTTTTGGCAGCTGCTGTACCCTGCTGGCTCATATTTAAGTGGTTGTCCACTAGGACACCAAGATCCCTCTCGCAGTTACTGCTATTGAGCACGATACCACATATACTGTACCTGTGCATTTTGTTTTTCTTGTCTAAATGTAGTTTTGTTTTGTTTAGTTTACTTTTGTTTTGGCTACAAGACCCCAGCTATCTCTATTCCCCCCACCCCCACCCCATCCCTCAGCACCATTGTGGCAACACTAAAGCCTCCAAGATGGCTTCAGTCAGGCCAGCTTTAGAGTTGACAGCATGTATAAATCTCAAAGGTTGGATTTAGATTACAATTCACTCTCTTTTAAAAACTCACTGACTATATTCTCACAACATCCTAAATTGACACAGTTTTGAGTTTCTTTGTGGTGAAGCCAACTTCTTGGGTAACAACTCACTTGTCTTGGGCAACTCTTGAACAAAAAGAGTTAATTCAGAAAAAAGGTTAATGGGGTTAACCTGTATTAATTCAGCCACTGACATTTTATGTAATGCTGGTTTCAGTGTTTTGATTGAGATTGTTCCTCCTCTACTCAGCACTGACTATATTTCAATTAGAAGAAAAGATTTATAGCAGATGACACAGCCATAATTAATCCAGGCACATTGTGCCTCTGAAGCACGATGAGAGAAAATGTCACTCTCTAAGACATTTTTCCTATCTGAGTATACTGTAATTTCCTACCAGACTCAGTGCAAGCAGATATAATAGGTCCCATAGATGCTTTTTCAAAAGGCAATTGGATTTAATTTTTCCTTGAAGACGTTTCGTTTCTCATCCAAGACGCTTCTTCAGTTCTGACTGAATGGTGGAGAATGGAAGGATTTATATTCCTTGCAGTCATCTGGTCATTAGTATTCTTTCTGAGAGTTCTTGAGGCCACTTGGAAGTTTATCTGTATCCTCAGGGTCACCTGAATAATGCAAATGAATGTGGAACCTTCTTGGAACTGTAGAAAGGGTTGTGTTTAAACAGGAAATAGGTGGTGTCATATTCCTCCCCCTCTGTTCAGAGAATGCTGTTCAATCTTAATGTAGATGATCTCTTTGACCCTTCTTTCAAACCAGTGACCCTCCCTGTCCAGGATATGAATTTTGCTGTCTTCAAAAGGGTGACCTTTATCTTTCAAATGCAGATGGACTGCTGAATCTTGTCCTGATAGGTTTGTTCTCCTGTGTTGCGCCACGCATTTGTGAAGTGGTTGTTTTGTTTCTCCAATGTACAGCTCTATACGTGTCTCACTGCATTGTCCTGCATATATCACATTACTCAGTTTGTGTCTGGGTATTTTATCCATGGGGTGGGACAAGTTTCTGCCTTAGTGCATTTTGGGGTTTAAAGTGTGCATGTAAATCCTATTGGTTGAAAATCCACCTGAGCTTTTCAGATATTCCTGCAACGTATGGAATGAATCTCCATAACATTCAGCTATAATAGGATATTGTGGTCAAGAATGTGTAGTTCTGCGCATCGCCAGACTTCCAAGAGACTGGAACAGTTTGAACTGCTGGATATTAAAAATAGACCATTATCCCTTTATATCCGTGTTTCTCAACTTAACAACTTTAAGAGGTGTGGACTTCAATTCCCAGAATTCCGAGATTTGAAGATCACACCTCTTAAAGTTGCTAAATTAGTGAAATTCTGATGAAATATCAGAAGATGAACTATTGGAAGATATCAGAATTATCAGAAGAATCAGGAATTCATCAGGTGACGAATCCTCAGATTGCTGGAAAGTGGAAATTCCAGTATTTTGCCTAAAAAGATAACATTTCGGATAGTAGAGCAGCCCCATTTCCCAAGAATCAATAATCCTATTTAATCTCCCTTTTAGCTTCTGAAATCTCATCAACAGAGTCATAAACCTAAAGCCACAATCACTTCCTTTTAATACCACTGAAACCAGATAAGCTACTAACCACATCCTTTTAATACCACAGTAAGCAGATAATGCATTTCGAGGAGTTTTGAGCACTGAGTGCATTTGCGGAGATGATCAGTTTGAAATTTGCATGGACAGTGCAACAAATACAGGTAGTCCTCAACTTACATCAATTCATTTAAGGACCATTTGAAGTTACAATGGCACTGAAAAAAGTGACTTATGGCCGTTTTTTCGCACTTACGACCCTTGCAACATCCCAATGGTCATGTGACCAAGATTCAGATGCTTGGCAACTGGCATGTATTTATGACGGTTGCGGTATCCCAGGGTCATGCGATCCCCTTTTGTGACCTTCTAACCAGCAAAATCAATGGGGGAGCCAGATTCACTTAACAACCATGTTACTCACTTAAGAACTGCAGTGATTCATTTACCAATTTTAGCAAGAAAGGTTGCAAAATGGAGCAAAACTCACTTCACAAAGTCTCACTTTTGAGTGACTCAAATGTTCAGCTGAATTGTGGTCGTAGGTTGAGGACTACCTGTATAAGAACTGGGAGGCTTGGAACGAATAGAATAGAATAGAATAGAATAGAATAGAATAGAATAGAATAGAATAGAATAGAATAGAATAGAATAGATGTGAAGTTTCCGAAAGATGCCCTAATTAATTCATGAGCCATGAGCCGAACTTCAAAAGAAATACAGTCATTTATTAGGAGCACCATTTCGGCAATATTCGGATGCAGTTAGAACTAATCCCACGTAGATTTACGTTCCCCTATGACCCTGTCTCTCCCCTCCTCTCTGGCCATGTCATTAATCACATTCTCCAATTAACCACTTTGGCTGGCTGTGAAATCCAACACCCTCCTTCTGATTGCAGTCAGGAAGAATGTATGGAATGCACTTCAGTTAGGGAAATCAATCAGCTCTATCAGTTCTCCCTCCCTCCTGCTCATGGCAACTTGAAAGCTTTGCAAGTTGACAATAGACTAGACTAGACTAGACTAGACTAGACTAGACTAGACTAGACTAGAATAGAATAGAATAGAATAGAATAGAATAGAATAGAATAGAATAGAATAGAATAGTTGGAAGGGACCTTGGAGGTCTTCTAGTCCAGCCCCCTGCTCAAGCAGGAGACCCTATATCATTTATGGAGGGCTCAAACTGGATAGGAAGGGGGCACAAAATACATGCCATCTCCTCTTGGCCTTAGAACATTGCTGGCAGATCTGAAGCAGAATCATACTGATGTTCTGATGAACATTAGGAATCTCTCTGTAGCAGGGGTATCAAACTGGAACCGGATCTGGCCCACGGGGTGCTTAGTTCTGTCCTGCAGGGCTGCCCTGGAAACATCAAAGGACCGGCCCATGGTGCCTCGGCCAGGCCCCCCACCCAAGCTCTGTTTTCACTGGTAGAGGGCTGCAGGAGACCGTGTACGATCCCCCTGAGCTCCGTTTTTGCTGGCAGTGGGCTAGCAAAACAAGCAAACTAAAAACAAAACAAAAGGAGAAATGTTTCCCCTTTTGCATTTGAGCATCCAAGAAGTGACAGGAAAGGAGAAAGGGAAAGAGGAAAGGCAAAGGAAAAGATGGGAAGATGAGAAGAGAGTAAGGAAGGAAAAATAAGGAAAGAGGGGAAGGAAGAAGAAAGGAGAAGGAAAAAGGGAAGGAAGGAAGGAAAGGCATAGGACCTGGATATTTACGAGACCGCCTCCTGCATCTGATAGCCTCCCACCGGCCAGTACGCTCCCACAGAGAGGGTCTCCTCATGGTGCTGTCAGTTAGACAGTGTCGACTGGCGACCCCCAGGGGGAGAGCCTTCTCTGTGGGGGCACTTGCCCTCTGGAACAAGCTGCCCCCAGAGATTCGTCGGATTTCCAACCTCCGTACCTTCCACCGCGCCCTTAAAACGCTATTATTCCATCAAGCAGGGCTGGCCTAAAATATTATTTTAATGGGTTACTGTATTTTAGACGATCGGCCAAATTATTTAATAATTTTAAATTGTTTTTAACTTTTGTATTGTTGGTTTTATCTTGGCTGTACACAGCCCTGAGTCCCTTTGGGAGAAGGGCGGTATAAAAAATTTAATAAAACGGAAACGGAAAGGAAAGGAAAGGAAAGGAAAGGAAAGGAAAGGAAAGGAAAGGAAAGGAAAGGAAAGGAAGAAGATTATAATGAGAGGGAGGAGGGTCTGCCTTAGCACTTGGCCACCACAAGTGCCCCCAATACGAGTGATGTTGAGCTGGCCACGACCACCCCGGCCATGCCCACCCTGGCCCCCCGAGGTCAAACACAACCCTGATGTAGTCCTCAATGAAATCGAGTTTGAACCCCTTCTCTGTAGGATGAGGGAGCCTATTAAAGAGAAGATCCCTAATGTTCACGAGAACATCAGCTTTCCTTCAAACCTTCTGGCAACATACAGAGGTTGGGCATAGGAGGTTGGTACAGGTAGTGACTGTTTGACAGTAATGAAAAAAGTGACTTATGACCTTTTTTTCACACAACCATTGCAGTATCCCCATGGTCACGTGATCAAAATTCGGACGCCTGGCAACTGGCATGTATTATCATGGTTGCAGTGGTGAAATCCAATTTTTTTTTACTACCGGTTCTGTGGACGTGGCTTGGCGGGCGTGGCAGGGGAAGGATACTGCAAAATCTCCATTCCCTCCTCACTCCAGGGGAAGGATACTGCAAAATCCCCATTCCCTCCCCATTCCTGGGGGAAGGATATTGCAAAATCTCCATTCCCTCCCCACTCCTGGGGGAAGGATATTGCAAAATCTCCATTCCCACCCCACTCCAGGGGAAGGATACTGCAAAATCCCCATTCCCTCTCCACTCCTGGGGGAAGGATACTGCAAAATCCCCATTCCCTCCCCACTCCTGGGGGAAGGATATTGCAAAATCTCCATTCCTATCCCACTCTGGGGCCAGCCAGAGGTGGTATTTGCCCATTCTCCGAACTGCTCAAAATTTCCGCTACCGGTTCTCCTGCCGGATTTCACCCCTGGTTGCAGTGTCCTAGGGTCATGTGATCCCCTTTTGTGACCTCCTGACAAGCAAAGTCAATGGGGAAGCTGGACTCACTTAACAACTGTGTTACTAACTTAATAACTGCAGTGATTCCCTCAACAACTGGGGCAAGGAAGGTCTGAAAACTCACTTAACGACTGTTAAGAACAGAATTTTTGGCCTTCAAGTGTAATCGTTAGTCGCAAAAGCTGATCAAATGACCCTGGGACCCTGAAACCATCATAAATACATGCCAGTTTGCCAAATTTTGTCCAAATTTTGATCATGCGATCATGGGGATGCGGCAGTGAAAATGGTCATAAGTCATTTTTATCCATGCCGTTTTAATGTTGGTCACTAAACAAATCATTGTAAGTCAAGCACTACCTGTAGTGAGTAAAGCATTCTTTACGAAATCTTTAAATATTTTGAAGCAAAAGTTCATCTCCTTTTCAATCCAGGGCAAAGTGGAAGCTGAATTTCATTTAGTGATGGCCGAGGAGGCTGAAAAAAATCCAGTCGGCAAAGCTCGGAAGGAACCGGAACCTTTGGAAAAACCCAAGTAAGTGGCACAACTTATCCCAGGTTTATTATATCTGGGCAGGTGATAAAATGAACTTTTAGCTTTCTGTCCATCCTGAAGCCTGACATCCTCCAGGATTCTCCGTGACCGAGTGCTACCTTTTATAATACGTTTATCAGACACAAAATGCTAAATCAGCATAAACAAGAAACAAAGCCATTACTATGATTTATTATTTAATCTCCTCATCGGGACATTAGAAAGATGGCTGTTTTCCAAGAATGCTGACCATCTGCCTCATATTTAGATTCAGTTGTGCAACTATGGCTTGGAAAGACCCTAGGAAGTGAGCAGATTTGGGGGGAACAGGTGGGCAAGCAAGAGAGAGAGCAATTACGAACAATTATTAATTTCCAATATACCGTATTTTTGGACTACGGGCCCGTTTTTCACAAAAACTGAGCTTGCAGAGGGTTTGGGAGGCTTTCAGAGTGCTCTTGGGGGCTGGGGAGGACAAAAACGTGAAAAACTGGCCTGTTTTTGTGGAAAATGGGCCCGTTTTTGGCCTCCCAACCCCCCCAGGTGTCACCTTTTTGCCCTCCCCAGCCTCCTTGTTCATCGAAAGGTCGGCAGTTCAGCGGTTTGAATCCCTAGTGCCGCGTAACGGGGTGAGCTCCCGTTACTTGTCCCAGCTTCTGCCAACCTAGCAGTTCGAAAGCACATAAAAAATACAAGTAGAAAAAACAGGGAAGGTAACAGCGTTCTGTGCGCCTTTGGCATTTAATCATGCCGGCCACATGACTACGGAGACATCTTCGGACAGCGTTGGCTCTTCAGCTTTGAAACGGAGATGAGCACCGCCCCCTAGAGTCGGGAACAACTAGCACATATGTGCGAGGGAAACCTTTACCTTTATCTTATATAATAAATTGTCTATGGGGCCTGGCTTTTGGCATACCCTGTGTGTATGGGTGTTTAGTTTAGTGTTTAGTATACACACACACAAGCAAACAACTTTCAGTTAAAGAGTGAGATGTTGACTCATTTTTATACATATTCATGTTTCTAGCAGTATTACTAAGTTTTCTTTTCATTTCTTTCCCTTTCTAGCCGGCCCGACACATCCTTCTCCTGGTTTGTGAATCCTTTCAAGTGTTTGTATTATCTGATCTGGAGAAATTACAAGAAATATATCATTATTGGCCTAATCCTAATTATCTTAGTTATCTTCTTAGTACTCTTCATTTACACACTGCCTGGAGCCATCAGTCGTAGGATTGTTGTAGGAACTTAGAAAGAATCCCTCAGCCATGCAATTTATTAAAATCAAAGTAAATAAAAACTTTGCTTTTATTCATGCTCAGAACATCCTCTAACTCAGAGGTGCCCAACTTTGGTAACTTTAAGACTTGTGGACTTCAACTCCCAGAATTCCCTAGCCAACAAGATTGGACACCTGTGCTCTAATTCTTTATTTCAAGATATTTCAGATATATATATCTGATGCTGTAAGATGTTAGTGTCAAGGTAAACAAAGAACAGAATTGTATGTTTAAATTGAAGTACATTCCAGTTGTGTAGAAAAAAATTGTCAATAGCTAAAAGGGCACGTCAGCTTTGGATACTAATTATTTCTGTCTCAGATTAACAAATTAGAATTTTTAAAGATCATAATGTTAAATATTATAATTCTTTGGATTGGTGGGTTTCTATTAAAAAAAAAAACCCACAATCCATCCAAATTGTGCAATTGTTTTTGTTCAAAAATTTCCCTAACTTATAAAGCTTTTATATACAATGACTCTGTCGCAACTAGTTGTTAACGTAAGTTTTTACTGCAAATTTTAATGCAAATTTCCTTCATGCCATTTTTGTTATGTGTGGATTTTTTTAAAATGTGAATGTCTCCGATGTAAAATTAATACAGCTTTATATGAATATATGTATATTTATTTATTATTATTTATTTTATTATTCATATTTCTATGCCGCCCACTCTGAGGACTCTGGGTGGCTTACACCAAAGACAGTATACTAAATAGCATATTGCCCCCAACAATCTGGGTCCTCATTTTACCCACCTCGGAAGGATGGAAGGCTGAGTCAACCCTGAGCCAGTGAGATTTGATCCGCTGATCTGCTGAACTAGCAGTCAGCTGAAGTAGCCGCAGTACTGAACCCTAACCACTGCGCCACCTCGGGTTTTGTGTGTGGGTTTTGTGGGCAGATATGTGGGTTTTGTGTGCGGATTTGCAGCTTGGAAAAGATGGAGGGACATCTGCAAAGAGATTCTGAAAAATCAAAATGGAGGCTTATAAAAAGAGGTGTGGATTCAAAAGAGCCTTGGTAGTACAGTGGTCTAAGGCACCCTGTTATTAAGCTGGTTATTAAGACCAGCTGCCTGCAATTACTGCAGGTTCGAATCTCTCCAAGGCTCAAGGTTGACTCAGCCTTCCATCATTTCTAAGGTAGGTAAATTGAGGACCCAGTTGTAGGGGCAATAAGCTGACTTTGTATAAATATACAAAAGGATGAAGGCTATTGCTTAGCGCATTGTAAGCCGCCCTGAGTCTCCGGAGAAGGGCGGCATATAAATCAAATTAAAAAAAAAATTGTTCAGTTGCACAAGCAGTGGGCAACCACACGAAATTCCATTTGTGTAAGTGGCGGGCACACATGTGAAACCATCACCTTTCCTCCCTCCTGCTTCCCCCATCACTGCCGCTGCCATTGCCAATCCACAGAACCAAAAAGTTGGGGACTGCTGCATTAGAAGACCTCCAAGATCCCTTCCAACTCTGTTATTGTTCTGCCCCAGCTACAGACCCCAAAGAACGCAGCACACACAAACTCTATACAAAACCTATTTTACTCAAAAACTTAGTCTTTATCATTCAAAGGCTGTTAATGAACTGTCTTAACAGCCTACCAGAATTCTAAGATAAGGTAATCACAGTCTTACTAGAGGTGGCAGAAAGCCCAGAAGCAGTTTTGCAGACACGAAGGAGAGTGAACTAAAGTTGTTCTCTATAGTTTGTTGCAAGCGGCATTCCTTCTTAAATAAGCTAAGGGAATGGCCAATTAGCCCCAAGCCTTACTCTCGAGGAGACCTCCTCCTGAGGAGCCACTCCTGCCTTTTGGCAGCTCTGTGCGCCCGTACATCGAGAAGAGGCTCCTCCTCTTCGTCCTCTTCACTTAAGAGAGCTTCTGGAGGTTCTGAAGGCCCTGGCTGAATCCCTGCCTCTGGCACCACATCTTCTCCAGCCTCCTCATGTCCGACTCGAGCGCTAGCTGCACAGGCTGCTGACGCAGCACCACACCAGCTTCCTTGCTGTCGGAATCAGCTACAATCTGCGCAGGCCGCTGACGGGCCACAACAGTTATTCTGTTATTGTTATTCTGTTATTTTGTCACTCTGTAATTGATTTTTGCTAAGGCCATCCAAATAAGCTTGTTGTGGAAATTGGACACAAGGTCATGGCTCCCCATTTTGACCTTAACCCTCTCTTCCTGTGAGTAACCTGCCTTAGAAGCAAATACAGGTGGCCATCAACTCATGACCACATTTGAGCCCAAAATTTCCGGTGAGTTCATTTTGCAACTTTTCTTGCCACAGTTGCTTAGTCAATCACTGCAGTTGTTACGTTAGTGACATGGTTGTTAAGTGAATCCGGCTTCCCCACATGGACAGTTGCCAAGCATCTGAATTTTGACCATTTGATCGGGGATGCTGCAACAGTCATAAATGAGAAAATCAGTCATAAGTCGCTTTTTCAGTGCTGTTGTAACTTTGGTCACTAAATGAATGGTTCAAGAACTACCTGTATGTGGACAGAGGATTCCCTCCTGTTCCAGATAGCATGGCCTTGGTTCCTTACAAGAATCTCCCTTCAAGATAGAACGAATATCTTGCAGAAATGGTATAAGAACTTGGGGTGAGGTTTTCATAACTTCCATCTATGTGGAAAAGTGAACCACCCTAATTGGGAGGGGATGCATATATTTGTAGAGATGATGAATTAAACCCATTGAATGTTTTTTGCACCTAATTGCAATCCTTCTCCCACAATACAGTTCCTATATTCCATAAACATACAGCATTTACACATACCGTGTTTCCCCGAAAATAAGACCCAACCAGAAAATAAGCCCTAGCATGATTTTTCTGGATGGCTCGTAATATAAGCCCTACCCCCAAAATAAGCCTCAGTTAAGATCATCATTGCTGAGCACATTGTAAGCCGCCCTGAGTCTTCGGAGAAGGGCGGCATATAAATCAAATTAAAAAAAAAAATCAGCCAGACTGATGCATTTTAGTGCCGTATTTCCCAGAAAATAAGACCTAATGCATCTTTTGGAGCAAAAATTAATATACAGTAAAACCTGGTCTTATTTTCGGGGAAACACAGATAAGAAGTCTGTGTCAGGTTGAAAGCAACTCTGAACCTCTGTAATCCGACAAGATCACCTGGGTTGGAGAGTTGAATTTATTTCTGGCTCGGCAGATGTTCTTTCAAACTGCTGTAAAGCTGTTCCTTTTTTTTTTCCCCTTCCAAAATTTCCTGATTTATGGAACTCACAGGAAACCCATTTTCAACTTGCAAGAATCTTACTTTGCTCTGACTTCTCTACTTCATCTTAGCAGGTTTCTAAAGGGAACCTGACATCTTTGCAGCTCTTCCTCATAGGAACAAGTAGGATATTTTTGTGTGTGTGTGCAGGGGCTACGTAACATGAGAGATGCACAAAAACATGAAGGACGGTTATTAATGGAAAGAAGTATGGAATAGAGGCTGAAGGTCTGTGCTTCTTTGTTCCTCAGTCTTAGATTTGCACCGTCGAAGACAATTGCAGATCATCTTCAAATTGCTTTGAAGGAACTGAGGAGTAGAAGTAGTGGAGGTGTGGAAATTACTTTAGTTTTGCCCTTGCTTTCTTCCTATTTCTCACATGTTACATCAAAGCACAGCTCTCTGGTTATTCCGCCTTCGTTTGTCCTCTGTTGTTCAAGCTTTGTCGCACTTGAAATATTTTGCATCTGCTTTCTGAGATCATTTTTCAGTTAACTATTTTTTTTTCCTTTTGCATGAAATGAGCTCAGCTGCATATTTCACCTTTTGCAGAGGGATTTGACTGATCTCCGATTGCTTCATCAGAAATAGAATGCTTTCTTTAAAAAAAACAAAAAACACCAGGTAGGTAGATATTCTCAGACTAAATTATAGTGAAGTCACTGTTCCTAAGGCTGGATTAATCCTTCAAGGAAATTTGGTTTATTAATCCTTTTGAGGAACGATTTGAGTAACCAAGTTTTTAACAGTTGCCTTTAAACCACCGTAATTAAATGGTGAGATTTTTGTCCAATTATTTTCTCCAAGCTGAGAACATTTCAGTTTTCCAAGAAAAGATAACTAGAAAACAAGGACTATCTCTTTTACATCAAAACTAGTACCGGTAATAGATTTTGATCTATCTCTTGGGAGACAATTCCACCCAGTTACCACTGTGACTTAACAAAGTGTACAAGTACAGATTAGATGAAACCTGTCTTAAAAGCGGTAGCTGTGTGAGGGATCTTGGAATCCTAGTGGACATTCGCTTAAATATGAGCCAGCAATGTGCGGTAGCAGCCAAAAAATAATGCAATCCTTGGTTGCATAAACAGAGTCAAGATCACGGGAAGTATTAGTACTGCTATATAAAACCTTAGTAAGACCACACTTAGAATACTGCGCCCAGTTTTGGTCATCATATTTTCAAAAAGATGTCGAGACTTTGGAAAGAGTGCAGAGAAGAGCAACAAAGATGATTAGGGGACTGGAGGCTAAAACATATGAAGAATAGTTGCAGGAACTGGGTATGGCTAGTCTAGAGAAAAGAACAGTGATGGGATTCAAAAATTTTTACTACCAGTTCTGTGGGCATGGCTTGGTGGGTTTGGTATGGCTTGGTGGGCGTGGCTTGGTGGGCATGGCAGGGGAAGGATACTGTAAAATCTCCATTCCCACCCCACTCCAGGGGAAGGATACTGCAAAATCCCCATTCCCTCCCGATCCGCTGGGACTCGGGAGGCAGAGAATAGTTGGGGGTAGGGCCAATCAGAACTTTTACTACCGGTTCTCCAAACTATTTAAAATTTCTGCCACCAGTTCTCCACAACTGGTCAGAACCTGCTGAAACCCACCTCTGGAAAAGAAGGACTAGGGATGACATGATAGCGGTATTCCATGTATTTGTGGCAGTGAGTGGACTGCCACAAAGAAGAGAGGAGTCAATCTATTTTCCAAAGTACCAGAAGGCAAGACAAGGAACAATGGATGGAAACTAATCAAGGAAAGAAGCAACCTAGAACTAAGGAGAAACTTCCTAACAGTGAGAGCAATCAACCAATAGAACAGCTTGCCTTTCAGAAATTGTGGCTGCTTCAACACTGGAGGATTTTAAGACGAGATTGGATAGCCGCTTGCCTGAAATGGTAAAGGGCTGTGATGGCGAACCTATGGCACGCGTGCCACAGGTGGCATGCGTAGCCATATCAGTGGGCATGCCAGCTCAGCTCTGGTACCAGCTGATTTTCGGGCCTTCTGGGCCCACCAGAAGTAGGGAAACAGGCTGTTTCCTGCCTCCGGAGGGCCTGGGGGGGAAAACGGCCTATTTCCCAACTCCCGGTGGGACAGGAAGTGATGTTTTTTGCTGTCCCCAGCCTCCAGAGACTCCTAGAGAGGCTCTGGAGGCTGGGGACAACAAAAAATGTCACTTCCTGTCCTACCGGGAGTTGGGAAATGGGCCGTTTCAGGCCTTTGGAGGGCCTCCGAGGGAGTGGGGAAGGCTATTTTCGCCCTTCCCAGATGCATAGAGAGGATCTGGAGCCAGGTAAGAAAGAAAAATGGGCCTACCAGGCCATCACATGCCAGGAGTGGGGAGGGGGGTTGCACATGCATGCACAGGGGGGCGCATAGAATTATGGGTGTGAGCACGTGCATGTACGAACCTCCCCCACCCCCCACCCCCTCTTGGCACGCGATGGCAAAAAGGTTAGCCATCACTGGTATAGAGTCTCCTCCTTGAGCATGGGGTTGGACTAGAAGACCTTCAAGGTCCCTTCTAACTCTATTATTCTGTATTCTGTGTTCTAAATGCTCCCCAGCATCTCTCAACCATTTTTACAACAGCCCACACTTGTCCTCATGGCATCTGCCAAGAACTCGTGAGCTACTCAGTGCTCTCTCTCTCTCTCTCTCTCCTGCTTAACACTGGGAGAGTGCCAAAACTGGCATGCCAGCTGTTTCACCCATCTCTGTCTTTGGCTTATTCTGCAGTGAAGAAAACACACCGGCATCTTGAGCTCATGTTAGAAAACCAGCTTGTGCAAAGACACTGGGGTTGTTGGTCTGACTTAGGGCACAGAAAAAGAGAAATGGGTTGGAACACGGGGAAATTATCTCCCCTGGGAACAACACACATAATTTGGGAACAGCCCCAGATTCTGTGGAGCTCCAGTGTTGCAGAATGAGAAAGAGGGAAATGATTTGCCTTAAATTGCAACTGAGCCAAAAGCGAATTGCATCAGCTGCTTTGCAGCAAATCACAGCATTGGGTCACAACCCTAATACAGCAGCTGGATCAAAGCCCTGTGTGAAAGTGTGCCGGTTTAAGAAATTAAACCTGGAGGCCAAACACAAAGGATGTAAAATATGAATCAGCTAGGCTATTACTACTACTATTACCATTTAATATCAGCATAAGGAATCACAGTTCTCGATTCTTCTCTGAACTGTCTCCCAAGGATGAATATTGGAATTATTGTTTAATATGCTTCTATGTCTTTAGCTTGGCTCTTTATGTCTGGGAATAAAGTGAACAGATGGTAGATCTGACCTTGGAGGGTTTGCGGTTCCTTGCTCTTGTTTTGTTTTCTATTTTTGATTCGCCTGATTGTGGCAACCTTGTAGCAATTTGTCTTTACCTATTTTAATCATTCCGTGAAATCTGCTTACTATTACCTGATGGAGGGCTAAAATAGGCTGGTACTCCACAATATAGAGTTTATACAGGAGGAGGAGGAGGAGGAGAAGGAGAGGAAGAGGAAGAAGAAGAAGAGGAGGAGGAGGAAGAGGAGGAGAAAAAGGAGGAGGAGGAGAGGAAGAGGAAGAAGAAGAGGAGGAGGAGGAGTTTAAATTTAATTCTACTTCTATTTAATTCATATGATTCTGTGATTCTGTGATTCTAGATTTCAACACTTACCTATAGACATGGCTGTCAGCCATAATGTCTATGTTTCAGGGGTGGGTTCTAAAAATTTTTATTACTGGTTCTGTGGGCGTGGCTTATTTTGTGGGTATGGCTTGGTGGGGGGGTAATGTGATTGGGTGGGTGTGGCCAACTTTTTTTTTTTTTACTTTTAAAAGCATTTTTTCTACGACCTTAAGAGGTTGCAGAAAAAAATGCTTTTAGAAGCCTCTGACAATCAGGCAACTCAGCTGGGATCGCCAGAGGTTTTTAAAGGCATTTTTTTTCCCTACAACCTCTTTGGCTGAAGAGGTTGTAGAAAAAATGCTTTTAAAAGTAAAAAAAAAAGCCTCTGATGAGGTGGGTGGGGTAAGCGAGCGGCGACCAGCGACCAGGCAAGGGACCGGTTTGGGGGCGTGGCCAGCCAATGTTATTACCAGTTCTCTGAACTACTATAAATTTTTACTACCGGTTCTTGCGAACCGGCGCGAACTGGGGGCAACCCATCACTGCTATTTTGCACACCATGCTTAAATGCATAGGGAACCTAACCATAGTTTATGAAATTAAGTCAGGCTTTGGTGTTCGGATAACATTGAATCATGAACAGACTACAGGAGTGGGCTTTACACAACATGCTTAGCTACTTTGTGGTTAACACATTACCAAGCTAGCACCTGGATGCATCCATTTATGTGTGGACCACCTGAGCAGATACACATTTTTTTCTTGCACTTTCTACATCTGGAAACTTCTGGTCCAACTGCCTCTTCTCCTTCCTATTGCTTTATTCGCTATCTCTCTCACCATGGTATTATTACAAAATATGGGTTGCGCATATCAGATAATAAGCAAAACGGACATCGGAGAGAGGGGGGAAGTGAGGGGTGAGAGGTAACTTGCTGCCTCGATTCAAGATCAGATGCTGTCCTGTGGTCAGACTTTTTGGGGGAAGAACCTTTGCCAGTAGATGGTGCTGTCTCTTTAGCTTAAACCGGCTTGCAAGAACATTCAGTCTTCCCAACCTGGTGACCTCTAGGCATATTGAACTACAGATAGTCCTCAACTTAGGACCACAATTGGAACTGTCTTAGCCACTGAGCAACTGGAACTTCCATCGCTAAGTAAGGGGGTTATTAAGTGAGCCATGTCTGATTTTACAGCATTATTTTGCTGTAGTTGTTAACCGAATCACCGTGGTTAAGTGAATTACATGGTCATTAAGGGAATCTGGCTTCCCATATTGTCTTTGCTTGTCGGAAGTCTCCTGGGTAGGTCACAAATGGGGATCATGTGACCCTGGGACACTGCAACCTTCATAAATATATTCTGGATGCCAAGTTGACCATAGGGATGCTGCAACGGTCATAAATGCCAAGGTTGGATATAAATCACTTATTTCAACATCTTCATAACTCTGAATCATTAAGTAACAGGTTTTAAGTCAAGGACTACCTGTACATCGTTCATCATCTGAGCTACTCTTGCACATGGACCAGTGGTGGGATTCAAGTAATTTAACAACCGGTTCTCTCCCCTAATGATTTCTTCCAACAACCAGTTTGCCAAACTGCTCAGAAAGTTAACAAGCGGTTCTCCCGAAGTGGTGCAAACTGGCTGAATCCCACCACTGACATGGACCCTTTGTTCAAGTCTTCAGCCCAGGTGAGTAATTCAAACTACCAACCTGTTTGCAATCAACTACACAGATATTTGAGGGGAGCTGTTTTCTTTTTTTTTTTGAAAAAAATATTTTCCTTTATCAACAAGAATAAAACACAAAACAGAAAAACAGAAAAATGAACATCCACCTTAAACGAGAAAACAATTGGGGTACAAAAAAAAGGGAAAAGAAAAAAATCCCCAAATATCAAATTGATCTAACATTAAACATAAAGAATCCACTTCAACTGGATGCTGAAAAGTAAAATTAATTTTTTTTTAATTTTTTTAAATTAGGTTCTGATAGGTTCTCCTTCCCTTATATCAGAGGTCAGCAACCTGCGGCTCTGAAGCCGCATGTGGCTCTTTCACCCCTCTGCTGCGACTCCCTGTCACTCAAAATATGTGTCACAACCACCTGGCACACGATTTATTGAGCTTTTCAACCCCCGGTAGGCCAACCATGGATAAATCCAAGAAAAGAAAAGTTTCAGAAGAAAACAGAATGTTTAATTCAACTATATATGCTAGTTTTGTGGCCGGTCAAGAAATAGTCAGGCACGGGAAGGGTTTTGTGGCTCCCGGTGTTTTCTTTTCTGTGGGAAATGGGTCCAAATGGCTCTTTGACTGTTTAAGGTTGCTGACCCCTGCCTTATATAATGGGTCTACAAATAAGTGTAAGCTTGAGAGCTTTTTTCTGAATTGTTCCTAGAAATGGAAGATGATTTTCCCCAAGGTTACATTTGGCCCTCATTCCTTGATTCATTTATACAATTTTTCACTTGCAATTTGCAAAACAAGAGAAACTCTTGAGAGGTTACAATCAGGCCAATACAATGTCCATGGTAGAAATACCTATTAAATAAAATGGTTGTTAAAAGCTAAAAAGAAGCTACTTTGGTGTAGTGGTTAAAGACACTAGGATAGAAATCGGGAGACAGTGAGTTCTAATCCAGACTTAGATATGAAACCAGTTGGGTGATTTCGGACCAGTCAGTCTCTCTCACTCCTAGGAAGAAGGTAATGGCGATCCACTTCTAAAAAGTGTGGTCAGGACAATTGTATGGATTTGTAAAGCCAGTTGCCAAGAATCCAGACTGACTCAAGAAAATAAAAAACCTCACCACCTCCAAATCATGCCCCCACTCCCAAAAATTATAGAATCAAATTCTATAGAATAAAATAGATAGCATCATTTTACATTCAAATTCCTCTGCAACAATTCTGGCTTAAGTAATTTCCTGAAGCCTAATGAAGTAGGACTCATATTTCGGGGAACAAAAGAGTTTCCAGCACTGGTGCCACTGTACTCCTTACCTCATTGAAATGGGGGATTATAAGCAGATTCTCCCCAAAGCTCCCCATCAGAAAAGTAAAAAAAACATGTCTTTGTGCCTTCGAGCCAGTTGCTATTACATGTTGTTATGACATTTAAAATGATTTGTGTTTCCTAATTATCAACTGTGGCAATAGGTTCATTTACATATACTGTATTATTCTTACCACGCTTTCCCTTCTTTCTCTCTTTTAAAATCTTTTTCCTGTTTTTATTCTTTAATAATTTTATAGCTACTGTAAATCAATCAATCAATGCTTTTAGTAATAGGAAACAGAGCTTTGGATTTGTAAATATTCCTTCCTTCCTTCCTCCCTCCCTCCCTCCCTCCCTTCTCTCCCTCCCTTCTCTCCCTCCCTTCTCTCCTTCTTATAAAGGGAATATTTGTAGCCCAGGCAGAAATGATGGTACTAGCACTAATGATGTTACCTAGTTTGGGTAACAAACTTTGCAAGAAAACAGTCAAGCTCAGAGAGCATCAAGAACCCTTCTTTCTTTCCTTCCTTCCTTCCTTCCTTCCTTCCTTCCTTCCTTCCTTCCTTCCTTCCTTCCTTCCTTCTTCTTCTTCTCCTCCCTCCCTCCCTCTGAATTAATTAATACATCATTTCCATTGCTAGACCCTTTTCTCTTCAATTCTAGGGAACTAACAGAAGAATCAAAATTTTAAGAATCTACGTTAAGAATCTAAAATTATCCATGATTTGTTCCTTGGGAATCCCATTGGAGCAGTGCAAACATACCAGAAAGCCTGATGCTTCTCCACCAGCAATCACTTGATCACTTGATCTCTTCAGCGATGAATCACTTCACAAATCAAATTCGTCTCTGTCCAAAAGCAGACCAATCTTTCTGTCCTACCATCCCAGGATGCTGACAGTATATCTGCAATCAGCAAAAGAAATATCAACAGTGCTGATATAAAGTAATCTTCCATCCATTTCAGAGCCAGTCAGCAGAATTGCAAAGAAATGCCACATCAACTTGAAACTTCAGACAAAATGTTGTTTATCAATGCCTCTGAAGCTGTATTAAGTGAGCTGCTTGATCTAGCAACTTCAGAATGTTTCAGTACCTGCTGTGTTTTAAAAGTTTACCATTAATTAAGTGGGAAAAACACTTCTTAGATCACCTTAATTTCTTCTGAGTTAAGAGCAGCTACGACAATTGCAGAATAAGATAGCTAATGTTATTATATGCTCTTGTTTACAAACTGATTCATTTTCCACATTCTAAATAAGTCAGTGCTATGAATTTACTTTCTATCTGGTGACATTGCTCCATTAATATAAAATATATACTTCCTTCTATTGCCAAAGGACTATACTCATTATTATTTCTGTCTGAGGCATTCAGCCAAGCTCTAATGGTAGAAAGCAAGTCAAGGGCTAAAATATCATTATGTTTACAAGAGTTCAGCTACCATGGAGATAAAAAGAATAGCATAAGGTTCAGATTACAGAATTTAACATAGACATGATCTGGGAGAAATAAACATTCCTCATTCCCCAAATAACTTACATATCCGTCCCCCCCGCAGACCCTTTGGCTGAGCGCGGCAGGCCCCCACCCCTGCTGTCGGCCTTACCTTCTCAGGCCAGGTGAAGAGTGGAACACATTACCTGTTCTGCTGCTGGAGCGGTTGGGAGCAGGCCAAGATGAGTGGGAGGCCACTGCGTCATAGGCCACGGCAAAAGCAGGCAAGCAGGCTGGGCAGCGTGGCCACATGGTCAAGGCAAGGGAGACAAAGAGCAGCTGCAGCTATACCACAGTGTGACTCTAAGGCGTGTGAGGCCAATAAGTAGGGGCGGGGTGGGGCCAACCAGAATTTTTACTACCGGTTTGCGTGAACCGGCCCTAACCGGCTGAATCCCACCACAGCTTACGGTACATTAAAAGAAAAATATCTTCTAAGATTTAGTGACAGTACAGTGAAGGAGGCATTGCAATTGCTTCTAATCTTTTGGGAGAGAGAGTTATTGGAAATTTGGGGTCCACTTTCCTTTGGGTTAATGTGACAGTAATCCTAACGTGTGAACTGGAGGCAAATGGTTGATGGCTGGCCTCAGAAAAGGGACAATGAGCATTACATGTGTGTCTAAAAAGGAGGCAATGCGACCAGCATTTCGAGAGCAGATCTTCCTTCACTCACTCACTCACTCACTCACTCACTCACTCACTCACTCACTCACTGATTAATTTCTGAATTATATCAGAATTTCCTGCTAATTTTCTCCTATTTTCCTACTCGTCGATGGCTATTAAGGCAACTAACTAGTAAGCCTATAGAAATTCATAATTAAAACACGTTATAAAATAAAATGAAAGCCACACTATAAAACAACACAAGCATTTTTCTGTCTGCCTGGACATTGTGACACTGAGCACTTGAAAATAGCATTACCATAGGATATTTCATGTGGTGTAGTGGTGAGGACAGTGTTTCTCAACCTTGGCAATTTGAAGATGTGTGGACTTCAACTCAAATTGAAGTTGTCCCAAAGGTGCAACTGGACTTTCTCGTTTTTCTTTGAAGAAGAAAAAATTTGCTTCTCATCCAAGAAGCTTCTTCAGCTCAGCGTAGAGGAATTAGTGAGTCTAAACATAAATTAGAAATAGAATAGAGAAAGCTTCATGGGTGTTGTGAGATCTTGTGTTGGCAGGTCAGTTGATAAAATACAAGAGTATTAACATCTGAAAAAAGGAATTTTAAAAGACGCATTTGCATTTCAAGGCAAGAGCTATATCCATCCCCTCTCTCTCTCTCTCTCTCTCTCTCTCTCTCTCTCTCTCTCTCTCTCTCTCTCTCTCTCTAAGAGCCAAGGTGGTGCAGTGGTTAGGGTGCAGTAGTGCAGCTACTTCAGCTGACTGCTAGTTCAGCAGATCAGCGGATCAAATCTCACCGGCTCAAGGTTGACTCAGCCTTCCATCCTTCTGAGGTGGGTAAAATGAGGACCCAGATTGTTGGGGGCAATATGCTATTTAGTATACTGTCTTTGGTGAAAGCCGCCCAGAGTCCTCGGAGAGTGGGCGGCATAGAAATATGAATAATAAAATAAAATAAAATATCTATCTATCTATCTATCTATCTATCTATCTATCTATCTATCTATCTATCTATTTCTATATTTCTATATCTATTTATTTATTTATTTATCTCTCTATCTCTATTTATTTCTATCTATTTCTATTTCTATATCTATCTCTATCTATCTCTATCTATCTATCACTATCTATCTATCTCTATCTCTATCTATCCATCTCTCTATCTGTCTCTATCTCTATATTTCTATCTCTATCTATCTCTATAACTATCTCTATCTATCTATCTCTATCTATCTCTATTTCTATCTCTCTCTCTCTCTCTCTCTCTCTCTCTCTCTCTCTCTCTCTCTCTCTCTCTCTCTCTCTATATATATATATATATATATATATATATATATATATATTACCTATCTAATTCTATCTATCTATCTATCTATCTATCTATCTATCTATCTATCGATCGATCGATCTATCTGTCTCTATCTATCTCTATTTCTATCTATCTATATCTACCTATCTCTATCTCTATCTATCTATCAGGTACATTTAAAAATTCTCAAATCAGGGAAATGTGCATGACTTAAAGAGTTAAAAGCATTTTAAAATGAGAAAACCAACAGTTTGGGCAATTTAATTTACTCTCTTCTATAGGTCAGCTCTTGCTGGAAGCAGCCATCCATAATGAATAAACCGGCAGCAATCCGCCCAGGGTCTGGAGTAAGTGTGTGGCATTTTTTATTTGCAGTTTTGAAAGTAACAGTTTCTAATGCCCATTATCTTCAAAGTGAAAACTACTGGCAGCAAACTCTCGCTATTTTCCATACCTCGAAAACTGTCAATTAAAATGAAATCTCCTGTCAATAAAAATGGTATTTAAAAATTATAATAATAATTAAAACAGTTTATACCTAATATAACTTAAGGGATCAAAACCTTCAAGAAATATTGGTTTTGATCTAGCAATGGAGATCTGTATACACCATTTTTTTAATGACCTGCAACTTATCAGTACTGCCTGGTTGCTAGTCCTCTCTAAAATAGGCCAGTGGCCTTTTTTGGTGGGCAGGAATAATTGATGTGGCTTTATATTTGCCTTGTTTTCATCACAAATGCAATTTCTGGCTGGGTTCTTTTGTGTTGTGGTCCACCAGCAACCTGCGGAGCTGGCAGCAGAGTCAGACAGTGAGGAAGCTGGGGGCGGGGGACGATGGGCCAATCCTGGAGTCTGGGGAAGGCCCGGACTATGGCTCTGCGTCGGAGGCAGAGATGGGGCCAGGGCCATCTGGGAGCGATGCGCAGACTCCAGAGCCTCCAGAGGCGGACAGCAGAGAGGCAGAGGAACAGGAGGAGCCTGTTCCTAGTGCATGCATGCGAAGAGCTGCCAGAAGGCAAGAGCAGCTAAAGCAAAAAGGACGACTCGGGAGTAAGGCCAGGAGATGATTGGCCCCTCCCAGAAGGCTTAAAAGAGCAGCAAAGGCTCTTGGGCTCTTTGTAGGAAAGCAACATTGCTACATTTGTTTCTTGTCAGTGACTCTTGTTTCTGAACTTCGTGGGGCTTTGCCAAGAAAAGCCTTTGGCAGGGTGCCAAAGAAGACAAAGGTTTGTGATAAGGCCGAAGGACTTTTTCTGAAGGACTTGTTTTGGAATTAATTTGGACTAAGCTGAGAATGAAATAATTCTCAGCTGTTCTAATAAAATATGTTTGTTTAGGACTGATTGTGTCTGGCTGATCCACCTGCCTATCAGCTTTTTTCTTATTTTCCTCCCCTAAAACTAAGGTGCGTCTTATACTCCAGTGCGTCTTATATTCCGAAAAATACAGTAAGTGGGCATCCGAGTGTCATAACAGGATACACAATTTTGATTGTGAATTGTCACTAATAGATACTGAAATAGTCTCCAATACACATGAGGCTACAGAAAACAATACTGAAACCACTGTTGTCAATTAAAACGTGGATGGAAAACACAAATTCTACATTCCCCTTCTGAAAATCAAAATATAATAAATAAGTAAATGGGATAGCTTAAAATATTCACAACATGTCTAGTTTTGTTCTTTATGCAAGTAATGGGGGAAACTGTCACCTTGTTGTTTTGAAACAATATAATTAACGCTATTAATTCCGAAGCTTAGCATTTAAAAGAACAAAGCATATGATTGTACATTCAGTGCAGCTGCAAAGGTTATTGTGGGTCCTCCAGTGGCTTTTGTTTTGCTTTGTCTTCTGACAATATGACCTTCTGAGAAGTAGGAGAGGAAGTAAACACAGGCCTGCCATAGGCTTGTTTATATTTTTGACAATTTTAATAAATGCAAGTGCAGTTTATTGGGTCATGCTTATGGCTTAACGCAGCGTTTCTCAACCTTGGCAGCTTTAAGATGTGTAGACTTCAACTCCCAGAATTCCCCAGCCAGTGTGGGTTTAATGCATAATTTCCCTAGAGATATGCAGGCTGCCGTAATGAGAATTGGGACCCAAGAAATCTGGAAGGCAAGCGATAGGGAAAGTGGGTCGAATGCTTCCTTCCCAAAAAATTTGCTTCTGAAGCTGTGAGATATCCTTAGAATTTGGTTTCGTCAGGGTAAATTCCATTTATCTTATGAGTCAATTATACTGTGTTTCCCAAGACCCCGTCTTATATTTTTTTGAACCCCAAAATAAGTGCTTGGCCTTAGTTTCGGGGATGTCTTATTATTTTGGGGCGCATGGAGCAAGACGGGGTTCCTCTTGCCATCTTACCTGATTTCCAGGTCTGTCTCCCTAACCCTAACCAGAGGAAATGGCAGGGACTGGCTGTGCATGCATTTAAATATTTTCAGAGCGGGCTTATTTTTGGGGAGGGCTTATTTTCACAGAGGCTTATTTTAGCGCATGCGCTCAAAAGGCTGATTGGGCTTATTATCGAGGGGGGGGTCTTATTTTAGGGGAAACAGGGTATCCCAGTGTAATATGGAATACAGCACCGTGAATTTTGGACTGCTTTCTACCAACCCTTTTCCTTGTCCCATTACATGCCGGTTAATATTGATACGATCGTATTGTCAGTCCTACAAATAATTTAAAATGTACATACGCATAAATTGTAATTTATAATGGTTTAATGTTGATACATGTGTCCATAAAAATTCACATGCTGATTTGTTTTAATTCACTTATTTGCTTGTCAGAGGAAGAGTATAAGGATATACCATCCATAGAATCTTCCAAAATATTCCAAGAGATCCATAGAATCTTCCAAAATATCAGTTTGGGTGAGAATACTAATTCTTTAGGATAATTTTCTAAAAAGCCACATAGAACCAGGCACCATATAAGTATCAAACACATGTAGAAAGTTAGCACCCACCCCTCTCCTAGAAAAATGAAATACTTTAGGAAATATTAAAAAGGCAGAGTATTATTCCTCCCTGGATGAGAAAAGGAGAAACATGCTCTTGGAAAGCAGCCCCCACCTTTGTCAATAGCCCCAGAAAGATTGGGCCATCCCATCTACAAAACAAAAGACCTTCAGCCTCAGGATGATAGGATTAGCCCTCACTCAAGATCCAAACCAGGACAAAGCCATCAAGCCATAATAGGAATTGCCCAACACCAGTAGTGGATTCCACTTACCTTCGCTACCGGTTCAGAACTGTGAGAGTGCACATGCACACTTGCTTCGCTCACATGCAGCACTTTTGCACATGTACAGAGCATCCTTTGCACAGGTTTGTCTGGTGCACCAATTGCGACCCTACTTGGATCAGGAGGCTCTCCTCACAGTCACTCATGCCCTTGTCACCTCACGGTTGGAATATTGCAATGCGCTCTACATGGGACTACCCTTGAAAAGTGTTCGGAGACTACAGTTGGTCCAGAATGCAGCCGCACGAGCTATCGTGGGTGCACCTAGATACACTCACATTACACCAATTCTCTGTAAGCTGCACTGGCTCCCTATTGGTCTCTGGGCACAATTCAAGGTGTTGGTTATTACCTTTAAAGCCCTACATGGCTCAGGGCCAGGTTATCTTCGAGACCGCCTTCTACCACCTAGCTCCCAGCGACCGGTAAGATCCCACAGAGTTGATCTCCTCCAGGTCCCGTCAGCTAAACAATGGCAGCTGGCGGGCCCATGGGGGAGGGCCTTCTCTGTGGCTGCCCCAGCTCTCTGGAACCAGTTATCTCCTGAGGTCCGGACCACCCCCACCCTATTGGCCTTCCAAAAAGCGGTGAAGACCTGGCTTTTCCGGCAGACCTGGGGCCGTTGATCTCGCTGTTGCGATCTTGTGAGATCCGGCCATGAATGGTGTGAATGGATTTTAATGTTTTAATTTTTAAATGTTTTTATAATGTTTTTTTTAATGCATTGTAAGCAGCCCTGAGTCTCCAGAGAAGGGCGGCATATAAATTGAATAAATAAATAAATAAATAAATAAATAAATAAATAAATAAATAAATAAATAAATAAATAAAAATAAAAATAAAAATAAAAATAAAAATAAAAATAAAAATAAAAATAAAAAAAATAAAAATAAAAATAAAAATAAAAATAAATAAATAAATAAATAAATAAATAAATAAATAAATAAATAAATAAATAATATAGTGATCTTGCGAGACCCAGCCACAAATTGGAGTGTATGTGTTTTAATGTTTTAATGTTTTAATGTCTTCTTTTAACTTTTGTATGGGATATTGTTGCATTGTTTTATTCTCTGTTGTAAGCCACCCACAGTCCCTTGGGAGTTGGGCGGCATATAAATGCAACAAAATAAATAATAAATAAATAAATAAATAATAATCCGTGATGACGTCCAGGCAGGTGGGCAGAGCCTCCCACCACCGCTACTACCAGTTCGCCCGAACCTGGGTGAACCAATAGAAACCCACCACTGCCCAACATCCTTTCAGAACACAAGCCTCTTCATTACATCATCACCCTCCAGGCTTCAACGAAACTTGACTCAGACAATCATGATCCCACATTGCCCCATGGGAGTCTGACAACAGCCAATAGGATACATATTCTTGCACAGGAACAGGAAGCTCAAGAGCAAGGCCCAAGAGAAGGTATAAATAACCCCTCACTCTCCACTCAATGTGGCCAACTGCCCAGGACCTCAAACCCATGTGGTCCTGTTCATCAATAAACCATCTTTCCAATCAGCCTCCATGTTTCCAGTGTCTTTCTCCCTGCTTGGAACTGAACCAGGTGGATATTTCTTCCAACACAGAGAATAGCCCAAAGCACACACTGTGCTAGAGAGATCTTTTTTTTTTTTAATTTGATTTATATGCCGCCCTTCTCCGAAGACTCAGGGCAGCTTACAATGTGCTCAGCAATAGCCTTCATCCTTTTGTATATTTATACAAAGTCAGCTTATTGCCCCCACAACTGGGTCCTCAATTTACCTACCTTAGAAAGGATGGAAGGCTGAGTCAACCTTGAGCCTTGGCGAGATTCGAACCCTGCAGTAATTGCAGGCAGCTGGTCTTAATAACCAGCTTAATAACAGGGTGCCTTAAACCCCTGTACTACCAAGGCTCCTGAGGATGGGCTCCAGCACGAGTCCGAAAACTCAGAAGACTAAACATCTGGTCCCGATAACTGACCCAGATTGGATCCTGTATTAATGCTTTAATCTGGCACTTTATTTCTTTATTTCTTGATTGTGTGTAAGCAATGAGGAACTGAATTGTGGCTGAATTGTTCCCTCTGATTAATTCCAAGAACACTTTAAAATGCTTGCAAGGAAACTTTTCAATGAAAAGAGACTGGTTTGCAAAAGCCAGAGAGAACATTGAAAGAGCAGCTCCATTTGCTATAGCAGGGTAGAAAATGAACTACTATTTGAGAAATTGGAAATGGAAAGTCTTTCTCCAAGTGGCTCTTTCATGGATGTGATCATAAAATTAGAAATTTGCAATTGCTTTTCAATGCTGTGAATTTCCCCCCCCCCCTCAAGATGAGAAGCCAGTGATAGGAGACGATATTAGTTTTGCTGGAGCCCTTAAAAAAACAAAATGAATTACACTTCCTCTGATTTATAACTTGTTGAATGCTCAATCTGGAAGAAACTGAGATGTGTCTGATCTTCCAGTATAAATGATGGTTTCATTTTGTTATGAACTGAAGTGTTTTTGTGAGAAATTGCCTCATTCCTTTCAAGTGGAAGAGAATTTAAGACACAACCTCTGTGGCTGAACTGAGGAAAAAAAGAGATATATAGAAAAACGGCATCTCTTGATATCGATTTGAAAGTATAGAGTTCAAGATATGCAAATCCTGTTACATTATTGCCATACTTTAAATATAGAAGGGTTGACTCCATTGAAGAGCAAATGAACGGAACATAAAGAAATAAAAGATATGCATATTCATTAATACCCTTTAATAATCCTTTAGTGATTACTGAAATTTAATGAACTGCTTTGCTAAAATTAGATGTAGTGATCTCTGCTTTCTTTTATACTTAGCTAAACTATAAGTGAATTCCACATTTCTAAGCTACCATTTACAATACCAGTTCTAAAGAAGAAGATTTTATTTTTAGCTCACAAATCCTGAAGGACCAAGTAATAATAACTGCATTTTAGTAGGATGTGAGAGAGGTTGTAAAATTCTTATCTCAGAGGGGGGGGAAATCATCATTTTTTCCCAGAGAGAAAATCCTGGCATTTAGAGGAAGACCTCAACTTTGATACTTCTATTTCTTTTATTATTATTATTATTATTATTATTATTATTGTTGTTGTTGTTGTTGTTGTTGTTGTTGTTGTTGTTGTTGTTGTTATGTTATGACAGTATACACAGCAAACGAGATGACCATGCCGGATTTCGTATCCCAAATCAGTAGTCAAACACTTCCCAAGCATTTAGGACTGCTATTATTATATAAAAATGTGAAATCACAGCTGCCAAGTTATTTAGTTGGTGTTGGGCTTCATATGCTTTGGGTTCTTCCCCAGAACCTAGGATGTCATAATGTGTTGGAATAATATATGTACAGATCTAAGTAAAGTGGCCTTTTCTAACCGACAGATGGCAATTTTGTCATTGCACAGACTTTCTAAGTGCTGTCCAAGATTTTTTGGCGTGGTACCCAGTTGCCAATCGCCACTGCGACTATCGTGGGTGGTTCATATGATGATCTTTCCATTTTTATTTTCAAATCTCGATACTCTAGTCTTCCCCAATTCTTCTAGTCTAATGTTTTTTATATTACCGTATCTGTTTCCTTCCTTTCAACCACAGCTGGTGTGCGATGAGCCAAGACTGTATCAGTTTATATTATGAAATCTCACAATATTTTAACCTGCTCATTTTTGACTACTTTTTCAACTCTGTGTTCCCATCACTTTTTCATTGCTTAGTTAGCTAGCCAGAAATTCAAAGGACACGTTTTAGCTCTTAACATTACTGCCGTTGTAATGGTACAGCTGATTGCCATTTTGTACTTTTCTTAATATCTCACATACAGTTCCATTCCAAAGATGTGGTGATGAAAAAGCCATTTGGAGTCTTTTAAAAGCACATCCCCACCCACATTTTTTAAAATCCACGAATGGTGTAAAGAATTCAAGAATACAGCATTTGTTTGAAGCGTTCAGGAACACAGGGTGGAGTTATGCAACATTTTACATACCTTGGGTTATTGCCCCTAAGGGTGACTTCTTGTTTTCATCTCATTACATTTGTGACAGTTGGAATTTGTCCATTCCTGTTGAGTCACTACTGAGTCACTATTCCTATTGAGATGGACGGTGTAGAAATGTGATAAATTAATAAGCAATGAATTAGATTTTTTATTTCTTATTTCTATTGAAAGTGTCACAGTTTCACTATAAGTTATAAACTTGTGCCATCGATATCCATTTTGTCTTATTCTTCACAAACATGTTCACCCTGTATCAAGGATGTCAAACTCAATTTCATTGAGGGCCGCATCAAGGCTGTGATTGACCTTGAGGGAGGCAGGTGGGTGTGGCTGACTGGGTGGGTGTGGCCAATTGGCTGGGTGTGACCACCTTGATGCCACTCACTGGGCGTGAACGACTGGGTGGGCATGGCCAACTGAATGAGCATGGCCAGCTTGACGCCACTCCCCAAACTACTGGCATGTTTCCTCTTTGCATTGGGTAGACTGGGCCAAAGCCACACTGGCCTGAGTAACATAGCATTTAATCTTGATCAAGCTTAAATGGTTAGCTGTTCCAAACACATACAAGATACATGCAGGTAACAACTACGAACAAGAAAGGGGATGTGAATGTCATAAACCTCCAATTCTGGCATCTTTGATTTGTGTATCCCCTGGAATATGGTTTGTATACCCCCTGGAACAGGGTAGAGCCTCTTAATGAGCATCATTACCTCTTCCCTTTGTTCTCACAACTGACCACTTGATCTCTTGGTGTGAAGGGAACCGAACTCAACACAGATTGAGTGTTAGCATCTCCAATCTGATACATTCTGGGCAGGAGGGGAAAGAGATAAGGCTCTGATCTGATGTAAAAAAGATGTTGAGACTCTAGAAAGAGTGCAGAGAAGAGCAACAAAGTTGATTAGGGGACTGGAGACTAAAACATATGAAGAACGGTTGCAGGAACTGGGTATGTCTAGTTTGATGAAGAGAAGGACTAGGGGAGACATGATAGCAGTGTTCCAGTATCTCAGGGGTTGCCACAAAGAAGAAGGAGTCAAACTATTCCTCAAAGCACCTGACGGTAGAACAAGAAGCAATGGGTGGAAACTAATCAAGGAGAGAAGCAATTTAGAACTAAGGAGAAATTTCCTGACAGTTAGAACAATTAATCAGTGGAACAACTTGCCTCCAGAAGTTGTGAATGCCCCAACACTGGAAATTTTTAAGAAGATGTTGGATAAACATTTGTCTGAAGTGGTGTAGGGTTTCCTGCCTGCGCAGGTGGTTGGATTAGAAGACCTCCAAGGTCCCTTCCAACTCTGTTATTCTATTCTATTCTGATCATTTAGTTTGACAAATGCCAGATACTTCACAACAGACCCCAATAACAGTCCAGGAAGTTAGTCAATGTGGCATGTTTGTGTTATAACTACAAAGGGCATAATATATATGTCAGTGTCACAGGAAACAAATATTTACAGCATGCAGGTATACAAAGACATCATATATACAAAGAGCCTTGATAGTACAATGGTTTAGTGCACCCTGTTATTAACACAGCTGCCTGCAATTTCTGCTGGTTCGAATCTCTCCAAGGCTCAAGGTTGACTCAGCCTTCCATCCTTTCTAAGGTAGGTGAAATGAGGACCCAGTTTGTGGGGGCAATAAGCTGACTTTGTATAAAATATACAAAAAGAATGAAGGCTATTGCTTAACGCATTGTAAGCCGCCCTGAGTCTCCGGAGAAGGGCGGCATATAAATCAATATATATATATGTATATATATATACATGTTGCAGGAAACAATGAACAAGTTTCTACTAATTCTAGTATTTCAGTATATCTATTTCCTTACAGTCACAAAAGGGGATCACAGGACCCCAAGACACTGCAACCGTCAGAAATATGAATCAGTTGCCAAGTTTCCGAATTTTGATCACATGACTATAGGGATGCTGCAAGGGACATAGGTGTGAAAAAAAAATCATAAATCAGGTTTTTTTTCAGTGCTGTTGTTAACTTTGAACAGTCACTAAATGAACTGTTGTAAATCGAGGACTATTTGTACGCCAACATCTAATAAAGCAGAGATGGAAAATGATTTCTGTGGATGGAGCCAGAAACTAAATGCAACTCCCAGCCATCTGACTGCACTTAGCTGTAATCACACAGCAGGATTCACAGCAGAGAACCCGTCTGCAGAGAGCTTCTCTTAAAGTGCAGTATCAACAAAGCACACCATAATCCATTTATTTACTAAGCGTGGCAGCAATACGCCATGTAAAACTTTCCGGCGCATGCTTTCCAGAGGCCAAAACAAGAATATAGTAATTGGCGCTGAAACATCGACAAAGCTCCCTGGCATTTTAACACACTTGGCTTTTCTTTTCTCTTTCGCTCGTTTCGGTTGAAATTGGAATGAAAACTGGAAGTCTGGCTGGAAAGAAGAAAACAATATTTTGGAAACCATTTTGGAAATGACCGGGCTTATTTGTGTTCCTTGAGATAATAGAATAACAGCGTTGGAAGGGACCTTGGAGGTCTCTTAGTCCAAACTTCTGTTCAAGCAGAAAACTCTATACCAGTGATGGCGAACCTTTTACTTACCGAGTGCCGAACAGGAACGTGCTTTGCGCCCTGCTCACGCTTGCGTGCAATCTGTGGTAACACGCGGCTCCACCCCACGTGCTGCGTGTGCAAATGCACCATCCTGTGCATGCACAGCTTTTGTGCATGTGCACTAGCGCATGTTGCACATGCAATGCATGCGTGTAAAAGCTGTCTGTGCATGCACGCACAATCTCACATGCATGTGTAAACACGCATGCATGCGCAGGAGAGCTCCAAAGACTAGCTGAGTACCCTGAATTGCACACATGCGTAGAGGCGCACACGTGTGCAGTTTCAGGTGAGCTCATGTGCCCGGAAAAATGTCTCTGCGTGCCACTTCTGGCACGCGTGCCATAAGTTCGCCAACACAGCTCTATACCATTTCAGACAAATGGTTATCCAATCTCTTTTAAAAAACCTAAGTGTTGGAACATCCACAACTTCTGGAGGCAAGTTGTTCCACGGATTAATTGTTTTAATTTATGAGCTGTGGTGGGACAGTGGTAGAATGCAGTATTGCAGGCTAATTCTGCTCACTGCCAGCGGTTCAATCCTCACCGGCTCAAGGTTGATTCACCCTTCAATCCTTCCAAGGTCGGTAAAATGAGGACCCAGATTGTTGGGGACAATATGCTGGCACTGTAAACCGGTTAGAGAGGGCTGTAAATCACTGTGAAGCAGCATATAAGGCTATTGCTAACTGTCAGAAAATTTCTCCTTAGTTCAAGGTTGTTTCTCTCCTTCATTAGTTTCTATCCATTGCTTCTTGTTGTGCCTTCAGGTGCTTTGGAGAATAGTTTGATCCCCTCTTCTTTGAAGCAGCCCCTCAGATATTGTAACATTGCTATCATCTCATCCCTAGTCCTTCTTTTCATTAAGACAAGATGTGCATTTCTAGGAAGTGACATTTCTGTATAGGAGGAAAGGGAGAAATCTTTATGGAAATTGTCCCTGGCCACATCAGTGCTGTCCTATTTATCTCTCTCTGAGTCATCACTATGGAACAGAGAAAAGGGGTGAGGAAGAGACAGAGAATGGAAGTCACTCAGATTAATGTACATTAGTAACTACTGACAATTCAGGGTACCATCACCTCTGCTCTGTATAAAATGCAACGTACAGAAGTTGCACAAAAGCCCAAGCAGATCAATAGAGGATCTGCAGAGTTGCCAGATCATTATCAGAAGTCTGGAAGCCTCCAAGGAGAAAGACAAAAAGATTCATGCGGTGTTCTTGGCATGAAACAGAAGTGGATTGTTATTGCCTTCTTTTAGAAACATAGAAAACTGACAGCGGGGGGGTGGGGGGGACATAGTGGAATCTGCCCTTTAGGTTTATTTTGTTTTAATTAATTTATTTTTAATTCCTATTTTTATCTTTTATTGTTTTTTTAATTTTGGTCAGATTTATTTATTTATTTATTTATTTGTTAGTTAGACTTCTATACCGCTTCAAAGTGCTTTACAGCCCTCTCTAAGCGGTTTACAAAGTTAGCATATAGCATATTGCATATTAACATATTTCATTAGCATATTGCCCCCAACAATCTGGGTTCTCATTTTACCCACCTCGGAAGGATGGAAGGCTGAGTCAACCTTGAGCCGGTGAGATTTGAACTGCTGAACTAGCAGTCAGCTGAAGTAGCTGCAGTACTGCACTCTAACCACTGCGCCACCTCGGCTCTATTATGGATGATGGACATGGGTTTATCCCAAGCAAGTTTAAACTCAGCGGCTGAGAACTGACCGACTACCACCGCTGGAAGTTTGTTCCAAGCTTCCACTGCTCTTTCTGTGAAGTAATACTTTCTAGCAATAGCAATAAGCACTTAGACTTATATACCGCTTCACAGTGCTTTACAGCCCTCTCTAAACAGTTTCTAGAGTCAGCCTATTTCCCCCAACAATTTGGGTCCTCATTTTATCCACCTCGGAAGGATGGAAGGCTGAGTCTGTCAGAGGCAATCAGCCCCGTTACCTTCCTGGGGTAATTGCCTGGATCATGGCATTTTCCTTGTGTATACTTTTGAAAAATAAAACCGGAATACCTCTTCTAATTAAACTCATATTTATTGTAAAGAAGAAAAAAACATCTAACTGATCTAATTGGTTACATTTTGAAATAAAGTTCGTGTCAGCTGCTTCTCAGCAGCCGGACCTTTCTTGGCAAGAGAACAAAGGAAAGTGTGTGAGAAGACGAAGAAAGGAATGCGGATACACGTAGTTAGCTTACTGATAAGGATTCTTGGCAAGCTACGGAAAGTCTGATAGTCCAGAAATGAGAGCTCAGCTGGTAAATAAAAAAACGCAGTGACAGAGTCAACCTTGAGCCTGGTGAGATTTGAACCGCCAAATTGCAGGAAGCTGAAGTAGCCTGCAATACTGCATTCTAACCACTGCGCCACTGCTGCTCATCTAACATTCCTTTTGAATTTCCCTCCTGTTAATTTGAGGTTATGCCCCCTTTTCTTGAAATTTTTTTTTTTTTTGCTTAATATTGAAAATACTGCCTTCTAGAACTTTATTCACACCCTTAATATATTTAGAGGTTTCGATCATGTTTCCTTCTGTCCTCCAGGCTGTAAATATTCAGTTCCTCCAATCTCTCCTGATATATTTTGTCCCTCAGACCTTACACCGTTTTTGTTCTCTGTCTCTGGACTCACTCAATCTTATATTTTTTTTTTAAGTGAGGTCCCCAGAACTGGATACAGTATTCCAAAATGGGATCTGACTCAGGGGTGGGTTCTATTTACCTTTACTACCGGTTCGCAACGGGAAGCTTCTGCGCATGCGCAGATCACTGATGATGACATCCGGGGTGGTGGGCAGGGCCTCCCACCGGTTTTGCTATCGGTTCTTGTGAACCGGTCCAAACCGGGGGCAACCCACCACTGGTCTGACTAAAGCCCTATATAACCGGATTAAGAGCGCCTTATTCCTACTAGCGATCCCTCTAATGACATATTTGTGACATTTTAAATTTGTGACATTTCCACTTTCCAATGTCTACAAGCCTAAAGCTTTCTCAAAAGGAAAGGGAAAAGATTAAAGGAAGAGGTTGCCCCTTCTTTTGTCCTTGCCTTCTGAAATTGGAGTAAGAATGGGTCAGGGTTTTGGATTAAACTGAGTGTTTTCCATGTGTCGCTCTATCTCTGAATAACTCTTTTTGAAATTAGATTTCTGAGAGGTCACATTTTTGCTTCTGATCTTGAATTGTGGCCCTCTTTGTGCCAGAATTCATTGATCCCTCAATAGCAACGAGGAATATAAATGGCAAAATAGAATCAATGGTCATAAATAGGTCCATGGATGTATGTGTGTGTGTGTGTGTGTCAGGGGTGAAATGCTACTGGTTCGGACCGGTTCACCCAAACCAGTAGTAAAAAAATGCTACTGGTTCAGGCAAACCAGTATTTCCAATGACCAGCTGTGCCACGCTTTTTAGATTTGCTAGAAAGCAGGAAATCTTGCTTTCTAGCAAATCTAAATCACGCGGCAAAGCTGTTCCCCCCCCTCACTGTTCTACTTACCTTTGCAGACTCAGAAAAGGCTTCTTAATCTTTCTTTTTCAGTGCTGCGCAGTAGCGCCTGCGGTGCGCGTGTGCACAAAATGCACATTTGGTGCGCACACTGTTCATGTGCGTGCAAAGTGAACTGGTAGCAAAGAAAACCGGTAGCAGACTTCAGAGCATTTCACCCCTGGTCGGTGTGTGTGAGAGAGAAAGAGAGAGAGAGAGAGAGAGAGAGAGAGAGAGAGAGAGAGAGAGAGAGAGAGAGAGAGAGAGAGAGAGACAGAAACAAAGAGACAGAGGCAGAGACAGAGAGGGACAGAGAGAGAGAGAAAGAGAAGAGACACACAGACAGTTCACCAAAAGAATAGGGACTCATAGGGAAGACAGCTTTTTAAACTAGAAAAAGTTTTCCATTCATGCTTCCAGTGAATTATTCATCCTAAAAGGTTTTAACATTATCTCCATTCAAATGTACTTTCCCAAGACGTCCATAACCCTCTAATCCAACGGATACATTAATGCAAATACTGTATTTTCATATAAATTAGTTTCGATCTGCTGAAGGATGAAATTTAGCCAAAATTGTTAGATAAGGGTACATTCCAATCTCACTGTGAGTTGTTTGACCACTTTTAGTTGAGAAGCTGCCAGCAGCCTTTGAAAAAGACCCGAAAGTTTTCAAATTTTTCAGAACTATTTTCCAGTTCAATAAACTAGGCAACACGTCAATCCATCAATTGGTTAAATTTTAAAATGTAAATTGTGGAAAATAAATTAGAAATGATAAAAAGTGTTAAATCTTGAGTTTAAAAACTGGTCTGATTGCCATAAGGGATATCCTTTGTTTATCACTCTGACTGAGCTCCATGCTGATATTAAGGAAGAAAATTTATATTGGTTTTGTCAGATTATCTATTAGAAGACTTTTATTTTCTTTATCAGTCTAATTTATAGACTAATTTATAGATAATTTCTCCAGATTATCTAATAGAAGACTTTTGTTTTCTTTATCAGTCTACCAGTAAAACATCTTACGTGCCCTTGTTTTACAAGCAGCGTGAAAATAGGAGCCACTAATTCCTTAGAATCTGCAAAATTACTTTACAAGGCTGACTGAACAATACAGTATAATAAATATGGATGAAGAACAGAGTTTTATAATAATGACGGAGAACCATTAGCTCAATTTTTTTCTTGTAAGGTTGCAATCACATAGCATATAAATCTCTGAGCATTTTTTAAATTTATGTTGGGCTTTTTATGTTCAATTCACCTCTAATCAACAGTTCAGCTTTCAACTGAAGCGCAGAAGCAATTGCTTCCATTCCCAATTTGAGATGATTTATATATTGATCACTTAACCAGGGAAGATGAATTGAGAGCTGGCAAGTATATGGACAGAATCTGACTTCCAGCCCAGCGTAACTTGATGCCCAGAAGAAAAATGAACTCCTGAACGAAGAAATGACTTATAGGCCTGAATGTTTGCATGTGGTTTGGTCATTTGAGACAATTGTGATGATAAGAAGATTTATGAAGTTCAACATGAGCTGACAGAAAGTGTTTAAGTCTTGGCCTATGCTTCAAGGCTTTGTAGCCAGAGATGGGATTCAGCTGATTCTGTCCGATTCGGGGGAACCAGTAGTGGCGACTGTGGGAGGCTCCACCCACCCGCCCAGATGTAATGTGCAAGCAATGTGCATGCGCAGAATGCCTTGCATATGCGCAGACATGGCACATGCACAGACATGGCGCATGCACAGGCATGGTGCATGCGAGCGTAGCATGTGCATGCACCAGGGGCGGGTTCCAAATCCCATTGCTACCGGTTTACTTGTGGGTGTGCGCACGCTCGCACATGCGCACAGCACTTCTGCCCATGCGCAGAAGTGTCTGAGCGGGTGGGCGGAGCCTCCCACCGCCACCACTACTGGTTCGCCCAATCCAGTGCGAACCAGAAGCAACCCACCACTGGCACGCACGTGCTCACATTTGCGAACCGGTAGGGAAGGTAAGTGAATCCCAGCTCTGTTTGTAGCCCTGCAGTATTCCAGAAGATCACTCAGGGAGACAGCAACAAACATTGAGTGTCAATCCAAAGCAGAGTTTCCAAGCTGTGGCAACTTTAAGACGCATGGACTTCAATTCCCAGAATTCCCCAGCAAGCATAGGGAATTATGGGAGTTGAAGTCCACATGTCTTAAAGTTACCACAGCTGGGAAACCCTACTCTAAAGAGTCCTTCTCTGGACAGAATCTATCTGATGCTATATCTGATAACCACTTCATTATTTAATTACAATTAGAGATGTTCATATTATTAACTTTACCTTTTAAATACATGCAAAGGGTTCTCGTGAAGAAGACCATTGTCCACAGTCTAACATTATCTATCTGCAGTATTGATTTTGACAAGAGAGTGTAGAATTTAACCCCTCTTTCAATCATGTATGTAAGTGACTAGCTAACCTGAGATTTTTTGCAATTTTGAGGGCCTTATCTCACTTCTCAGATAAAGATAAAGCCAGAAAATTTACATCTTTTTCTGATGTTTTTAATTAGTAACAGGATAAGCAAAAGTATTACGAATTCCTTGATGTAAGCCACTTGTGTGTGTGTGTGTATACATATGTGTGTATATGTGTGTATGTATGTATGTGTATGTATGTACACACCAGGCGTGAAAGGCTCCCGGTTTGGATCGGATCGCCCGATCCGGAAGTGATGGCGGCGGGTGGTTCGGAGAACCGGTAGCAAAAATCCCTGCCCCCCCCCATGCCCAGCTGAGCCATGCAATCATCAGAGGCTTTTTTTTATTTTTAAAAGCATTTTTTCTACAACCTCTTCGGCAGAAAAAATGCTTTTAAAATTAAAAAAAGCCTCTGATGGTCGCGCAGCTCAGCTGAGATCGTCAAAAGCTTTTAAAAGCATCTTCTTCTACAACCTCTAGAAGAGGTTGTAGAAAAAATGCTTTTAAAAGCCTCTGACGATCCCAGCTGAGTTGCTTGATCGGCAGAGGCTTTTAAAAGCATTTTTTAAACAACCTTTTCATCTGGGATTGTCAGAGGCTTTTAAAAGAAAAAAAGCCTCTGCCGATCAGGCAACTCAGCTGGGATCGTCAGAAGCTTTTAAAAGCATTTTTTTTACAACCTCTTTGAGATCTTGTGTGTGTGTGTGTGTGTACATGACTGAATAAAGATTTGATGATGAGTCAAAATAACTTCCATTTTACTCTGTTTGTTTTGTTCCAATGGGTAAGTAAGAATAATCAGAAAAGGCCAGAAACCAAAAATAATTTTAAAAGACATTCAATAACAAATAAGAACAGGCAGAATTAGCAATAATCCAAGCAAAGTATTTTTGAAGAGTGGCTATCAGGAACGACCATGTGGAAGAAGTATTAATAAAAACTATGCATGCAGAAATAATCTTTTCAACAGCTAAAAGGGGAAAACCATGAGCGTGGAAATATCAAGAAAGCATCCATTTAAAGAAAAATTAAAATGACCACAGTTAAAAGCATTAGTAAAAATAAATATATTATCATGCCTTTGATGTTACTTCTTCTAGAACACCCTGCTATTTAAACTTGTTTATTAATTTAGATGAATTGTTAAATTCTCTTTTTACCAAAGAGAAAACAATTTATCTTAAAAATTAAAGAGGAAAAAAATATATTCCTCTCAATCCCAAATAAGGTTAGAGAAGTTTCTTTCATTCCTACTGAATGTGAATTTATGTAATGACATACTTCTGAAGCCATACATAAACTGAAATTTAGTTAGCATTTTAAATCTTGTTGCTAGTTTGATTATTCTGGTTAGGCCCAATATAAGAGACTGTAGACTTTCTTGTAGCAATAATGTTTATTTCTCATCTTCCTCAGGAATACTTTTAGACAGCCAGCAGTCTGAGAGGAGTAAAGGCTTATATACAGAGGAGGCGGGGCGAATGGTAAGTAGTAACCAATGGCAAGGGACACAATGACATCACACAATGACATATATACAAGCACACATATTTACAGAGAGCAGGTTATGTTCAATACTGGGAAGAATTCTTGGGGAAATAGAGGCAATTAATATATAATATGCTTTGTGATGGAGGCAGTCTATTTCATAAGTCCAAGGTTTGTCTGGTGGATTATCAATAAAAAATAAAACATTCTCTTTCAAATATGTAATTTGCAAACACTGGTTCCATTCCATTAAGTTGCTCCCATCTAATTTTAATTTTATAAAGTCTGAAGATAGTGTCCCTGAGTGTTGTGAAGTGTTATTTATGTTTAGGAGCTGTCCATGGTTTAAGACCTTAGCATACTCGCAATAAGGCCTGGGTACGGTAGATGCATGTCTGTATTTACTTATCTCTATGTTCTGGCTGGATCTGCGCTGACTTGTATCTATGTCTTCTTCTTTTTTCTTTGCAGGTTCGTTCTGCGCATGCTCAGTTCTCATTCTTCTCCAGCAGTCGGCGAGTGAGGATCCTGTGTCTGCAGCTCCCGGGGTGAAGTCCCAGTCGGCCTTCTGTTCTTCGGCTTTGTTTCCGGAGGGCCTCTGGTGACTGAAGGATGCCTGGGATGCTGCTCTGCTCGTCGGGGAGTCTCCGAAGTCGCGACGATCGAGGAAGAAGCCACTGGAGGCTTGTCGGCCATTTTCTTCGAAGCAGTCAGGAAGTGGAGTTCGAGGTGGGCTGCCATCGTTGATGAAGCCGGGTTGCTCAGCAAGTCATTCTTCGGTAGGTAAGTATGATTGCCAGCGCGTCTTTTTTCGGGTGGCTAGGTCTTTCTTTAGACAGTTTATTTCTTTTTGGCTTTTGGTAGGTGATAGTTTAGAATTTTCTTTTTCATTTTCTGGTTGTTCGTTTGGTATTTTTAGTTTAGTCCCGAGTGCTGCAGTCAGCACCTGTATAGCGTTATCTATTTCTAGTTCAGTAGGTTGAGTTTTGTTTTGTTTAAATAGTTGTTTTTTATTTGTTTCTGAACTCGGGTAGTCATCTTCTTGGTAGGTTTTGTTTCCTACTTTATAGTTTGAGGTTTGGAATTCTTTTAGTAATTGGTCGGCCATTTTGGGAGTATTAGGTGGGTAAGATGGCTGCCATGAAAAAGGCGGGAAGCTGTCGCCATCTTCGGTGTCGTTTTTGAAGTCAGGGGTTGAGTTTCTTACCTTGTATTTTTCTTGTTTGTTATTTTCGTTATCTGCTGCTGTTCCGTGGTTGTTTATCATGCTGCGGATTTTCACAAACAGATTTGATTCAACTGTAGTTGTTTCTATTAATTCTAGTATTTTTCTTTTTACTTCATCTTCTTTGTTTGGTGTTGAGAAAGGTTCTTCTGCTCCAGCTAGTGGTTGTTTGTTTTGTGTTAGCAGTTCATTTTCTTGTAATTGCATTTGTTTCTTCATGTTTTCAAGTGGTGTATATTTGTCAGGAGTCAGCTGAGCTGCCATTCTTTTTGTTATGTATCTGGTGGCAGGTCTTCTTTTGTCTTTTTGTGAGTCTTGCATCTTTATGTTTGGTTGGGCCTACCAAACCATCCTCTTGCTACCAATTTGTTGCTAGTTTGATTATTCTGGTTAGGCCCAATATAAGAGACTGTAGACTTTCTTGTATCAATAATGTTTATTTCTCATCTTCCTCAGGAATACTTTTAGACAGCCAGCAGTCTGAGAGGAGTAAAGGCTTATATACAGAGGAGGCGGGGCGAATGGTAAGTAGTAACCAATGGCAAGGGACACAATGACATCACACAATGACATATATACAAGCACACATATTTACAGAGAGCAGGTTAGGTATTTTCAATTGTAACAAATCTGCATTTCTTTACACATTGCTGTGCAGTTATAAAATTTAGGGAAAAGTCTGTCCAACAATGCCTTTTCACAAAAATGAAGCATAAACTTAATATTAGGGTGAATGGTTTGTCAAATTACATACCTTGGCTAAGAAGAAGACATCAAGAAACGGACATTATTTGGCATTTCAGTTTCAATCAGAAGAGGCAGGTTTAGCTGAATTGAGATTTAATTTCAGGCAATGCCACATCACTTGAAGTTAATCCAATTTAGAAATTTAGTTTTAGATAACCACAACAAACATGTATGTATTTATGTGAGCTTATGTATGTTGGAAGGGCAAGCGATTCAGAAATAATCACTCCACTACTAAAAAGAAATCCTGTTTTTAGATCACATCTAATTCTGTTCTCAAACCATGAACAAAACGATAGGCAGCAAATATTTGCAACACAGTTTCTCCAGAGACATATATAACCTTCATAAAGGTCACCTAAAGCAGGTGGAGATATGGACGATTGACATTTTATTTTCTTCTCACAGATTCATTACCTCATGGCTTCGTCACATAATCCTAATTGCCACAACACTTTATCTCACAAAATGACCCCCAATTTGCATTTCTTTACATGTTGCTTGCTGTGCAGTTGTAAAATTTAGGGAAAAGTCTGTCAAACAATCATCTCAAAAACCCAAACTTAGAAAAATGCAAAAGAAATTTGGATCCTTCACTTACAAGCCTTACTTATTGTTGACCTAAAATATTCCTCCAGTGCCTTCAAAATTTCTAAAACACTGCTAACTCTGCCTCAGATATATACCTAAAAGCTCCCAGGAACTGACTCAACCTTCATTTTGAAGATTTATTTCTGGATTAATTTGATCAAAATATAAAACATCTATCTTCAGTTACCAGCCTATTAGCCACATACAGATGCTCGTTCTGCTAATTTTGTGAGTCATTTTGTGAGTCCCAGGCCTCTGTTAAACATAATTGTAACCCTGGTGACTCCTTAACTTTAAGACTGCTAATATCAGATTTGATGGCATCTTTTTTAAAATGTTAATAATAAAAAATAATAAGGCAAGCTGTGGTTACATGGGACATATTAAAATAAACATCAGATGATGCTTATATTCATCAAGTTGTTTTCGATTCCTAGCAACCAACAAATCTCCTATTTCTAAAACAAGTATGTTTCTTTATTGCAACTGTAAACAATGAAAATCACATTTCATCGTGCAAGCCACAAAATAATTGCGTTATAAATATTTATGGTAAAGCTCACTTAGTTTGATATATGAACCACTGTTTCAATCAACTAACTTGGCTCTACTTCTGTTATTTATTGTTACATATTGTTAATATTTGCCATATAAATATATCATTCAAAACTACGTTTATATGACTTGTAAAATTATATGGGTGATTTATTCAATGATTTTGATCCATCCCTAGTTCTTATTAAGGCTGGTTTCTAAACAGCTTTTCTAATGCCATAATTTTCACTTCTCCATTTTTATTTATCTATCGTGGAAAAAGATGTTGAACATGGAAAAAAAAGGGGAAGAAAGTGCTGTTTGCTCTTTCATCTTGATGAATCGCTCCTGTCTCCTTTTTGGCCCCTAGAGAGAAAATTAAAAAGAAAAAATGGTTCATTTTTCACTTTGTAAAAGGAGATGCAAAAAAACCCCCAAATGATAAATGCATCAACATGAATCATATCTTTTACTAATAATGAGTCCTACAGATCATAGTGAATTCTATCCAACAGGGAAATTAAGGCTGTTCTCCTATTAATGAAATTCTTCACACCCTTCTTAAGTGGCAGAAAAATTCACTAGCATGACAATCCCACTATCAGTTTTTATCTTGTCTTTTTTGCAAGGTCTCACACTCAAATGTGAGAGAGGCTAATCTGAGGGCCACCTCAAGACTAGCTCATTATCCCAAGGGCTACACCACTGAAGACTTTGCATACCGTATTTTTCGGAGTATAAAACGCACCTTTTTCCTCCTAAAAGGGGGTGAAAATTTAGGTGCGTCTTATACACTGAATGTAGCCCCAACCACCCACTGGCCCCCACCCTTTGGCCCCCACCCTGACAGCCAGCAGTCAGCAGAAGTAGCCTGCAGTACTGCATTCTAAGCACTGCACCACCTCTTAAGACAGTGAAAAGAATCATGATCCATCATTAAAAACATAATATCCTATAAATATAAATAGCTTAGATTAGCAGAGTCCAACCTTTCTGGCTTTGTGGACTGGCGGGAGCGGAGAGGAGATGGTTCCTGTGATCGGTGGGTAAGTGTGCGCGCACATGCAGCTCCATTTGCGCAAGGAACTGGCACATCTGCCTGCCTCTCACACAAATGGGGCTACATGCGCCCTTGTCTACCGCTTCCACGGCCCAGTTCTGAATGGGCCACGGCCCGAGAATGGGCCATAGCCTGACATCTAGATTTTTCTAAAAAAGAACGTTTTTTAACGTGCAAAATAGAATTATTTTTTTTATCATTCCACTTTGGCTGTGGTGGTAGGGGTTGAATCATGACAATTGGAGTAGTTGATGTCATGGAGTTAGATCTTGGACAGCTAAGATTAATGAAGACATCGACACCTTGGACTGATTGAGGTTAAATTGGTGTTGACTTTTAGCAACCGCCTCAGTTGATTTTCTCCTGGATGATCTCCCCCCCAACCTGGTCCTTTGGGTCTTCCAATGGTGTACCCATCCGTGCTGTAATTGAGTCCGTCCACTTTGCCACTGGTTGCTCTGATGCTTCTTTCTACTATTCCCAGCATTACAGACTTCTCAAGAGAGTTAGGTTTTTCTTACTTCTTATATCCCAAATATGATTTGTGCTTTGAAGTGAGAACTTTGGGTTGATTTATTTCATTTATTTCATGATCCGTTATTTCATCTTCCTTGCTGTCTATGGGATTCTCAGAAGACTTCTCCAACATAAAGTTGAAAAACTTTAATCCTCTTGCTATTCGCTTCGGCAAAGCCAACTTTCACTTCCATTGAGTACCTCAAGGGAAACCATTGCCTGAACAATTCTGACCTTTGTAGATACAGACACACTAGGACCGTGATGGTGAACCTATGGCACGTGTGCCACAGGTGGCACACAGAGCCCTCTCTGTGGGCACATGTGCCGTTGCCCATCTCAGCTCCACTGCAGATGCATGCGTGCCTCCCACCGGCCAGCTGGTTTTTGGGTCTCTGCCACGTATCCGTGGGGGGCAGCGTACATGCAGGAGATGCACATGGATGCAGAGGGGAGCAGGGCACATACAGGGGGTTGTGTGTGCATGTGTGGGGGTGGGGCGAGTGGGGAGTCACTCGTGCATTGAATTATAGGTATGCATGCGCGCACTTTGGGCACTCGGTGCCAAAAAGGTTAGCCATCACTGTACTAGGATGTCTGTCTTTCCCAAGACCTTCATGGTTGCACTACCAAGCGCTGGTGTATTTCCTGAGTGCTGGTTTCCTTACTGTTGATACTGTGTTTCCCCAAAAATAAGACCCAGTCTTATATTTTTTGAGGCTCCAAAATAAGCACTAGGGCTTATTTTTGGGGAAAAACAATTTCAGGGTGATCAGCCTGGCTGGGCGCCCTGCTCCCCAGCACATGCACAATAGGCAACAAATGCATGGGGACCGATGATATCCGGCAACAGCTACAGCCAGCCGGTCCCTTGGTCGGCGCACCCTGGGGCTGCACAGCCCATGCAGTGCAGGTGGGTCAATTCCCTGTCCAAGTAGTAGACAAAGGGCAGAGGTGTGGGGGGAAGGTAGGTGATCCAGACATGCCACGCGGACCATGGGAAAGCCAAGAGTCAGTGGGCCAGAGTGGGCAGGGGACTGTGGGAGACTCATCTTCACTCAGCAGCACCAGCAACAGATGGAGATAGAGGCGAGGGCAGAAGGCAGGTGTTCCCAAAATCTCACGCAGGCCGCAGGCAAAGCGAGAGAGGTGAAGACAAGCCTTCTGCAGCCACCCGGCCACTCCAGCCCACCAACTCTCAGCTGCATGGTGCATCTAGATCACACAGTCACCGCCTCCTGTACTGGCCACGACCACCCACCTCTTCACTAGGGCTTATTTTTGAGGTAGGTCCTATTTTCAGGGAAACACAGTAGTTGATCCTAAAAGGTAGAGAAGCTATCTACTACTTCAATATCTACATTATCAAGTCTAAGGCTGGTTGCTGTACCTGTTGTCACTAGAAGGAAGTGATGCAATTCTCCTGCTTCATTTCTGTTTCCTAGGCTGTACAATCCAACTGCGTTTTTCCTTACCATTTCCCACATTGGCATTCCAGTTCCCAATTATAAGAGGCACCTTGCTTGCAAGCTCAGTTGGTTTCAGCTTGAATTGGTATAGCTGCCATCTTGACTTTTTGGGTACCCCACCTCCCTAGGCAGACACTACTGGGCATTAGGCTATCATTCTCTCCCACAATCCTCAGGATACGTCTGAGAATGAGTCGGAGCCTTTTAGGAAAACAAAAATGGCAGTCAGGAGTTTGGAATAACATGGAAGAATGTGATTTTCCGGTGAGACCTGTCTATCAGGGCAACCTGGTCTACCCAACTATAGGATGGAGCACACTGCGTCCGCTTAATCTTAACACTTAAAAAAAAATCTCTCCCCTGTATAGCCAACAAAGCAAGGAGAGGCCATGGTTTAGAGGTTAATACATCTACCTAATATGCAAGTAGCCCAGGTTCAAATCTCAGAAAGGGCAGCTTGAAATAGATCTATAAGCAATCAAATGATATTAGGAAACAGTCAATATAAATCGTAAAGATACAAGCAACAAGGTTACAGTCATATAGTCATAAGTGGGAGGATATGGGTGATAGGAACGATGAGAAGATTAATAGTAATGCAGACTTAGTAACTAGTTTGACAGTGTTGAGGGAATTATTTGTTAGCAGAGTGATGGCGTTCAGGAAAAAACTGTTCTTGTGTCTGGTGTGCAGTGCTCTATAGGGCCGTTTTGAGGGTTGGAGTTGAAACAGTTTATGTCCAGGATGTGAGGGGTCTGTAAATATTTTCATAGCCCTTTTTGACTCGTGCAGTATACAGGTCCTCAATGGAAGGCAGGTTGATAGCAACTGTTTTTTCTGCAATTCTAATTATCCTCTGAAATCTGTGTCTGTCTTGTTGGGTTGCAGAGCCAAACCAGACAGTTATAGAGATGCAGATGACAGATTCAATAATTCCTCTGTAGAACTGGATCAGCAGTTCCTTGAGCAGTTTGAGCTTTCTGAGTTGGCACAGAAAGAACATACTTTGTTGTGCTTTTTTGATGACATTTTTGATGTTAGGTGTCCATTTTAGGTCTTGAGATATGGTAGAATCTAGAAATGTGAAGATCTCTACTGTTGATACTGTGTTGTCTAGTATTGTAAGAGGTGGTAGTATGGGAGGGTTTCTCTTAAAGTCCACCACCATTTCTACGGTTTTGAGTGTGTTCAGTTCCAGATTGTTCTGTTTGCACCACGAGGCTAGTTGTTCAATCTCCCGTCTGTATGCGGATTCATCATTGTCTCGAATGAGATTGATCACTGTTGTGTCATCTGCGAACTTCAGTAGTTTAGATGGATAGTTTGAGATGCAGTCATTGGTATGTAGAGAGAAGAGAAGTGGGGAGAGCACACAGCCTTGTGGGGCCCCTGTACTAATTGTACAGGTATCTGATAAAGGAGAATATTATCTAGGTCCTTGACTATTTTTTGTTGTGTGGGCATACTTTCATCTGCAGCCCCTTCCCAAATTCAGGCATAGGTCCCCATTGTCGCCATCAAATTAGGCTGTAAAATATCTCCAGGCTTTATTCTTGGAGACAAATATATTCATTTCCATTACAATCAGCAACCAGCTGATTTTTTCTTATTTTTCAAATTATTTCTTATTTTTCTTATTTTTCAAATTATTTCTTATTTTTTGCTAATAGCAATGCCATCATTTTCCTAAATAACAAGACCTTTGGAAAATATTATAATTATAGGCAATCAACACCGTCTTAACATAATCTTTCATTTAGGCAGCTCCCAGCAGAGAGTTCTCATCTTCTGCATTTATTTTGTGACCTATTTCCCACAGTTTTAATAGTCTTTTTATTTTTCTTCATTAAATTCATACGACTACGTCAAAAATTGACAATAGAAGCTTTTGAAATACAGACACACAACATTTCATTTGTGGCTTTCCTATAAAATAATAATCTGGGGAGATCTTTCCCCCCTCCCCCCACAGAAGTCTATTTAGAACAGGAATACAGATAGTCTTCGACTTACAACAGTTCATTTAGTGACCATCCAAAGCTACAACGGCACTGAAAAAAAGCGGTGAATGACCATGTTTCACACTTACAACCTTTGTAGCATCCCCATGATCATGTGATCAAAATTCAGATGCTTGGCAACTGGTTCATATTACTTTTGCTGTGTCATGTGTCCCCTTTTGCGAGCTTTTGACAAGCAAAGTCAATGGGGAAGCCAGATTCACTTAACAACCATGTCGCCAATTTATCAACTGTGGTGATTCGCTTAGCAACTGTGGCAAGAAAGGTCGTAAAACGGGGCAAAATTCATTTAACAAATGTCTCACTTAACAACAGAAATGTTGGGCTCAATTCTGGTCATATGTCAAGGACTACCTCTACTGGTAATGCTGCTGGAGCTGAGTGAACTTTGGCCAAGATACACGCTATTTATTTATGATTTGTTATATAATTCTATCTCAATGGCCCCTAACACCAGACCAATTCTGGGCGGCTTATTATACCGTGATTCCCTGAAAATAGGACCTGTCTGGATTATAAACCCAATTGGGCTTTCGAGCACATGCGCTAAAATAAGCCCCCCCCCCAAAATAAGCCCCATCAAAATACTTAGACGCATGCGCAGCTGCCATGCAAACAACACGACATGAGGAGGCGAGGCCGGATGAATCTGGCCTGCTGATCTTGGGCGGCAGCAGCTCTGACCCGATCCTCGCTGGCAATGCTGCAGGCAAGAACCGACCACGCCGATCCTGCTTCATGGCTGCGCAGACAGCCCGCACCGGCCACTACTCGGAGCTCCGGCGCCAGTCCCCCTCCCCACAGTCCCAGATCCACAGGGCTAGGGCTGGCAAGAGTTTTTTTGCAGCCGCTTCTTTTTGTGGCCTCCACTAAGAGAAGGGGCGCGCAAGCTAGGATTTGCAGGAGTGGCCTCCGTGAGGCCGTTCCGCGTGGATGGCAGGTGCACATGGGGCATGTTCTCCCCCTTCGCTCCCCTTCCTCGCCTCCTCATCTCGTGCTGTTTGCACAGGAAGCAGCGAAAAAGCTTCCATGATTGCTGGAGGCAGCGGCCTGAGTGGCATCGGTGAAGCAGTGGGTCGGCGCTCCGGCGCCAGTCTCCCTGCTGCGAGCCGAAGTTTAGGGGCCTCCTACACCTCAAAAATAATAAGACCCCCCCCAATAATAAGACCAAGGCCATATTTCGGGAGTCAAAAGACAATAAGACCCTGTCTTATTTTCGGGAAAACATGGTATAAAACACTAATACAAATACAGTAAGATAAATTAAAATACAGTGAGGAAAAGGAAATGACAAATCCAGACAACTAACATCAAAACATGTGCAACATATGACCAACACCTGAAATAAGAGGTTCTATTCAGCCTATCCTAAGGCCTGGGAGAAGATCTGGGGATCTGCTGTACACTCCTGAGTGATCCACCATAGACTTTCATCTCCATTTCCCCCTTCTGTATGAAATCCTCTGCAGGAAATTCCTAACAACGGTCACTCAAAACCCTGCCCCTAGTTGATGGGCATGTAATGCGTGCAACATATTTTTAAAAAGAAATAAGGTTTTAATCTGTGGGTTGCACTCACCAGCTTGAAGCCAATGTCCATCCACTCTTAATACTCCCATACGGATGTTCTCTCTCCAGTCAACAATTAATTGAGAAAGAAGATGCTATGTGTTTTCTGAATTTCATAGCCAACTCATCCTGGGTGATAAGAGTTATTCCCAGCCCAGACCCCAATAAGAATCAGAAAAAATAAACAACTTGCAACCTTTTCAACAGATATAAACAAACTCATTATCCCTCCTCCATCTTTGGTATTACAGAAATCTCTTCAGTCCCTTATTTAATCCCTTTTTAATGACCAAATCCATTATGCATCACTTCACATTTTTCTATTTTCAACAAAAAACCGATAAAAGTTTCAGAATAATAGAATGGAATGGAATGGAATGGAATAGAATGGAATAGAATAGAATAGAATAGAATAGAATAGAATAGAATAGAATAGAATAGAATAGAATAGAATAGAAATACTCTGATTTAATTGATTTCTAGATTAATGTACAAGGTAATCCAGTCCATTTAGTGATCATTCAAAGATACAACGGCACTGAAAAAAGTGACATCTGACTATTTTTCAGGGTTACAAACTTTGCAATATCCCTGGGGTCATGTGATCCCCTTTTGCGACCTTCTGACAAGCAAAGCAGTGGTGGGTTCCTCCCAGTTCGGCCTGGTTCGGCCGAGCCAGTAGCGGTGACGATATGATGTCACCGAACCGGTTCTCTTTGTTTGGGAGCTGGGCCCTCCCGCCCCCGCCCCCGCCCTCCACGTTATTCTTATCTTTTATTTGGCCCCGCCTCCAATCTATTCGCTGCCTCCCAAGTCCCAGCTGATGGCTAGAAAGAAAAAAACTGTTTAAACTCTTGCCGCGAGGCTTCAAAGGGCCGTCCTACAGCTGATCAGTGTTAAAAGGCAGTGTGGTGGTAGACCGGTGCCTCCAAAAACAAATGGGTAGACCAGGACGCTCCAAGAACAAATGGGTAGACCAGTAAAGCTCTGCAAGCAGTTAAAAGCCTGGTAGACCAATATCTCTGATAAATCCTAAAGAATTGTCACATGACCATCAAGCCACGCCCACAAAATAAGCCACGCCCACAGAACCGGTAGTAAAAAAAATTTAGAACCCAACCCTGAAGCAAAGTCAATGGAGAAGCCACATACCAACCATGACACTAACAACTGCAGTACTTCACTTAACAACTGTGGCAAGAAAGGTTGTGAAATAGGGCAAAATTCACTTAACAAGTATTTCACTTAGCAACAGAAATGTTGGGCTCAATTGTGGTCATAAGTCGAGGACTACCTGTATAAGGATCTCAGTTTCATTTTGAAACTTTCCAAGGTTCAGATTTGCTATGCATAGAAATGTTGAAATATTTGGGTTTCTTTCGGAAAGATCTGTTTCAAAAAGAAAGATGAGCAGTGTGCACTTTTGTGTCTATTCACGATTCCTGAATCTCCAGGCATTCTGCCCCTTTATATAATTCTCTCTCTACTTCTGTGCATTGGGAGGTAGCTTTTTTATTAAAAAATCAATTTATTACTGTACAACAACCCATCATGATGCTTGGGTGTTTCACCTTTGTAATCGTTTTTATGGCTGAATGGTAGCACAGTGAATTTCCTGAAAAATTGATTTTGACACAATGGGATTTCAGGAATGAGACGTTCACTCTTCAAAACGTGGTCTACATTATATAAGTATGACGGATTACTAGCAAACACAAATGTATGGATTGATACAAGCTTTAGCCAAAAGAAATAATGGGAAATAGGACAGGAATGAAATCAGACTAATATAAATCAGAAAGGACAACTCTTGCTCAAACTATTATTTGGTTGTAGACCATGGAAAGGGAGATTCAAGGCCCTCTGCTCCATTTTTGGGGTTCCCTATTTTTAAACTTATGAAGACCAGTTTGGTATAGCGGTGAAGGCATCAGGCTAGAAAGTGGGAGAACCTGAGTTCTAGTCCTATCTTAGGCACAACACTAGCTGGTGATCTTGGGCCAGTCACTTTCTCTCAGCTCCAGGAAGATGCCAATGGCAAATTATTTCTGAAAAAACGTGCCAAAAACCTGCAGGGACTTGTCCAGGCCCCCTCTGAGAACTGCATATGATTGAACAGAAGAAGAAAAATAAATTACAAGTAGACTTTGACTAGTCAGCTATTCAATTAACAATGTCTTCAAAAAAAAAAAGCTGTTCCCAAACAGGATAGTTACCCAATCAATATTGAATTCACTCCTCAGAGAAATTTATCTGTAGCTTTTTATCTATTTATCTATAGCTGGACAGACATTTAAATAGGAGCCAACAGTGTGTAGCAGCAGCCCAAAAAGCCAATACAATCCTAGGATGCAGTAACAGAGGGATAGAATCAAGATCACATGAAGTACGGTACTAGTACGGCTTTTCAAAACCTTAGTAAGTCCACACCTGGAGTACTGCATCCCGTTTTGGTCACCACATGATAAAAAATGTTGAGACATTAGAAAAAGTGCAGAGAAGAGCAGCAAATATGCTTAGGGACCTGGAGACTAAAACACATGATGAACAGTTGCAGGAATTGGGTAAGACACTGAGCTCGTCAATCGAAAGGTCGGCAGTTCAGCGGTTCGAATCCCTACTGCCGCATAATGGGGTGAGCTCCCGTTCCTTGTCCCAGCGTCTGCCAACCTAGCAGTTCGAAAGCACGTAAAAAATGCAAGTAGAAAAATAGGGACCACCTTTGGTGGGAAGGTAACAGCGTTCTGTGCGCCTTTGGCATTTAGTCATGCCGGCCACATGACCACTGAGACGTCTTCGGACAGTGCTGGCTCTTCGACTTTGAAACGGAGATGAACATTGCCCCCTAGAGTCGGGAAAGACTAGCACATATGTGCGAGGGGAATCTTTACCTTTTTAATCTAGTGAAAAGAAGGACCAAGGGAGACATGATAGCAGTGTTCCAATATTTGAAGGGCTGCCACAAAGAAGAGGGAGTCAACTTATTGTCCAAAGCACCTGAAGGCAGGACAAAAAACAACAGATGGAAACAAATCAAAGAGAGATCCAACCAGTGGTAGGATTCAGCTGGTTTTCTCGGGATCGCGTGAACCAGTAGTAGCGACTGCGGGAGGCTCCGCCCACCCGCCCAGACGTAATGCGTGACTACTGCGCATGCACAGAAGGCTGTGTGCATGCGCAGAAGTGGCGTATGGGAGCGAACAGGTAGGGAAGGTAAGTGAATCCCACCTCTGGATCTGTTGTGGCCCGCCAGCGGCCTGCGTGGATCGTGGCTGATCCCGACGATGAGGAGGCTGGTGTGGGGTTGCGCCAGCAGCCTGCGCAGCTGGCGCTCACATTGGACAGCGAGGAGGTTGAAGAGGATGTGGTGCCAGAGGCAGAGACTCAGCCAGGGCCTTCAGAACCTCCAGAGGCTCCTTCAAGTGGAGAGAGCGAAGTGGAGGAGCCTCTCTTCAATGCTCGAGCACGCAGGGCTGCCAAAAGGCAGGAGTGGCTACTCAGGAGGAGGTGGTCTCCTTGAGAGTAAGGTTTGAGGATAATTGGCCACTCCCTTAGCCTATTTAAGTCACACGCAGTTAGTAATTTCTTGATGGAAACAACGTGTAATTATTACAGAGCGTTTTGGAGAGAGAGTGTCTTATCGTATCTTGTTTTCTGGGCTGGTTGCCAACCTTTGCCGGACTTTGTTTATTCTTGATACATTATAACTTTGATAAGGACCATTGGTGTGTGTGTCACAATCCTTGGGAATCCGGAGCTGGGGCAGAACAAGATCCAACCTAGAACTGAGAAATTTCTTGACAGAAGAGCAATCAACCAGTGGAACAGCCCTTCAGAAGTCGTGGGTGCTCCAACATGGGAAGCTTTAAGAAGAGACTGGACAAGCCACCTGTCTGAAATGGTGTAGGATCTGCTGCTTGAGCAGGAGTTGGATTAGAAGACCTCCAAGGTCCCTTCTAACTTTGATATTCTATATTCTTTTCAAATGTGCACAGAAGGATTGGCTTTTTTCCCACATTGTGGCTAGAAGTAGAGGTACATCGTGCCTGAAAACACAAAGCAGCTGTTTTAAACAGCAACTCCTCTGTTGTAACTCTTAGTCGTACAAAACACGTGTGCACAAATATTGCTGCAGGTCCTCAAGGAAACAGTGGTGACACTAAGCTTGATTCATTCCTTCTAATGCAGTGTATCAGGGGAGGTGACCTCAATTTCCTAATGCAAATATAATTCACAAACATATTTGGCTAATCTAAAATGAAGTTGGAAGTTTGGGACTCAGTCTGTTCTGGAAATCCAACCGTTGACTTAACAAGTTGTATGAAGGCACCCTGTCATGATAAATTTCCCTTGTATGATTTATTTGTGTGGATATACAGGTAATACTTGACTTATGACCAGGGGTGAGTTCTAATTTTTTTTACTACCGGTTCTGTGGGTGTGGTTTATTTTGTGGGTGTGGTTTCATGGTCATGTGACAATTCTTTAGGATTTAGCAGAGGTACTGGTCTACCAGGCTTTTAACTGCTTGCACAGTCGTACCGGTCTACCTATTTGTTTTTGGAGCGCACTGGTCTACCACCACACTACCTTTTACCACTGATCAGCTGTAGGGCGGCCCTTTGAAGCGCCACGGCAAGAGTTTAAACAGTTTTTTTCCTTCTAGCCAATCAGCTGGGACTCGGGAAGCAGCGAATAGATTGGGGGCGGGGCCAGGCAGAGGTGGTATTTACCAGTTCTCCGAACTACTCTAAATTTCCACTACTGGTTCGCAAGAACCAGGGAAAACTGGTAGCAACCCACCATTGCTTATGACTGGTCACTTAGTGACTATTCACTAAGTTGTAATTGACCTGGTCACATGACTGTGTTTTAATGACCTTTTGCAAAACCGGAATTTAATTTCCAGTTTTTGGCAAAATCGTGTGACAGCAGACAATGGGTTCAGTTAATGACTGCTGTGTTTGTTTAACAATCACCACGTTCATTGAATAACCACTGTGTTCATTTAATGAGCACTGAAAAAAGAATTGTAAAATCAGGCTAGTCACATGACTAACTCCGTTTACAACCCTCACAATCTATGACCATAATGGGCAGGCTCGATTATGGCCGTATGTCAAGGACTATCTGTTTCATGTTATGTGATAACAGCAGTTAGGAGCACAGTGGGTTGCATGGTTAGTGTTAGAAACTGGATCTAGCCCAATAACTCAAAGACAGACTCCAATTCTTTTCTGTAGTTTTATTGTTGATCTGTTGGTACTGGAGGTCACTGACCTTGTACCTTTCTCTTTCAGGTATACATCTGGAATTGTCTGTGGAACATGTGGTTGGACCTTTTATACCCAGGAGGAGGGGCTAAGAGGTAAGGAGTGGTTACAGGGATTATGGGATATGTGGTTAGTTAACCCTTGAAGGTCCGGGTGGTCAGGGAGATGTAGTAGTTAGGCATTTATTATGACAAAACCCCCTCTAAATGCCTAACTGGGTACCTGGGGCAATGTTTGCATACATACAGGAAATACACAAGTACAGGCATGAATTACAAGCAAACACGCATTTTTGACATTAGGTAAGCATGTTGTTTATGTGGTAGGGGTTTAGTGAGAATGTCTGCTGTTTGCTCCTCCGTGTCACAGTGTACTGCTCTAATGAAGCCTATCTCTGAAAACTGCCTGACGTGTTTGTATTTAATGTCAATGTGCCTAGAACGCTGACCTATGGCATCGGCCCTAGAGATCTCTATTGCTGCTTTGTTGTCTTCGTGGATAACTATTGGATATGAGGGTTCAGCCCAGATGTCGCAGAGCAGGTCATCGAACCATACTAAATTGTTTGCGGCCTTTGATAGGCAGACAAATTCTGCTTCCGTAGTTGATGTGGCCACCAGTTTTTGCTTTCCAGTGTACCAATGGATGGGGCAATTGTTGAGTAGTAGCACGTAGCCAGAGGTGCTTTTTCTGCACCCTATGTCCCCAGCCCAGTCAGCGTCAGCATAGCAGGTTAGCTTTGGTTTCTCGGATGTTTCTGGTTCTAGGCAGAGTAGGGCATCCGCACTGAATTTTAGGTATCTGAGTAGTCTTTTTATGGCGTTCCAGTGTGTTAACGTGGGCTTGCTTACATGCCTGGACAGTAGATTGACGGCTAAGGCGATGTCGGGCCTGGTCCAGTTGGATATGTACAGCAGTGACCCTATCGTTGATCTATACAATTTGTTGTCTGTGAAAGGCTCAGATTCCTCATACATGGTCTTCAGGAACTCAGGCTGCATGGGGGTCTCGCTGGGTTTTGCTTCGGACATGTTGCATTTGGACAGCAGCTCGATGATCTTTTCTCTCTGGGAGAGGCGGAAGCCCTTGTTGGTTTTCATCACTTGGACCCCTAGGTATCTGTCAATCTTTCCAAGTGACTTTAGGGAGAAGTGGCTACCCAGGTCAGTGGCGAACTTGTCACATCTGTCCTTGTGTTTGCTGATGTACAAGATGTCGTCCACGTAAACGAGCACACCCTCGAATGTGTTGTTTTCTCTCCTCGTAAAGAAGCATTTGTCGGCTGAGGTGGCCTCGAAGCCCATGGATCTGAGTGCCTTGGCCAGGCAGTCATACCACCTTTTGCCTGACTGCTTGAGCCCGTACAGGCTTTTGTTCAGCAGCCAGGTTTGGTCCTCGCCTTTGTTGTACCCAGGCGGCGCTTTGACGTATATTTCTTTATCCAGCTCGGCGTGTAAGTACGCTGTTTGTACGTCGAACTGGAAGACCTCCAAGCCCAGGATGGTGGCCACCACCAGGGCGCTTTTGACGCTTTCCGCCCTGACGGTTGGCGAGTAGGTGTCTGTATAGTCTTCGGGGTATCTTTGGGCGAAACCCTGCGCGACTAGTCTTGCCTTGTATAGGACCTTGTTGTCCTCTAATGTCTTAACCCTGAACACCCATTTGGTTCCTATTGGTTTTTTGTCCTTTGGAACTTGGGCAGGTGAGTATACTTGGAGATTCCTTAGGCTTTCCATCTCCTTCTCCATGGCAGACATCCATTTTTCTTTTTCTTCCTGGGGGAGCCCGAGGATGTCTTCATATGAGCTGGGCGTGAAATGGGTGTCGTGGATGGTCATGACGTAGTCCTCTAACTTCTTTGGTAGCTTGTTTCTGGTTCCTCTGACTGGCCTGCTGGGGGTTGGCTCGGTTTCCTGCATGTTGTCTGCCTCATTGTCCGTCAGGTCATCTATCTTCAGTGAGGGGTGCCCTTCTTTCCAACCTTTGACGCTTGCCTTGCGATGGTTGGCTTTGTGCCCAGTGACCTCTCTGACCTCCCTTTCCCCTTGGTCATGCTCGAACGTGACCCTATTGGTTGGGATGTCATTGGAGTGTACCCTCGACCAGTTTGCGTTTTCGTGTAAACTGGCTGATCTGGAAACCACAAAACGGTTATTGTTGTCGACAAATCTGTAGCCCTTTGTGCCCGGTTCGTAACCCACGAACCTTAACCTTTTTGATAATTTCCCCCCCTTTCTTCTTAGCTGCCTGGGAATGTGGACATCAGCTGGGGCGCCAAATATGTGTAAGTGAGCAATGTTGGGCTTTCTGTTGTATAGCATCTCGTATGGCGTCTTATTGATAGAGCTTGACCACAGTCTATTCAGGGTGTAATTGGCGTAGTGTAATGCCTCTGACCAGAAATGCTGCCCCATCCCAGCATCCTCCAGGGCGCACCTCATCATGGTTTGCAACACCCCGTTTTTTCTCTCTGAGACTCCATTTTGGAATGGGGAGAAAGGTGAAGAGGTGTAATGCGCTATGCCCTGCTCCCTCAGCCACCTTGTGAATCCTTTGGCCATGAACTCTGAGCCCCTATCAGTCATTATCTGCCTTATTCTCATGTTGTGTTGCATATCTACTCTCCTGTGGAATTCTTTAAACCTTTGGAATACTTCATTTTTGTATCTGAGGGAGTAGACGTACCCGTATCTGGTGTAGTCATCTACAATCGTGAGGAAGAATCGCTTCCTATGTCCTACAGAGGGTTTCATTGGCCCTACCAAGTCCATATGCACCAATTGGAAGGGGTATTCCGTGGTTCGTTTGGATCCCCTGGGGATGGCCTTAACCTTGATCTTAGAACGCTTACAAACTGAACACTCCAAGTAGTTTTCGCAGTTCTTTACTTTGAGACCCTCGGTACATTCCGTCATTTTCTTTACAATGGGGAAGCTTATGTGTCCCAGTCTCCTGTGGAGGAGGTGGGCGCAGTTATCATGTAATGGCTTGCCGATAGATACAGACTTGTTTGTCTTCTCATGGCTACATCCTGCCTCCTGCTGCACCCCCTCTGTTTCTGGATACTTATCTGCTCTGTGGTTAGTGCTGGTATCAATGCCTTCTTCCTCCCTTGCGTTGGGTGTGAAGTAGGGAAGCCCCTCGTGTATGGTCACCTTTCCTATCTCTTTCCCTTGCTTGATCAAGTGTGCCTTTCCTTCTTTAAATTTTATTTCTATATTTGTGTCTCGTGTTAGCCTTGTGATGGCTAGCACATTGTGGGGAATCTCTGGTATGTACAGTACTTCTTTTAAGTCCCCTACCTGTGTGATGTGTACGTTTCCTTTCCCCACTACTCTGACCTTGCTTTGGTTTGCCACCTTTATTTCTGAGTCTATTTCTGTGAGTGAGTCTAGCAGCTCTGGGTTACAGGTAGTGTGACTTGTGGCCCCTGAATCTAGAAGCCATGAGTTTCTCTCTATCTTATGTTTGTCATTTGGGTCATCGTGCCTGATCCCGTACATGGAGCCAGAGCTACTCTCCCTGGAGTGGTCTCTGCGCTCGTGGTGTTTCCTGGGGTTGGGTGACCACCCTCGCCCCCTTTCCTTTGGGTACCTGCGTTCAGGTGACCTTCCCCCTCTACTGTCGTGCTGTCCCCTATCCCTATGGTTCCTGGGGCAATCCTTCTTTAAGTGGTTCCTCGATCCACAAGAATAACATTCTGAGGTATCCCTGGCCCTATCCTGGAAATCCACCCTCTTTGTGGGTCTAGGGTCCCCTTTGGCTAGTTGGCGTTCCCTCCTCAGAGTGTCCTCTGCAACGAGCTGACTGGTCAGTGAGCCTAGTGTGAGGTATTGCAAGCTGAGGCTATTTAGTTGGGTCATAAAGATGTCCCAGCTGCTATCAAGAGAGTTTATGATTATGCTTATCATGCTCTCTTCAGTGATGATTTCCCCCCTCTGCATGAGTTCTGTCCTTGCAGCATTCATCTTTAAGATGTGCTCACTCATGGGGACCCCTGCCTTATGCTTGGTGGAGTGGAACTCCCTAGATAGTCTAGTGGTGGTGGCTCTGCTTTGGCTATAAAACAGGTTACATAGTTTTTGCATAATATCATAAACAGTTAGATTGTCCTCAATAGATGGATACATAGCAGATGGAATGGAGGTTAACATGATGCAAAATGCCCTGTGATGAATGCAGTCAATTTCCAGTGACCAGGGCTTTTGGGGAGGTTTGTTAGCTAGGAACAGTGCATTCTCTCTCATGAGAGCAACCCTTAATTGTTGGCTCCATTCTATAATATTACCCCCATCTAACTGCAGTTTTGGCAAATTGGCATAATTTGCCCCAGAAATGTTAGTAAGGTTACTTACTGGGGGGAGCTGTCCATGGTCCAAGTTGTGATTAAACTCACAATAAGGCTTTGGGATGTCTGTGGCCATTCTGTACTTGCTTGGATCTATGTAACTTGCTTCTCTTATTACAGGCAGGTACTGGGCATGCGCGAAGCTCATTCCGCGCTGGAGTCCATCGGGTGAGGTTCCTGTTGCTGGAGCTCCCAGGCCTAGGCCTAGGCCTGTCGGTGGGAGGCTGGACCCGCCCCCGGTGGGTCCGAAGATTCCTCCTGAAGGTGGACACCACTGCTGGATGGCCGGATCCCCGGCGAAGAAGGGCAGAAGGTGAGGGGGTGACGCGGTCGCAAGTCGAGGACTTTCGCGGGTCGGCGGCGCGGTAGCAGCGGAGGTCGTAGGTCGAGGATTCCCTGCACCCAGCGGCTCGGCGGTAATGGCGGCGGCGGCGGCTGATCCTCCCTCGTGGTCGCTGGTCCCTGGTCGCGTGGACTGGCCCGATGGGTGTCGTGGAGTTGGTGAGTAGCCGGTTCTTCTCTTCTGCCTCGGGCCTCGCGTTGCCGGTGTAGCGGGTGGTGAGTTCGAGTTCTGCGGTTGATTTTTCCTGCAGGTGGGCGGTCTTTTGTGCCGGTTGTTGGCGCGCGCGGTGTTTTTTGTAGGCTGTGACTCGGTTGCCTGGTCTCTGTTGGTTGTCCTGGCCTTCCTGTGCCCTCCAGGATTTTTCTTTGGTTTATTGAGTGCCGCAGGAGGCTCGAAAGCGGAGCCTAGGGCAGCGGTGATGGTCTCGATTGCCTTTTGCAATTCGAGATCGGTAGGCGTTTTTCTTTTTGTTATTGCGATCTCTTCGTGGTCGCTTTCAGAGCTGGGCTCTTCGTAGTCACTTTCTGAGCCCCCCTCGTCTGTTTCGGGGTTCGGGCATTTTCGCGCCAAGGGATTCAAATCCTGGCTTCCCATTGGCTGGTGCTCGTCCCAAGATGGCCGCCGGGAAGGGGGCGCGGAAATGGATTCTGCCGGCTCAGGATCATCGGGTTGGGGTGGCTTACCCTTTTTTGCTGGCTTTTCTTTCTCGGTGGTCTTTGGGGCCTCAATCGCTGCTTCTTGTTGCTCGAAGAGGCTTTGAAGGTCCGCGATGAGGTTTTCTTTGTCGCTGTTTCCCTCCATCAGTTTCAGGATGGAGAGTTTGAATTTTTTCATTTTCTGTGCTGTTTCTTCTTCCGGGGCGGTGATTTCCTTGGGTGGCCCCTCTTCATCTGATTGTGAGTCCAGGCTGGAGTCCTGTTCGCTTCCAGCTTCTGTCTCCTCCATGGCTGTGGCTTTGGTTGCAAGCTTCTCAGCCATCTTCTTGGTAAGAGCTCTGGTCTGTGCTCTGTTTGCTTCTTCAGGGTAGGTGTTGGGTTCAGTCATTGTCTGGAGTTATGGGCAACCATCCTCTGCTACCATTTTGTTAGAAACTGGATCTAGCCCAATAACTCAAAGACAGACTCCAATTCTTTTCTGTAGTTTTATTGTTGATCTGTTGGTACTGGAGGTCACTGACCTTGTACCTTTCTCTTTCAGGTATACATCTGGAATTGTCTGTGGAACATGTGGTTGGACCTTTTATACCCAGGAGGAGGGGCTAAGAGGTAAGGAGTGGTTACAGGGATTATGGGATATGTGGTTAGTTAACCCTTGAAGGTCCGGGTGGTCAGGGAGATGTAGTAGTTAGGCATTTATTATGACAGTTAGGATGCTGGGCTGGAGGTTAGTAAGCCCATGTTCAAGACCTGAGTGCTGTTATGGGATGGGGTGAGCTCCCGTCCTTTGCTCTAGCTGCTATCGGGAACATGGGAGTAGCCCCAAATGGGCATCCCCAGGACAGCGGTGATGTCACTGACTAATCCTTTCAACCTGGAAGTTCCTCGGTGCTTCTGACACAAGTGCAATAATAGCAATCATTGCCCTGATTTTACATTTTACATTTTACATTTTGCATTTTAATGACTTATACGAACTCACCCAAGGAGTGAAAGATAACAAAGCAGGCGCCAGACTTTCAGAATGTCTGAGAAAGATCAGTATGGAAAAAAATGCATCTTGGGTATCGTCAAATACAGGTAGTCCTCGAGTTATGACCACGATTGAGTCCAAAATTTATGTCACAAAGCAAAACATTTGTTAAGGGAGTTTGCCTCAGTTTACGACTTTTCTTGCCACAGTTGTTAAGTGAATTATTACATTTGTTAGTAACATGGTTGTTAAGTGAATCTGGATTCCCCATTGACTTTGCTCGTCAAAGGATTTCAAAAGCTGATCCCAGGACACTGCAACCATCACAAATATGAACCACTTGCCAAGCATCTGAATTCTGAACACGTGACCATGGGGATGCTGCAACGGTCATGAGTGTGAAAAATGGTCATAAGTCACTTTTTTCCGCGCCGTTGTAACTTTGAACAGTCACTAAATGTTGTGGCCCGTCAGTGGCCTGTGCAGCTAGTAGCTGATTCCGACAACAAGGAGGCTGGTGTGGTGCTGTGTCAGCAGCCTGTGCAGCTGGCGCTCGAGTCGGACAGTGAGGAGGCTGGAGAAGATGTGGTGCCAGAGGCAGGGATTCAGCCAGGGCCTTCAGAACCTCCAGAAGCTCCTTTAAGTGAAGAGGACGAAGAGGAGGAGCCTCTTCTCAATGTATGGGCGCGCAGAGCTGCCAAAAGGCAGGAGTGGCTCCTCAGGAGGAGGTCTCCAATTGGGGCTAATTGGCCATTCCCTTAGCCTATTTAAGAAGGAACACCACTTGCAACAAGCTGTAGAGAACAACTTTAGTTCACTCTCCTTCGTGTCTGCAAAATTGCTTCTGGGCTTTCTGCCAACTCTAGTAAGAATGTGATTACCTTATCTTAGAATTCTGGTAGGCTGTTAAGACAGTTCATTAACAGCCTTTGAATGATAAAGACTAAGTTATTTGAGTAAAATAAGCTTTGTATAGAGTTTGTGTGTGCTGCGTTTTTTGGGGTCCGTAGCTGGGGCAGAACACTAAATGAATTGTTGTAAGTCGAGGACTACCTGTATGCAACTAGCAACACATGAGGTGGGAACAAGCGATGGTAAAGGAAAAATATATAATAAGCACTAATAGGCAAGGATCCTGTGTGAAAGCGTCTGTGCAGAAGCGTCTGAGTGGGTGAGTGGGCGGAGCCTCCCGCCACCATTGCTACCGGTTCACCTGATCTGGGGCGAACCGGTAGCAACCCACCATTGCCTAAGGCAGGGGTGGGCAAATATGGCCCCTTTATGACCTGTGGACTTCAACTCCCAGAATTCCTGAGCCAGCTTGGTTGTCTCAGGAATTCTGGGAGTTGAAGTCCACAGATTGTAAAAAGGGCCACATTTGCCCACCCCTGTCCTAAGGCAGTGTTTCTCAACCTTGGAAGCTTGAAGATGGGTGGACATCAACTCCCAGAATCCCCCAGTCAGCGCTGCTGGCTAGGGGATTCTGGGAGTTGAAGTCCACCCATCTTCAAGCTACCAAGGTTAAGAAACACTGGCCTAAGGTATGTTGTTGCTCTGTGGGAATCATTGACTAAAGAGTAACACAGTCAACACAGAGTAACACAGTCGCTGGTTTCTGTCAACTAATCCTTTTGCTCTATCAGCTTTCAACAGCAAACGGCATTCTAATGGAAATTGCGATAATGCCATCCTCCGGCAAGAACAACTCTGCCTAAAGTACGCAGCCAGGGAAACACAATAAATTTATTTTTCCTGCCTCTGGAATTCCGCGAAATACGAGAGCAAGCGTAGGCCCAGTAAGTACACGAAGCATTTTAGGATATTATAGATTTCTCATAATGGCAAATGAAGAAATGCCTCGTGTTTTAATGATAAAGAAATGCAGAACTAAAAAAGAAAAGGAAACATTAGTGTCATTTTTATTGGTGTCAAGGCTCAAATAATGACGCTTGTCATTTCCTCGTATAAAAAAGGGGCTGTGTTGCACAGTGAATAAACCGACACTTTTCCTTTGATCAGGAGCTGTGTTGCGTGGCTAACTTTGTCGTTTATGTTTTATTGGGTAGGGCCAGGAAGAGGTTACTGAAGTATAAAGCCATTATAATAACTTGTCAGCATTGTGTAGTGTTCATGCTGAGAATAATAGCAACCCACTGTAGTCCAACATCTCCTCAGAAGATGCCTCTGACCTCAAAGCCCAGTGATGGACACATACTGCTCTCTCTCTTTGCTCTTCTCTTGCAACTGACCTTAGGTGGCATCTGACCAGTCCTGGAACTAACACTGAATCTAAGAGTCCTTGATTGTCCTTCATGAATTCAAATTATTCTGATTTAAAGTTAGTAGTTCACAATTCAAGTTGGTACAGGGTAGTCCTCGGTTTATAACTATTTGTTTAGGGACCATTCGAAGTTACTACAGCACTGGAAAAAGTGACTTATGACCGTTTTTCACACTTATGACCACAACAGCCTCACATGATTAAGATGCAAAGGTCTAGCAGAATGAAGAGGTGCGGCTACAATGAAATAGCAGTAGCAATAGCACTTGGAGTGATATAACACTTTGTAGTGCTTTCCAGTCCTCTCTAAGTGGTTTACAGAGTCAGCCTATCGCCCCCAACAATCTAGGTGCTCATTTTACCAACCTCGGAAGTATGGAAGGCTGAGTCAACCTTGAGCCTGGTGAGATTTGAACTGCCAAATTGCAGGCAGCCGGCAGTCAGCAGAAGTAGCCTGCAGTACTGCATTCTAACCACAAGCGCCACCACAGCTCATATGATATACAGAAGACAGATTGTCGAGCACCACTAAATAACGCTATGCAATTCAATGCCTTACCACTTTTAAGAAAAAACTTCACACATTGAAAATTATCTCTAATTAGATACTAATTAGTCACGTCAATTAAGGAATTGATGTATTAAGTTTTGCTGATTAACTAATTAATCCCATCAGTGCAATGTAGTGGTTAAAGCTTTGAATTCGGAGTAGGAGAATCCCGGTTCTGATTCATATTTAGTCATAGAAGCTCCCTGGGTGATTTTGATTCAATTCAGTCTACCTCACAGGGTTGTCGTTGTAGAGAAAAATATGAGGAGGAGCACAATGCAGGCAATTAAACAAGCAAGCAACCAAACAAATAAATGTAGCATTAAGTAGAGGACTAATTTTAAGAATGAACTAATTTTAAGAATGTAACGAACGTTTGCAATCAAAATCCATTAGAATTAATGCTTAACAGTGTAGTGTTATTTTTTTTCACCCCATTCTCATCGGCTTTTCCAAGTCTGGAGATGATTGTCATCTCCAAAAGATGAACATACACGCACCTCTCCAATTAATAACGCAGCTTGAGAAAACCGTTAAAACACTGTTAACGCTACCTGTCACGGCATTGTGGCAAGGAGTTTTAGAAGAAGTCTTCTGTAGTTTATATATAGAAAGTGATAATAAATTCCTACCAGGCTGCTACAAATAGACGGGATTTGGTTCATGTTAAAAATAGAACAGAAGGAAGGGGAAGGACAGAACTGAGCCCAGGAACAAATAGAATCAGAATCATTCAAACAGGCCTGCCACATTTGCGGAAATAAATTAAATTGGAGAGTGGCAATGAAGCTGAACTACAAAGCTGTGGGCTATAAAGATGCAGAAAGAGTACCAGGTTTTCCAGGCTAATTCAGCCTCTTTGCTCAATTACTAATAACAAGAATCGGCTCTTTTTGATACTGGGGACATTTTGACACTGCCTGTAAATTGGTATTTATGAAAACATTCTGCAGGAGCTGGTTTCTGTTTCCTAATATCTGTTCAAACACCTGCGACGTTGGAGTCTATACAGGTAGTCCTCGACTTACGACCACAATTGAGCCCAAAATTTCTATTGCTCAAGGAGACATTTGTTGAATGACTTTTGCCTCATTTTACAACCTGTCTTGCCACAGTTGTTAAGTGAATCTCAGCAGTTGTTAAGTTAGTAACACGGCTGCTAAGTGTTGTGGTCCGCCAGCAGCCTGCGGAGCTGGCAGCAAAGTTGGACAGTGAGGAGGCTGGGGAGGAACATGGGCCACTCCTGGAGTCTGGGGAAGGCTCGGATGAGGGCTCTGTGTCGGAGGCAGAGTGGGGGCCAGGGCCATCTAGGAGTTATGTGCTGACACCGGAGCCTCCGGAGTCTGACATCAGTGAGGTAGAGGAACAGGGAGAGCCTGTTCCCAGTGCACACATGCGCAGAGCTGCCAAAAGGCAAGAACAGTTGAAACAAAAGGGACGACTCAGGAGTAAGGCTTGGAGATGATTGGCCCCTCCCATAAGACATAAAGGAGGAGCAAAGCAGGGGTGGGTTCTACTTACCTTTACTACCGGTTTGCAATAGGATTGCACATGCGCTTTGCTTCTGCATGCGCAGATCACCAATGACGACATCCGGGGCGGTGGGCGGGGCCTCCCACCGGTTTTGCTAACAGTTTTTGCAAACCAGTCGGAACCGGGGGCAACCCACCACTGAAGCAAAGGCATGTGAGCCTTTGCAGGAAGCAACTTTGTTCGTTCTGGTCGGTTTAAATTCTGAAGCTCTGTTTTGACTCTGTGCTCCGTGTGGCCTTGCAAAGCTAATTGCCAATTAGGTCTTTGGCAGCATGTCAAGGGAGATAAAGGTCGGTGCTTATCAGCCTTATCCCGAAGGACTGTGGCAGATTTCTGTCAGACTCTTTACAAACTATTTGTGACTCATTACGGGCTGGGAATGAACATAATCCACAGCTATTGAAATAAAAAGAGGGTTTTTGGGACTAATCACGTGCTTTTTACTGTTTCAGGAAGCCTAGGTCAGAACACTAAGTGAATCTGGCTTCCCCATTGACTTTGCTTGTCAGAATTTTGAAAAAGGGGAGCATGTGACCTAGTGGTGGGTTGCCCCCGGTTCGCACCGGTTCTATAGAACCGGTAGTAAAACTGGCGGGAGGCTCCGCCCACTGACCCTGACATCATCAAAACACTTCTGTGCATACGCAGAAGCTTCTGCGCTTGCGCAGAAGAGCAAGCACGCGAGCTAAGCAAGCTCGCGCACAGCCCTGTTACAAACCAGTAGTAAAGATAAGTAGAACCTACCCCTGATGTGATCCCAGGACACTGCAACCGTCATAAATATGAGTTAGTTGCCAAGCGTCTGAATTTGGCAATAACCCTAACCCTAACCCAAATCATGTGACCCTGGGGATGCTGCAATAGTTGTAGGTCATAATCGGTCATAAATCACTTTTTTTTCCAGTGACGTCATAACTCTGAACGGTCACTAAATGAACTATTGTAAGTCGAAGACAACCTGTACTGTTTTTCTCATAGGATTGGGATGACAAATTAGACTTCTGAAAGCAAATAATTACAGATTAAGCATTTGCATACAAGTTAATCCTCAAGTTACAACCCTCTGTTTAGCAACGTTCAAAATTACACTGAAAAAGTGCCTTATGGTTTCACACTTAACAACCACTGCGGCATCATTAGAGAAACATTATGAAAATGTATTAGAAGTTACAACAGCACTGAAAAAAGTGACTTATGACCATTTGTTACACGACCGTTGCAGCATCCCCCCCCCCCGTGGTCATCTGATCAAAATTCAGATCCTTGGCAACTGGCTCATATTTATGATGGCTGCAGTGTCTCGGGGGTCATGTGATCGCCTTATGTGACTTCGGTCAAGCGAAGTTCACGAGGAAGCCAGATTCTCTTAACAATCGTGTTACTTACTTAGCAACTGCAGTAACAACTATCACTTAACAACTATGGCCAGAAAGGTCAGAAAATGGGGCAAAACTCACTTAATAGCTATCTTTCTTAGCAATGGAAGTTTTGTGCTTGATTATAGTCGTAAGTCATCCATATGAGCCATAAAGCCCTCTTGGAACATCGAAATGGAACTTGTTTCATTGTTGGTGTATGTTTGACCTTGGCATTTGGAAAACATCTCCCTGGCATGACTCCAGCCTAAGCAAGGAATACATATTGCTCTGTCCATCAGCCTTTTCTTCTGTAGGTCTACAAGCTTTCTTAGATTACAGCCTTTTCATTTTCCTGGCACGGGTCCTCAGTCTTTTAACAACTGCAAGATGGTTAGAAAATCATCAGTTGGCCATCTCAGCATCATAATATCAACATACCATCAAGCCTGGACTGATGGGGTTTTAATTCTAATGTAATTTTAACTTGTTAGTCTTAATTGTACTTTTAACTATTAAATTATGAGATTTGGATTTAATTTTTAACTTTTTATTAGATGTTTCTTAACTGTTGTGAGCCGCCCTGAGTCCGGCTGGAGATAGGGCGACATATAAATCTCATAAATAAATAAATAAATAAATAAATAAATAAATAAATAAATAAATAAATAAATAAATAAATACTGAGATGGTCGACTTTCTTGGTTAAAGTTCTGCCTCTCACACAGATATATTTAAAAAAACAAAATTGGAATAAAGTATGTGTCAACTCTGAAGTGAACCTGGCTGAGGCCATCTTTGAGGCTTCAGGGTTGCCACAATGCAAAAGAAAAGGACAGGGAGGGGGGAGCATAGATAGCTGAAGTTTTATAGTCAAAACAGAATAGTTTCCTATGGGAACCAAGGACATTTCAACAGGTGGCTGGAGGGAGGAGGAGTGGAGTAACCAAGCAACTGCCCAGCACTACGATTGGATAATGTGACTGATTGTTTGGGGGAAAGGGGGAACTTTCACTTTTTAATTAGGTGAAAACCGTGGGGACTTTCAGAGTCGGTTTTCACCAGTTGTGCCAATATGATATCTCCAATAAAACTGTTCTTTGAGGAATCTACCTGTCTCGGAGTTCTGCTTTCTAGGGGTGTATTACTTGGAAGGCTGACAGTATGGTTATAAAGTATGCGTGATGGCACAGTGGTTAGAGAGCAGTACTGCAGGCTACTTCTGCTGACTGCTGGCTGCCAGCAGTTCGGCAGTTCGATTCTCACTGCCTCAAGATTGACTCAGGCTTCCATCCTTCTGAGGTTAGTAAAATGAGGACCCAGATTGTTGAGGGCAATATGCTGACATTTGTAAATCGTTCAGAGAGTCCTGTACAGCACTATGAAGCAGTATATAAGTCTAAGTGCTATTGCTATTAGCTTGGAGACTTTAAAAGAAGATATAAAAAATAAAAGCAGAGCAAAAGCAGACCTAATATATATGAATTTTAGGAGGAAAATAGAACAACCAAGGCATGAAGACAGTTGTTGTTAAGTGAGTTTTGCCCCATTTTACAACTTTTCTTGCCACGGTTGCTTAATAAATCACTGGAATTTTGAGTTAATATATGTTTGTTAAGTGAATCTGGCTTCCCCGCTAACTTTGTCTGTCAGAAAGTTACAAAAGGTGAGCATGTGATCTTGGGACATCTGCAACCGTGTGCAAATATGAACCAGTTGACAAGCAATCTGAATTTTGATCAGGTGGCTATGAAGATGCTGCAATGGTCATAAATGTGGAAAACGGTCATAAGTCACTTTTTTCAGTGACATTGTTACTTCAAATGCCCACTAAACAAATGGTTGTACTGTAAGCTAAGAACTACCAGTATTCATGAATCTCTACACTGTTAGATGTTAGAGGACCAAAAAAAGGGAAAGTTTGAAGGATTTTAAGATAAAGAAGACTCAGAATATTATCAGACATGGAATAAATTATATGAATGGATAGAGATAAGAGGTCGAAATGAGAGAAAGTAAGAGTATGAATGTTAACAATTGTTAGTATGGAAAATAAAGATGTATAAAACTATAACTACAGTAAGGGATAAAAATGTAAATAAGCTAAAGTAAGAAGAAATTTAGTGTAAGTGTTTTGGTTATACTATTATAATTACTGTTATTATATTATTCTTATTGTTATTAGTTTGTGTGCTGAGAGTTACTATTGATTTTTCTTTGGTTTTGCCCTATTTGTAAATGTTATCCTGACAAGGCACTGTTTTTCAAAAATGCTTATGAATAAAAATTATTTAAAAAAAGAATAAGAAAGCAGACATCTCCAGTGATTCTTGTCTTCATACCTTAGTTGGGAATTTCTCCAAGACAGAATCAGGAGGCTTGGATAGGATGGGGCAATTTAGACCATCAAATTCCTCCTCCGCTAATTTTTTAAAAAAAATCCAAATTAAACCTTTTCAGACAGACAGCTGCCCAGCCTTCCCTTGAAGCCCTCCGATGAAGGACACCTTTCTTCCTAAGTCCTAAAAAATGGATCCCACTATCAAACTGTGCACAACAATTACTCTAATACCTCTATAATTTAATTCTTTTATTCTATGTCTTGCACCTTTGGAACAAGCAAGAGTTGATCTTGATCTTCTTCTATGTGACAGCTTCTCAGACATTTGAAGGGGGCTGCTCTATCTTCTCTCAAGGTGTTGATTGACCATTACCAAAAATAACTCACTAGTTCTTTTTGTATAGGAAAGTTCTGCTTGTTCCCCTATGCTTCCTTGCATACTTATTCCAGGAACAGAAAAATGTGACAATTTTAAGTGAATCATTGTGTAGATTCCCATTATTTTATATGAGTACCTGGTCCAATCAAATACTTCTAGATTCCACACTGTTTACATACAGGAGAGTTTCCCATTATTTATGAAGAGAGAAGAACTGTAAATCCTTGAATACTTGGCTGATATTCAATTAGTTAATCTGTCGTTTTATCCAGATGAAAATCCAATAAGATCTGCCTGCTACAGGAGATAATGATCATAAGCAGATTTGCACTGTCACTTCTCCATATCTACACATCATGATCCTTATGTGTATCAGTTCAATGTATCATAATATGAATGGAGCCAGGAGGCCAAAACCGAAATTGGGTGAAGAAAGACAGTCCTACCATTAGCAGTAGTGGGATTCAACCAGTTCGCACCACTTCGGGAGAACCGGTTGTTAACTTTCTCAACAGTTTGGCAAACTAGTTGTTGGAAGAAATCATTAGGGCACAGAACTGGTTGTTAAATTACTTGAATCACACCACTGACCATTAGGTACAATATACCAGAATTAGGCAGGAAATTGGACAAGACTGATCACTGTTACATAAATAGCTATATGAGCCACGGAGGCAACTTCTGGAGGCAAGTTGTTCCACTGATTAATTGTTCTAACTGTCAGGAAATTTCTCCTTAGTTCTAAGTTGCTTCTCTCCTTGATTAATTTCCACCCATTGCTTCTTGTCCTGCCCTCAGGTGCTTTGGAGAATAGCTTGACTCCTTCTTCTTTGGGGCAGCCCCTGAGATATTGGAACACTGTTACCATGTCTCCCCTAGTCCCTTAGATGTTCCTCAGGCATCCTTCTCTTGGGTGTGACATCCTTCCTTGTATCACCAATGGGCTCTAGCCCAGTTGGACTTCATAAGGTTGGTTAGCCTGCCCAGGCAATTCTCACACCAAACTCTCATTGTCTTCTGTTGTAGAATCCCAACAGTGAGTGACAACAAAGAACACTAAGGGAACATCAAGTCTTCTACCTCTCCCAAGCATTGGTGGGTTGCCCCCGGTTCGCACCAGTTCTATAGAACCAGTAGTAAAACCAGGGGAAGGCTCCGCCCACTGACCCCGACATCATCAGAACGCTTCTGCGCATCCCCACGGCCCCGTTGCAAACCGTTAGTAAAGGTAAGTAGAACCCACCCCTGCTCCCAAGTATATGATCCTCCTTCACCTATCATTGACAGGATGGGTTCTTGTGTTTTTCTATGACGGAGCAGAGGTGTGCATCACTGACCTCTGAAGAGGTCAAGTGTCCTGTGGATCTGGGTGTGAACACATGCTCTGGACCTTTATTGTAAGGTACAGAGTGTCTGTTGTATTAGATGTGAGGTATCCTTGCATGCTTTGGAACGTTAGCTTGTTTGGACAAAGTGTAGACAAAGCAGGAGTTACTTGTCACAAATTCATAACAAATTCTAAGGTGCTCAAGGAAGCATTTAAGGATTGCCATAATGCCCTCCTGCTTCAAAGTATATTCTCTGTAGCTGTTCACTAACCAGACTAAGCCATTAGTCATAACTGTTTCCATCACAAGACAGTTATAAAATTAATTGCTGTTCCTAATAGGATGACAAACTGGAATACAAGAATGCAGTTTTGACAGCTGCTGCCACCAGCTAAGATTTAAGAGAGAACAGCAGCCTGTTTTATTTATTTTTTTTAATATAAAAAAACCCTGTTATCAAAGTTCTTCACAGCTACCACTCTGGCCTTGTTCATTAAAAGCAACATAACACAAGCCCCGAATAAACAACCTTGTACTCTACATAAATCACCATCTCTTTAAAAACACACAGAAAGGGAGAAGGGAAATGTCCTCTGAAGTTGATTGCCATCTCATTTACGCTCAAATAGTCCTTTAGATGCATGTTTCAGCTAAAGGCATGCTGTTTATTTGTACTCATTTCATGTGCTCATGTCCATGTTTATACTTATACCTGTTATCTCATGCATATTTGACAAACTAAATAAAATTATTATTATTATTATTATTATTATTATTATTATTATTATTAATAATAATAATAATAATAAGAGCCTTGATAGTACAGTGGTCTAAGCACCCTGTTATTAACACAGCTGCCTGCAATTACTGCTGGTTCGAATCTCTCCAAGGCTCAAAGTTGACTCAGCCTTCCATCCTTTCTAAGGTAGGTGAAATGAGGACCCAGTTTGTGGGGGCTTTGTATAAATATACAAAAGGATGAAGGCTATTGCTTAACGCATTGTAAGCTGCCCTGAGTCTCCGGAGAAGGGCGGCATATAAATCAAATTAAAAAAATAAAAAAAAATGATGGTGATGATGATATATAATTCTAGCTGATGATCTAAATTATAAGGTACAATATAGGTAGCATTAAGGATACATTTGATGTGATCTCAGAAGGTATTGATTCCCACTAACAATAAACTTAGAGAATGAGAGAAATGAATACATAACATGTTGCTGAAAATCAATATATGTTTGCTTAGGAGGGCTTGTAAACAATGCCCATCACCCTAGAATAGTGTTGGCGAACCTTTTTGGCACCAAGTGCCGGAAGTGGCATGCAGAGCCATCTCTCGGGGCAGACGAGCTGATGCCCATTGCTCTTCCAGATTCCAACGCGCTCGCCAGTGTTAGATCACGCGCAGGAAATGAAGACGTGACCAGCTCGATACATTTAGCAACTTTATTAGCTACAGTAACAAGACAAGACAAGACTGGCCGCGCGCTGCCGGAGCTCTCCTTATATTCGCTCCGGCAGTCGCACCGCCCCTGACAGGGATTCAAACTTTCCCGCCCGATGGCTGGCAGCCAATCCGGGCGGATGTCCTTATAAGGACATAACAGCCAGCTGGTCTTCGTGCACGCGGGAGTGCTGGAAACCGGAAGAGCAGCTGCCCGGTGTGCCTACTCTTCCAGTTTCCAGGGCTCCCCCAGGTGTGAAGACCAGCTGGCCAGCACACCGGAACCTGGAAGAGCAACAGACGATGGCTCGTGTGCCCGGAGAGATGGCTCTGCATGCCACTTCTGGCACGCATGCCATAGGTTTGCCATCACAGCCCTAGAACTACAGAGAAATTTCTTCTAAGAGAAAACAATCAGTAGAATGGCTTGCCTCAGGAAGTTCTAGCTGCTCCATCACTGGAGGTTTTTAAGACTGGACAGCCATTTGTTCAGAATGCTATGGTGTCTCCTGCATGGACACAGGGTTGGACTAGAAGACCTCCAAGGTCCCTTCCAACTCTGTTATTCTGTATTTTGTAAAATTAAAATAAAAAAAACCAAGGCTCAAACCTACCTTTTACTGAAAAGTAAGGCCCACAGGCCTATGCGTTTATTTTGTACAAGTCCAGGTAGCACAGCTAATGCTCCCAGTTCCTATTTTCTCAACAACAATTTGGTGATGTGTGTTGGGATGTGAGAGAGCGACTGGTGCACAGTCACAATCTGGTTTTCATGCCTTAGGGATGACCATGAATATGAACTTGTGTTCTGTTCCTGGTTTCTAGCTTGGTGCCTTTAATCACAGCATCAAACTGGGCCTCATGATTTACACAAAGCTGAGCTCTAGAGGGCCTAGTATGAAAGAGGCTGTATCCAAAAGCAGATGCAGTGAGGAAGACAAAGAAATAGGTAGGGCTAAGAAGAACTGGAATTTGACTGAATAAACTTTTTTTTTACACTTATGTGGACTTGGGTGTAATTATTCCCTCATGTATTCCATATTTTTCCTCCTGTGTCACATTGAAATTTCTATTTCAATGGCAAGTTTTAGAAGCCATACTCATGACTACTAGACCACGCTTGTCCCTGTCTCCTGAGTTTGAATCCACCTGAATAAGTAACACTATTACCCTTTTTAAAAATTGCTTCTTTTCTTTCTTGTGATTGTTTCTTTTGAAAGAAAACCAGAGGTGAAATGCTACCGGTTCAGGCCAGTTTGCCCGAACCGGTAGTAAAAATGTAAAAAAAAAAAAAGTTCCGACGATCAGCTGAGCGACGTGTGATCGTCGGAACTTTTTTTTTTTTTTTTACTTCTTAAGCATTTTTTTACTACCGGTTTGGGCGAATAGGTAGTAAAAAATGCTTTTAAAAAGTAAAAAAAAGGCTCCGACAATCACAGCTGTGCCGTGCCATCGTCAGAACCTTTTAAAAAACTTTTTTAAAGCATTTTTTACTAGCTATTCGCCTGAGCCGGTAGTAAAAAATGCTTTTAAAAAGTTTTTTAAAAGTTTCCCACGCGTGCCACAGCTGATCAGACACCCCCACACTGTTCTACTTACCTTCCCAAGCCTCCTTTTGGTGCACACTGCGCATACACAGCTTGCATTTGGCGCATGGCACGCATGCGTGGCCAGTGAACCGGTAATAAACCGGTTCAGATTTCACCACTGCAGAAAACTGTCCTCCAGCACATTGGAAAAGCTGTGGGAGCTGCATCAGTTCTTTGTATGTACAAACTTGATTGAATGGCTATAGTAGTAGTAGGGGTATAGTAGTAGGGGTAACATTATCCAAGAACATAGAGGATTGAGGATAGCAAATAACCACTATGAGCATAGGATCCTAAGAATTTCCTTGCTGGATTTAGCAAATTCTATATACAGGCAGTCTTTAACTTATGACCACAATTGAGCCCAAAATTTATGTTGCTAAATGAGACAGTTTATTAAGTGAGTTTCGCCCCATTTTACGATCTTTCTTGCCACAGTTATTAAGGGAATCACTGCAATTGTGAAGTTAGTAACACAGTTGTTAAGTGAATCTGGCTTCCCCATTAACTTTGCTGGTCAGAAGTTCACAGAACATAATCACATGACCCTGGGATACTGTAAATACCGTCATAAATATGAGCCAGTTGCCAACCATTTAAATTTTGATCATGTGACCATGACGAAAATCATGTGCAATGGTTATATAACTGTGAAAAACAGTCATAAGTCACCATTTTCAGTGCCGTTGTAATTTCTTTTTTTAAAAAAAAATAATCTTTATTAAATATTTACAATAAAATTAACACACAATAATGGTTGAAAAGCAATATAGGAAGCGAAACATAGAAACACCTAAACACAGAACTAAAACCAAACAACAAATAAGACTAACCGAGAGTTAAGCTCACTCTCCAATTAATATTAACTAATATCATCCTAGCCAAACATTTCAATGCAATCAAGTTCTTTTTACTAACGACAAAACAATTGGTCTGTTTTTATCAAAAGTATAAAGAGTTATAAAGCCTAGTAAATATCTAGTTAATCTAATTAGACGATCTTATCACCCTTCTCCTAAGTTTAACCTTCTTTTGAGCCAAGCAAAACATCTGTCCCAACTTCTATTATATACTGAATCTTTCTTGTCTTTTAAGATATACGTTAGCCTGTCCATCTCAGCACATCGGAGAATCTTGTTTATTATCAGATGGTCAGGGGGCGTATCTGCATCTTTCCACAGTTGAGCAAATGCCATTCTCGCTGCTGTTGAGTCATGGACAAATATATACCAATCCTTCTTATCGATGTTGTCCAGTCTTATTCCTAGTAAGTAGAGGTCTGGGTGAAGGGGAAAGCTCACACCTGTTATTTCCAACAGCCACTGCTGTATTTTCCCCCAATAGCATCTAGCTGACGGACAGATCCACCACCGATGGAAGAAAGTACCCTTGGCCGACCCACATTTCCAACATCTGTCAGAGGATCCTGGGGACATTTTAGCAATTCTGGTGGGGGGGAGGTACCAACGATAGATCATTTCATAAAAGTTTTCTTTGAACGGGGAAGAAAGGGTCAGTTTCATAGTTTTGTTCCATACATTTTGCCATGCATCAAGCTGAATTGTTGTTCCAATATTTCTCCCCCAGGCAATCATCATGTCCTTTACAATCTCATCTGCCATAAAATTGGACAGAAGAAGATTGTAAACGTTGGAAATAAATTTCCTTTGGCCACCTAGGACAAGCTTGTCAAACGTTTGTAAATGAAGGGAAATACCATTTTCAGTGCCGTTGTAATTTCAAACGTTCACTAAACTAATGGTTGTAAGTCAAGAACTATCTGTAGTACTGAATAATCAACCCATTGCGTTTGTAAGGCTTACAGAGACAGCATCATGATTGTTTCTAATTTATTTACTTATTTGTTTGTCGTCCATCTTGCTGCAAGGTGACTCTGGGTGGCTTACAACAATAAAAGCAATACAACCATACAGCAGTGGTGAAATCAAAAAATTTTTTACTATCGGTTCTGTGGGCGTGGCTTGGTGGGCATGGCAGGGGAAGGATACTGCAAAATCTCCATTCCCACCCCACTCTGGGGCCAGCTAGAGGTGGCATTTGCCGGTTCTCCGAACTGCTCAAAATTTCCATTATCAGTTCTCCAGAAACTGTCAGAAACTGCTGGATTTCACCCAGGGTGGATTTGATTTAAATCATAATTTTTAAAGAGCAACTGTCATCTCTGCTACTCCTTTGACCCACTGTTGACTCACCGATAGTCCCAGTGTTGCAGAATATACAGCCTCATGCTACATAACTAAGCTCCATTTCATGCTGAATAAACTAAATTTTTTATGTATCTTAAATAGAAAACTATCTTACGATAGATTTTTACCCCAAAAGTTTTTTATTAAAATAAAGGCGATAAAAATAAAAAAAATCCGGTTTAAATCAAAAAAATTCGATTTAAATCAAAAAAATCTGATTTTTTTTATTTTTTAAAAAAAATCATTGATTTTTATCCACCCTGATTTTACCTCTGCCATACAAACACATATATCTAACTGCCATAAAAATACAGTTACAAATTGTGACTAAAAGATGGGATGGGTCCGAGAAGGATGAGTGGGGTTGTGCGGGATTCACCATTGCATCAACCACCTCCAGTGTGAGATGTCAGCCCTGGATCACCAGACGGGCCGGGGCCACCATTCATGCAGGGGAGGAATGGACACATGCGCACGGCTGGTAACGGCCAGGCAGCCATGGAGCCACCACCTGAGAGACCTGCATCGTCATCCATAGGCTGCCACCTGGCTAGGGGGCCCCAAACTTTGACTGGCTGACCACTCCTGCATCCATGGGGCTGCCACCTGCCTAGCGGAACCCTGACCGTACCTGGGCAGGATGACCCAGGATGGGCGGCTAGGGGCGTGGCCGGACTGCAGAGACCATATTAGCAGTCTGTGAAAGGGGCAGGGTATACATTCAAGGGAGGTAGGGCACAATATAAGGGGCAAGTGAGCTAACCACAGTAGCACAAACTTTTATTCCTTTTGGATGGTCACTTCGTGCTGATCTGCGTTTCCAGATAAACAGTCTAACATCAACTTGTGTTGTTGGCTTTTCATATGTGGGACACCGGAACGTGACAGGAGACTCCCCCATTGGGGTCCCACATAATTGTTGCCCACAGCATCAATTCACCAGATTTTTATTTATTTATTTTATTTATTTATTACCTAATATGAATTTGAGAGCTCCGGTTTCATTGTTACTGTACAAAATCCTCACGGTGCATTTGCCTCGTCTATTTTTAAAGCCATCTATGCTACTAAGCTATCAGATATCAAACATCAATGATCCACTTTATACAACGAACCATAAAAGTCTTTCTTTATTATCCGCCTAATTACACTGTCAGGGCTGAAAATGTGAAAGATCCTTCATTACGGGCCTTCACTTTCCTGTCTTGATAATCAGACGAGGTGTGACATCTTTGTATTTAATATTAATGAAAGGGCCAGTTTTAAAAAAAAAATCTAATCCTATAAGGAGGTGTGTGTCTTTTGCAATCTCAGGTTCTCGACCAGAGGCCTGGGAATTTGAGGGTTCTGGATACTATCTTAGCTGTTCCTAACACTGCGCTTGTTGTGGCCCGTCAGCAGCCTGTGCAGATTGTAACTGATTCTGACAACGAGGAGGCTGGTGTGGTGCTGCGTCAGCAGCCTGTGCAACTGGCGCTCGAGTCGGACAGTGAGGAGGCTGGAGAAGATGTGGTGCCAGAGGTGGGGATTCAGCCAGGGCCTTCAGAACCTCCAGAAGCTCCCTTAAGTGAAGAGGACGAAGAAGAGGAGCCTCTTCTCAATGCACGGGCGCGCAGAGCTGTCAAAAGGCAGGAGTGGCTCCTCAGGAGGAGGTCTCCTCGAGAGTAAGGCTTGGGGCTAATTGGCCACTCCCTTAGCCTATTTAAGGAGGAACGCCGCAACTTTAGTTCACTCTCCTTCGCGTCTGGATTCTCTGCAAAATTACTTCTGGACTTTCTGCCAACTCTAGTAAGACTGTGATTACCTTATCTTAGAATTCCGGTAGGCTATTGAGACAGTTTATTAACAGCCTTTGGTTGATAAAGACTGAGTTATTTGAGTAAAATAAGTTTTGTATAGAGTTTGTGTGTGATGCGTTCTTTGGGGTCCGTAGCTGGGGCAGAACAGCGCTCTTCTGGACAATAGAGCAATGATGTTGTTTCTCGGAGTGTGTTGGAACCCCCTCCCCCCCACCTTAGGAGTCACAGCTTCAAGTGGTCCTTCCACCACTGAGACCAGTTTCATGAGCAGGTAATCTCCAAAGTTTCTTCCATTAGATATTCCTATGCATGAAAATCATTTGAGTGACTTTGGGCCAATCACCAGGAGATTGTGAGTTCTAGTTCTGCCTTTGACATGAAAGCCGGCTGGGTGACTTTGGGCCAATCACCAGGAGACTGTGAGTTCTAGTTCTGCCTTTGACAGTCTCCTGGTTCCTGTACCAGCACCTTAACCATTAGACTAAATAGGCTCTAGTTTGCCCTAGCAATTTCTTCCCTCTGTTGTGTCCCCATACTATCACATCCACCAACAAAACTGACACCAGCCCAGAGCATAGAAAAACAGTGCAAGATTGAAAGATGTGGAGAGACCCGGCCCATAGAATCGCCAAGAGTCAGACACGACTGGTCGGATAACATTGTCATCATCATCACTATCACATCACCATCAAATTTTATCCTATCTTATGCTTTAAATCCTAACCCTGCAGAAGTAAATTAGAAATGTAATAAAAGGAAAATATCTATGGCGCATTGGCTGATTCCTCTCATTTTAGGCTGTGAAATGAAATGGCACACAATTTATATTTATTATCAGAAGGAAACAGATTTTTATTATTCGTTGTGTTCTATTGCACTGGATAATTAAAAACGGAGCTCAGCAGAGGTTTTTTTCAGTTTTCTAAATAATTTTCTTTTTGGTGCAAAGGAGAAAAAATATTTCTTTCATCGGTTCCGGAGGAAAACTTCCATATCTGAGCACCTTTTTGGTTGCAGATAAGGGTTACAGATTAAGAGTGTAGCGAAGCAATAAATAACTCAGTCTGCCTAAGAAGAAAAGATGCAAAAGTCCTCTATTATGAATTAGTGAAATATATCAAGGGCAGCAAGAAAAGGATTTGGGGACAGAAACAAATCTTCTTTCCCCCCCCCCTTTTTTTTTTTGAGGATCAAGTATAATGGCAAATTAAAAGACATTGGAGCCTCGAAAATAAGGTCTTGAGAACGCAATTTTCCCTATTCAGTAGAGTTCCAATCACAACTTTTCTAGAAGAATCCCTGTGATTCCGTAAACAACCTGTTAGGCAGCCCATCTGAATGCTTACCAAATCTGTAACACCCTCTGGACTGCCAATTCTCCAGCCTTGATTCCTTCATAATGACCACAGATAAATTAATTCATTTGTGGTTAAAGTCATTTGGCTGACTTTGGGCTAATCACCAGAAGACTGTGAGTTCTAGTCCTGGCTTAGACATGACCAGCCATCTGGGTGACTTGGAGTCAATCACCAGGAGACTGTGAGTTTTAGGTCTGCCTTCGACCTGAAAGCCAACTGGGTGACTTTGAGCCAATCACCAGGAGACTGAGAGTTCTAGTCCTGAATTAGACATGAAAGCCGGTTGGGTGACTTTGGGCCAATCACCAGGGGACTGAGAGTTCTAGTCCTGAATTAGACATGAAAGCTGGTTGGGTGACTTTGGGCCAATCACCAGGGGACTGAGAGTTCTAGTCCTGCCTTAGACATGACGGCCATCTGGGTGACTTGGGTCAGTCACCAGGAGATGGTGAGTTCTAGTCTAGATAGCAAATCACTTTTCTTCTCTTTTATATTATCAATAATTTGAGTTGATTTTCAGCCCTGGTCAGGTGATATATTTTAGATACCCCAGATAATCTTCACTTCCACTCATTTGTTCATGATCATATTTTATTTGTTGCACTTGCTTAGTATCTTGGTATCACTGTTTGTCACATTGAGTGGTCACTACCCTGTTTCCCCTAAAATAAGACATCCCCTGATAATAAGCCCAATCGGGTTTTTGAGCGCATGCACCAAAATAAGCCCTCTCTGAAAATAAGCCCTCCCCGAAAATTTCCTCTGGTTTCCTCCATGTGCCCCAAAATAATAAGACCTCCCCGAAAATAAGGCCAAGTGCTTATTTCAGGGTTCAAAACAAATATAAGACAGGGTCTTATTTTTGGGGAAACACAGTACTAAACAAACAATAAGCTATCTAAATGAAAACTTCATTTGCTCTAACTTTGTTGCTAGATCCCAAGTGGTGCCTTGTATGGAATACTGATTTATTTGTCCATCAAATTCTTGGGTTGCTATCTAAAACTCTGCCAGACCTTCACTTCCTTGCAATGTGGATAATTTGAACCAGAAAGGGAAGAAGTTAAACAAAAAAATGTTACTTGAATATTCTGTTGGTTTCAGTTTCAGCTTAATGAAGATTTAAGTGGGACTGCATGCAGTGGTGGGTTCCTCCCGGTTCGACCCAGTTCTGCCGAGCCGGTAACGGTGACGATAGGACGTCACCGAACCAGTTCTGCCCCCCTGCCCCCCTCCCCCACCCCTGCGTTATTCTTACCTTTTATTTGGCCCAACCCCCAATCTATTGCTGCCTCCTGGGTCCCAGCTGATTGGCTAGAGGGAAAAAAACTATTTAAACTCTTGCCGCGGTAGACCAGTGCCTCCAAAAACAAATGAGTAGACCGGTGCCTCCAAAAACAAATGAATAGACCAGTGCCTCCAAAAACAAATGGGTAGACCAGTGCCTCCAAAAACAAATGAGTAGACCGGTACAGCTCTGCAAGCAGTTAAAAGCCTGGTAGACCAGTACCTCTGTTAAATGCTAAAGAAATGTCACATGACCATCAAACCACGCCCACAAAATAAGCCACGCCCACAGAACCAGTAGTAAAAAAAATTAAAACCCACCCCTGACTGCATGTAAGAGAATTAAATAGCCACCAGCATTTGATTCAGCTTTGTATCATGGTTTTCAGATAGAAGATTTCATAACAGCTCATCATTGTTGAGTTCATAAATCCATTTTCAGCCCAGACAACACCTTTGCAACGTCGTTTAAGAACAGCAACACAAAATATTGAGAGCTGTTAAAATTATGCAAAGCTGTGAACTCAGTTTGGAAGATGGAAAACGCACAAGAATATGAAAGCAACACCTGTCTGCGACTTATTCCAGCAGTGAAATTTCTCCCACACTTCTTCTGAACGGAACCTAAAATATAGCGCGATACTCATATCTTCATACCTTTGTGTACTTGGATATTTGCCAGATCACATTTTATGCTTTCTATTAAGTGAGTTTTTGTTACTTTAGCGCCTTGTGAATCCGTGATTTTTCCTGTCCTTCACTTGGATCTTGGATCATTTGCACAATGACATGACACAAGCATTATCATTCTGAGATCATTATGTCTTATAACGGATCCCATGCACAATTCACAAGTTGGGTATGCCTCTGAAAATTGACATTAGCTAAAATCAAACTTACGTTAACTTAAGGTGTTAGGGTGTGTGTAAAAAGTATTTGTTGCTTGTGCAAGAGCAGAGCAGAAACACACAGGGAAGGAGATAAACGTGCAGCTCGTGTGAGAAAAATACTTTATATACAAGATAATAAGCAGTCTCGGTGTAAGTAAATCAAAATATTTTCCAAGCTGATTATTCAAGACGATAGCAGTGCAACCCGCTGGAGAAGATGTATTTGTACATCTATATGTATGATATATGTGCACACCTTTTGAACTTTACAGGGAAATTTCTTTTAATTTCCCTTGGCTTTTGAAGATTCCTTTGTTTTGCTCTGGAGAGCAGAAAACAGGGCATTGTTTTCAGGTGGTTCTTTCTTTGTGTGTTCACAAAATTTTGTTACCTTGTGAAACAGAGGCATTATGATTGGTTGCATAACCAGCCAGATTGTTTAGATTGAATTTGGCATTCTTATCCACTTGTTGAGCCCTTTCCAATGCAGAAAGTTAGCACCAGTGGTGAAATCTGTCAACTGTCAATGTCGATGGTGTTCAAATGGTGTTTCAGATTTTGGAGGATTTGGACCCAAGAATCCTATCACCATTGGTACTCTCTTTGCTTTATTTTTGCCATAATCATTCTACTTCTGTTTGCAGGTGTTTATAGTTTGTGATTCTCTCCAGTTCTTTCTCTTCTCTTCTGCTGTCTCCAGGTTCTACAGTGTCCATCCTCTAGCCCAGGGGGGCCTTTTATCAGGTTCGCCTGATTCGCCAGTTGCAGCCCTTTCTGAACCGGGACGCCTTGTGCACGGTCACTCACGCCCTTGTCACCTCCCGGCTGGACTATTGTAATGCTCTCTACATGGGGCTCCCCTTGAAGAGCACTCGGAGGCTCCAACTGGTCCAGAATGCGGCCGCGCGGGTGGTTATGGGCGCAATTCGTTGTGCCCATGTGACACCCCTCCTGCGCGAGCTGCACTGACTCCCAGTGGTCTTCCAGGTGCGATTCAAGGTGTTGGTCACCACCTTTAAAGTGCTCCATGGCATAGGACCCGGGTACCTTCGAGACCGACTTCTGCCACCAATAGCTTCCCACCGGCCAGTTCGCTCCCACAGGGAGGGTCTCCTCAGGGTGCCATCGGCCAACTTATGTCGGCTGGCGACACCCAGGGGGAGGGCCTTCTCTGTGGGAGCCCCAGCCCTGTGGAATGAACTGCCCCCGGAAATACGTAAGATCTCCAACCTCCGGGTATTTCGCTGTGCACTGAAGACCCTGTTGTTCCGCCAGGCTGGGATATCAACATAATAATTTTAAATTGGGGTATTTTAAATTCCTGGGGTTTAAAATTTAAAAGTTTTAAATTGAGCCGAATTTATTTAATAATTTTAAATTTTTAATTGATGTTTGTCTTGTGTTTTTAAATAGGCTGTACACCGCCCTGAGTACTTTTTGTCTTTCTTATTGACAATTGTTAAAATTGGGGTTTAATTATTAAATCCGGGGCATTATTATCTTATTATTTATTATTATTTTTGGATCTGCTCCCTGAGGAGGTTACCTACTCTAATTTGCAGGAATACCATTTTAAGAATGGAGTCTGTTGTTTTTTTGTTTTTTTTTTTGCTTACTTGCTTTCTGATATCCTTTCCCCCCCCCCTTCTTTATTTTTTCCTTTTCTTGTTGGCTGAAAGAATCGTTTTTCTTTGGTGCATCGATTTTCTGTAAGACCATCAACCGTAGCGGATCAAGAGACTCTGCTTTCATTGCCACTTCCCCGCTGTTCCTATTGAGGCAAACCACACCTACAGCTGCAGCATTATAATGTGCTAAAGCTATTCTCCATCAAGCTTAACCAAACAGCCCCAGGGATGAATGCAGTGGCCACAGACCTCATTCGTACTATCAGCCTTATGTGATTCCTTGGAAGTTCCCACTGAATGGAAGAGAGCACTTTGCATTTTAAGTACCTTAAGGGGGACGCGGTGGTTCAGTGGCTAAAACGCTGAGCTTGTCGATCAAAAGGTCGGCAGTTCAGCGGTTCAAATCCCTAGTGCCGTGTAACGGGGTGAGCTCCCGTTACTAATATTGGAGCCAAGTACGAGCTACTGCTACTGTAAATAGTTGATTTCCTTGAAATCTATGTGGTATCTGCCATAACTGAAATGGAAGATTTCCAAGTTTCTTAGTCATGCCAGAATGAATAGATTAGCCTAGATGCTCATAATACCCAATGTAATTTCTTTTTTTATATAGGCTCAGGGGTGGGCTGCTGGGGGTTTGCAGAGATTTGGGAGAACCTCTAGCTAAGATTCTGTGCAGTTCAGAGAACCCCCAAATCCCACTCCAGGCTGGCCTTGTCCACCCCACCCTGCTTCTCCCAGAAGTCCCCACATGGCCCATTTTGAATGCAGGTAAGTGCAGGCCATGCGCGGAGGCTCGGGGAGGGTGAAAAACAGGCCTACTGAAAGTTTGGGAAGGCCAGAAACAAGCCCGTTTCTGGCCTCCAGAGGGCCTCCGGAGCCTGGGGAGGCCGTTTTCGCCCTCCCGGAGGCTCAAGAAAAGTCTCCGAAGCCCAGGGAAGGCAAAAACGTCCCCCCCCGTGGTGCAGGAGGCCGACTAGGCTATGGCCACCATGGCCACGCCCACCCAGCAACTGGGCAGAGAACCCCTTGCTAAAATTTTTGAAGCCCACCCCTGTATATGCTTAAATGTGAACTGTCTATATACTGTGCTTGACCATATACTTGAAGCCTTGCCCAAATAAACATTGTCAGACATGTTCTTTGTGTGTTAACCAGGCTCTGCAGACTCTTAATAAAGCTACTTAAGTCTTCACACAAATTGATTGACTTGTGGGACAGGCCTAAACTGATCTCACGTAGGTGACTGAAAAGGGAGAAGAGGCAGGGATGTCAAACTTGTGTCATCACAGCGTCATCACATGACGTATCACAACTTTTCCCCCCTTCGCTAAACTGGGCGTGGCCATCACATGATGCATCTGGCCCACGGACCACAAATTTGACAGTCTTGGTCTAAGGAAACTGGGTTTTTTTTCTCAAATAGAGAAAAACTCTTTAGATGAAGGTTAGAATGGATTTGTCAAATGTCTCAACTGTCTAGTTTTTGAGAAATTATTTTCTGTACCTACCTCACTGCACTCCATCCCCATCCCAAATAGTTTCTGCCAGTTGGTCATAGAGTAAATCAGGAACAGATGTGGAATTGAGGAACGATTCCCTACATTTTACCCTTATTCGTGACTCCTGACCTTTTGGAACTTGTCCTGCTCTTTTTGAGTCCATATTATTCTAAGCCCTGATATTGAACAGAACAGAATAACAGAGTTGGAAGCAGTGGTGAAATCTAAAATTTGTTACTACCAGTTCTGTGGGTGTGGGTGTAATGTGACTGGGTGGGCATGGCCAATTTTTTTTTTTTTTTACTTTTAAAACCATTTTTCTACAACCTCTTCGGCGAAGAGGTTGTAAAAAATGCTTTCAAAAGGATCCCAGCTGAGTTGCCTGATCGGCAGAGGCTTTTTTTCTTTTAAAAGCCTCTGCCAATCAGGAAACTCAGCTTGGATCATCAGAGGCATTTAAAAGAAAAAAAGCCTCTGCCAATCAGGCAACTCAGCTTGGATCATCAGAGGCTCTTAAAAGCATTTTTTCTACAACCTCTGAAGAGATTGTAGAAAAAATGATTTTAAAAGCCTTTGACGATCCCAGCTGAGCCGCGTGATCATCAGAGGCTTTTTTTTTAACTTTTAAAAGCATTTTTTCAGCCGAAGAGGTTGTAGAAAAAAATGCTTTTAAAAACTTTTTAAAAAAGCCTCTGATGATTGCGCGGCTCAGCTGGGCATGGGTGGGGAGAAGGGATTTTTGCTACCGGTTCTCCAAACCACCCGCCTCCATCGCTACCGGATCGGGCTATCTGGTCTGAACCGGGAGCATTTCACCCCTGGGTGGAAGGGACCTGGGAGGCTATCTAGTCTAACTCCCTGCCCAAGCAGGAGACCTTGAACCATTTCAGACAAGTGGTTGTCCAGTCTTCTTATGAAGGCAACTTCTGTTCCATGAGTTAATTGTTCTCACTGTCAGAAATTTCCTCCTTATACCATGGTGGACAATATAGGTAAGCAGGCTATTGATTTCAATGAAATGACATGTTTCCCTCCCTAATCCCATTAATTTCGGTGAGTGAAGGCTGTCTTTAGTGTGGAATCAGATGGCTCCAGCATAGGAACTAGAAAAAGAAAACTAGCTTGCAGAAACTTGTAGATCTCATTCTTCAGTGATTTTTTAAAAGTAGGAGTGAATTGTTCACATCCATACAGGGTATACTAGAATAATTACAAACGTCAAATCTCTAAACAAAAGAAATGAAGTTCTTGTGAAGAAGATGAGTCATGGATTCTAACTGGCAGAATAGAGAGACCTTTTGTTGCAATAAGGGCTGTTGTGCGTTGTAATCTGTAATTATCTTTCTGAAGGCATTCTGCAGTTTCTTAATCCAAATAAACCAAGATAAATAACGTTCTCCTGCTTTATAAGCCTTCTACAGCAAGGATAATCTTCTAACCCCAGAAATAATTACTCATCCTTTTCTACTGTGGCAATGGTGGACAAATCTAGGCCCGCATCTGTGCCAGCACCACAAAATCACGTGAGATACTAATTCCACTCTATAAATCCTTAGTAAGACCACACCTAGAGTACTGCATCCAGTTTTGGTCACCAAACTATTAAAAAGATGTTGAGATTTTAGAAAGAGTGCAGAGAAGAGCAACCAAGATGATTAGGGGACTGGATACTAAAACATGCGATGAACGGTTGCAGGAACTGGGCATGGCTAGTCTAGTGAAGAGAAGGACCAAGGGAGACATGATAGCAGTGTTCCAGTATTTGAGGGGCTGCCACAGAGAGGAAGGGGTCAAGCTATTTTCCAAAGCACCTGAAGGCCAGACAAGGAATAATGGATAGAAACTGAACAAGGAGAGACTCAGCCTGGAAATAAAAAGAAATTTTCTGACGGTGAGAACAATCAACCAAAGGAACAGAAGTTGCCTTTGGAAGTTGTGGGAGCTTCATCACTGGAACTTTCAAGAAGAGGCTGGACTGCCATCTGTCAAAAATTGGTGTAGGGTCTGCTTGGGCAGGGGGTTGGATTAGATGACCTACAAGGTCCCTTCCAACTCTGTTAATCCGTATGTATATCTATATCCCAAACTGGCAAAGCATATATCTTTTGCTTTATTTTTCTGGAGTGGGTAATTCTGGGTAATTGGAGAAAAGCAGGTGTTTGTCAGAGACTTAAAACATCAGTTTAGTTTCTTAAACATATCTGAGGTGCCCCATATTTCCTTTGGGAGAGGGTGTTTAAAGGGCTATATAGGTTTGAAATACTCTCCCTTTTGAGAGAGAAAAAAAGACCAAAGGTTAAACTCTGACCACTCTGGTGATGTACCGTATTTTTTGGAGTATAAGACACACCGGACTATAAGACGCACCTACCTTTTTTGGTGAGGAAAAGAAGAAAAAGAAATCTCCCTCTGCCTCTGAGCAATTTTGCCTCCTTGCAGCAAACAGCAAACAGCCTGTTTTACTTTCATTTTCGTTTTCAGCATAGTTTGATTAGCACAAGGGGGAAAAAAATCAGCTCCAGCAATTTTCTTCCTTGCAGCAAGCAGCAGAGCCTGTGCAAAACAGCTGAGAGCAAATCAGCTGAGAGTCAGGAGGCCGATCAAATCAAATCAACTTGTGCTAATTAGGCTGTGCTGAAGCTGAAAGAAGTTGTTTTTTCTTGCTGTTTGCTTGCAAGGACATAACTGCTGGGAGGCAGAGGCCAAAGGATGGGGGCCAGTGGGTGGGCGGGGCTACATTTGGTGTATAAGATGCGCCTAAATTTTCACCCCCTTTTAGGGGGGAAAAAGGTGCCTCTTATACTCTGAAAAATACGGTAATCCATCAACACTATTCTTTCTGCAGCTTTGGTTTAGAAACAATCACAAACTGCTACTCTACCCTTGGGATTTTAATGGAAAATTAACACATAGGGAAAAAATTCCAGCTCTACCATTGTTTCTATTCCAGAGGTATATCCTGGGCCAGACTTACATGTAGTTCTTGACTTACAACCTTTCATTTAGTGACTCAAGTTATAACAGCACTGAAAAAAGAGACTTACGACCATTTTTCACACTTACAACTGTAGCAGCATCCTCTCAATCACGTGACCAAAATTGGGCACTTGGCAACTGACATGTATTTATGACAGTTGCAGTGTTCCGGGGTCATGTGATCAACTTTTGCAACCTTCTGAGAAGTAAAGTCAACGGGGAAGCCAGATTCACTTAATAACCATGTTATTAACTTAACAACTGCAGGGGTTCACTTAGCAACTGTGGCAAGAAAGGTTTTGTAAAATGGGGTCAAATTCATGTAACCACTGTTACCATTTAGCAACATAAATTTTGGGCTCAGTTGTGGTTGTAAGTCAAAGATTGCCTGTATCTTCCTGAGCAATGGGAACAGAGGTGGGTTTCAGCAGGTTCTGACCAGTTCTGGAGAACCAGTAGTGGAAATTCTGAGTAGTTTGGAGAACCGGGAGTAAAGATTCTGACTGGCCACGCCCCCATCTATTCTCTGCCTCCCAATTCCCAGCTGATCAGGATTTTGCAGTAACCTTCCCCTCGATTGGGGAGGAAATGGAGATTTTACAGTATTCTTTCCTTATCTTGAACAGAATCCATATGCGATAGTGGCGAATATCTGTAGCTCAGCTGTAGGACGAAGATGGAGGTCCACTCTCCAAGATTGTGGGTTGGTTTGGTTTTCAGACATTTCGTTACCAGTGCTAGTAACATCTTCAGCAGAGTTAAGAGGAATAAGCTTCACTCAAGATGTTGCCTAGCCTGGTAATGAAATGTTTGGAAACCAACCCACAAGCTTGGAGAGTGAATTTCCACCTTCAGAATCCATGTTTCAAACATCTTGAACGTATCCTATGACTATCACTAAGTGTTGTATCTTATGATTCTTTTTTAAAAAAATATTTTTATTAAACAGTTTTTTAAAAAAAACAAAAAGAAACATTAACACTTTCAACAGTTTCATGTCAGTAATCCATACTTTCTCTCTCTTATCCTAGTATATCTTTTATACATATATTTCTAATATATATATATATATCAGGGGTGGGTTCTAAATTTTTTTACTATCGGTTCTGTGGGCGTGGCTTATTTTGTGGGTGTGGCTTGGAGGTCATGTGACTAGGTGGGCGTGGCTAGCTGGTCAGAGTCATTTCTGGAAGGTCCTCGCACTTACGACCAATTCTCGCACTTACGACCCGACTCATTTCTTTGCTTTTAACACTGATCAGCTGTAGGACGGCCCTTTGAAGCCCCACGGCAAGAGTTTAAACAGTTTTTTTCCCTCTAGTCATTAGCTGGCGCTCAGGAGGCAGCAATAGATTGGGGGTGGGACCAAATAAAAGGTAAGAATAACGTGGGTGGGTGGGTGGGGGAAGGCGGGGGGGAGAACCGGTTCGGTGACGTCATATCACCACTACCAGCTCGGCCGAACCAGACCAAACCGGGAGGAACCCACCACTGATATATATATATACTATATTATTCTAATTGTTTTATTTACATTAGACATAAACGTGTATTTCCTTTCCACAATTTTTGCTTCTTCCCATTTGTTCTTATATTTCTACTCCTAATTCAACTGTTATTTAATCTTTCCTTGTCCTTTTTTCCCTTTTCCTCCAACCATTTATACCATCTCTCCCAGACTAGGTAGTATTCTGTTTCCTCTTTTTCTTGTATCTCCTTCGTTAAGATTATCCATTTCCGCACACTCCATGATTTTTCTAATCACATCATCTTCTGATGGTATATTGTTATTTTTCCAGTTCTGAGCGTAAACTATTCATGCTGCTGTAATTATGTGAATGATTAAATACCGTATTTCTTTTTCATATGACTCTGAAATTATTCCCAGTAATCATGATTCTTGATGAGTGTATTTTTATGTACACTGAGAGCTGATGCACCAAAGACAAATTCCTTGTGCGTCCCATCCAAGAATTCTATTCTATTCTATATTGATTACGGAGATTTATTCCAGCATTTTTCTCTCTTGTCAAAAACAGAATCCAGAGTAGTGTTTTTCAGCCTTGGCAACTTTAAGATGAGTGGACTCCAATTTCAAGAATTCCCCATCCAACATGCTTAAAAGTTGCCAAGGTTAAAAAAACCAGGGATCTGGAGCATGTCATTGGTACAGATATCACAGACGATAGCGGAAGGATATGCGTTCATAACGATGCTGTGATGTGCAATCCCAACTGGCATGTTGCGTAGCAGCCACAAAATAGCCAATTCCTGGTGGATACCAATAACCTCTAGTTAACCCCAGGAGAAGTAAATATACCAACGTATACTTGTAAAGTTGCACAAGCCTTCCCCCTTAAGTGTGACGAAACCTTGCTCCGTGCAACAGAAACCAAGGATAAAATGTTACGCTCAGGCAGAATAGGTGCGTGACAGAAATGTGTTTAATGAACAGTAGTTATTGTTCAATGTGCCTCCCTTTGTAATCACTCTGGAAGAATGGGTGTGAGAACGGTTGTAGGAATTGAATATGTCTAGTTTAATGAAAAGAAGAACTAGGGATGACATGATAGCAATGTTCCAATATCTATGTTGCCACAAAGAAGAGGGAGTCAAGCTATTCTCCAAAGCACCAGAAGATAAGAAGCAGTGAATGGAAACTGATCAAGGAGAGAAGCAACTTAGAACTAAGGAGGCATTTCCTGACAGAACAATTAATCGGTGGAACAACTTGCCTCCAGAAGTTTTGGGTGCTCCCAAGGCTGGCAGTTTTTAAGAAGAGATTGGACAACCATTTGTCTGAAATGGTAGAGATTTCCTGCTTGACTGGGGGTTGGACTAGAAGACCTCCAAGGTCCCTTGTTATTCTATAAAAAAAATTTAGGCTCTTTGGTAAAGCTTCATTCCAGGTGACTTTACATCGGGGTGAAATGCTCCCGATTCGGACTGGATCGCCCGATCCGGTAGCGATGGAGGCGGGTGGTTCAGAGAACCGGTAGCAAAAATCCCTGCCCCGCCCCCACATTCCCAGCTGAGCCGCACAATCATCAGAGGCTTTTTTTTACTTTTAAAAGCATTTTTTCTACAACCTCTTCAGCTGAAAAAATGCTTTTAAAAGTAAAAAAAAAAAAAGCCTCTGATGATTGCGAGGCTCAGCTGGGATCATCAAAGGCTTTTAAAAGAAAAAAAACTCTTTTTTTCTTTTAAATGCCTCTGATGATCCAAGTTGAGTTGCCTGATCGTCAGAGGCATTTAAAAGAAAAAAAAGTCTCTGCCATCAGGCAACTCCGCTGGGATCGTCAGAGCCTTTTGAAAGTATTTTTTTTTCAACCTCTTCGCCGAAGAGGTTGTAGAAAAAATGCTTTTAAAAGTTAAAAAAAAAAATGGCCACGCCCACCCAGTCACATTACCCCCCACCATCAAGCTACGCCCCCAGAACTGGTAGTAACAAATTTTAGAATTCACCACTGCTTTACATCCATAAAGTTTTCTTGGCAGCAGTGAGTGGTGTGCTTTTATCATTGCCTTTTCCCAGAATATGTTCCACTTCCAAGCCTAATCTTCGATCGTCCTTGAGGTTTCCCATCCAAACACTAACCAGGCCTTTGTCTGCTTAGCTTCTGAGCAGAAAGGGGTGGCTGAAATATATTTAATGACATATATTTCACGTGAAAGGATATAGTTAGCTGCCCTTGACTTACAACACTTGTCCATGACTATTTGAGGTGACAATAGTACTGGAAAATGTGCTTACGACTGGTTCTTGCATTTACAACCATTGCAGCAATGCAGATACCTAACGTGTATTTGGCACAGTTCCACCATCCTGGAGTGATATGATCGCCATTCGTGAGCCTCCCAGCTTATGTTTTTACTTAAGTTTTGCTTAACAACCATGGCAAAAAGATTCATAAAATCAGACACAAATTTAATTACTTCATGAAAATGGGAGCACTAGATACCAAAACCCCATTTCCAAATAACACAACCGTTGAAACGTGTTAATGCTTTAGCCCTTTTTTGTGTGAAAAAAGTGGAGAGGAATAAATTTGTGTGTGGATTACTGTTCCAATGAATTGAATTGTTGTCTGCTGTGAAGCATCTGTAGTGGCTAGATAATAGTATCATAAATGCAAGCTTCCCTTGCTTTTAGCATCCAGATGGATGCTAAAAGGATGGATGCTTTTCAAACCCTTTTAGCATCCAGATGGAAACAGAGTGACTTGCTCTCACCTGATCAAAACTCCACCAATCTGCCCAACTCTAGCATATGAACCATAAATGAGAATAATCTATGATACAGATTTCAGAATGGTGTTTTCATTTCAGGATTACACCGAAGGGCCAACAGGCAAACGTAATTTCCAGAGACTTGGTTCAGTCTTCATATCCCAGGGGTTTGCAACCTTAAAACACTCAAAGAGCCATTTGGACCCGTTTCCCACAGAAAAGAAAACACCGGGAGCCTCAAAACCTGGGTGGGCGTGGCCAACTCAATGTCACTCACTTCCACCAGTCACATGATCCCCTAGCCATGCCTACCCACCCGGTCATTTGGGTAGAGAACCGGTTGTTTAAAAATACCGGGAACCACAAAACCCTTTTGACATCTCTCTCTCCCTCTCCCCACCTCTCTCTATATCTCTCGTCTCTCTCTCTCTCCCCCTCTCTCTGTATCTCCCCCAGGCCACTTCTCCATCACCCACTGTCGCCCTTACCTTCTCAGGCCAGGCGAGTGACTGGGAGGGGAGGGTGAGGAGCGGGGCCAGCCAGTGGTGGAATCACCCGACAGGGAGCCACAGCAGAGGGCCCAAAGAGCCGCATGCGGCTCTGGAGCCGCAGGTTGCTGACACCTGTCATATCCAGAACAGCAGCAAAATAATAATAATAATAATAATAATCATCATCATCATCATCATCATCATCATCATCATCATCATCATCATCATCATCTACAAAAGTACAAATATTGCTTTAGAAACAGGATCCCTAAAGTCAATGGTTGCTGGCTTTGATTACCTATGAGTTTACATTCCAAAATGATTAAATCTAGAACTTTTAGCCGTGTCTTACATATTTGTGAGACCCACATCTGTTACAGTGCCGATTAAAAGTCTGGCCAAATTTTATTGGAATAGTGGATTTCTGTCAACTCTTAAATTTGTGTCTCCAATTCCTGTTTGGAAAGATGGCACATTTTTAGTAGCACAATTCAAATTACTTAATAGATCCACCATGATGACTGGCACTATTCATTATAATGTATGACAGCAAGGAGCATTTCATACAAGAATACATACCGTGTAAAGATGGGCAATTAATTTTCTGAAGGTGCCACATGAGAAACGTGGATTGTTGTAGAAGGCCAAATAGGGATTGTGAAGGTGCGTAGGCATGCATGCACGCACATACTAAATTAAATCAAAATTGCAATCACCTTCAAAATAAAAGCAATCCAGTTGTATTGCCCCCAAAAATGTTTTCCATTTCAATAAATTGATACATAATAGCAACAAAATATAATCAAATGCACAAATGAAGATTAAGTTACATACTTCATGAACACAAAATATTGCTGCCCTATTGGATAGGTTGTTTTCTTGTGTAAAAAGAATGTTGTGCCCCATCAGTTTGTCAGCTCACATAAATGTATTGTCTAATTGAAGGATATTCCCAATTCCTTCAAATGGCACAAAAATTAAGCCAAAGGTTAGGAAAAAAGAAGCAAAATATTTCAACAGAAAATAAAAATAATTAAATGTGTACTTACCATTTATATGCAACTTCTTGAAACCGGAATGAAAATTCAATGTGAAACAAGGAATATATATTTAATAATGAATTGCGAGTATTGGTGTAAAATTAATGCACTGAGCTACCAAAAATAATTGTACTTACTATTACATGTCCATGTCTGAACATTCTGAAGACAAATCGTTAATGAAAGGAATATTATTTAACCACCATACTAAGCTGGTTTATTAATCATGGCTTACTGAACAAACCAAACCACAAGAGCTGGTTGGTATAATAGTCGTGGTGGTGCAGTGGTTAGAATGCAGTATTGCAGGCTAATTCTGCCCACTGCCAGTAGTTCGAATCTCACCAGGCTCCAGCTTGACTCAGGCTTCTATCCTTCCGAGGTCTGTAAAATGAGGGTCCAGATTGTTGAGGACAAGATGCTGACTCTGTAAACTGCTTAGAGGGGGCTGTAAAGCATTGTGAAGCACTATATGTTTAAGTGTTACTGATATGTGTAAAGTAGCTTTGAAGAGATGTACAATTCTTGAACTTCAAAGGCCAAAAGATGCCTCAGGCCACACAGGAGTCTCCATAATATCGATCTACAAGTGTTATTTCATGTTTTTCCCTAGATCATGCAATGACAGCCCTCATTTTTCTAAAATGCTAAATGTACAGCATTAGAGCTTAGTGCTTTGTATGTCTCAGCCAATGTACATGTTTAGAGGCAAGAGAGGAAACTAAAGGATTTCCATTTTTATTTCAAGCCCTTTTTTTCCACTATCTTTATCAAATTTTTATCTAGTTTCACCCAGAAAGTAAAGGTATATGCAGATAAGTAGTTTCACCCACTAGAAGGAATTATATGGAAGTTTAAGATGGGGATTGGGATTATTTAGAATAAGTGGTTGTATTTTTAGAATGATTTATAGAGGACCAGGGTAGGTTTCAATGTTGTTTTGCTACATTTTTGTGGGTGTTTAAAGCCAATCCAAATAATGTTCCCCAACTTGTTTTCCTTTTTCGGGATTGGTTCTTTCCTATATGAGCAATGGATTGCAGTGTTCCTCCAATGTAGTAATTTGTCAGTAATTTCAGCAGTGCAATTCTTGATGTTGGCAGTTGGGAACTGCAGGCAGTCCACCCTTTGCCAATTCTGACTTATTGCAAAATTTCTAGACAGCAGAAGACGAGGCACCTGAATTGTTGTGATCAAACGTGCAATCAAATTTAGGTCTTTCAGTAAACACATTTCACTGGAAACGTCAGGTGAACAAATGGTCCTCTTTATTTAATAAAAACAAAATGCTTTAGAATATACCCACCACATAATCAAGAAAACATAATGCTCTTTAGGAAGTTTCAGTTCGTTTGAATACTGCACACTTAACTGCAAGCACAAGGCAAAATGAAAAGAAACCCTAGTAAATGAAAAGTAAACAAGTTTTATTTCTGCAAATTAAATTCTGCACAAACTAATCACTCGTCCAGACAGGATCAATTTTAGACCACCTGATTACCATTCTCCCCCACTGACATTCACAGACAAGGACACAAATATCATTACTCCTGAATTGCTAAAGCAGAAAAAACATGCAACAGTGGCAGAAATTTGTTTTACGGTAGAATCAGCGCATTTGGGGGGGAGGGGGGGGAGAGACAGCCATATATGTCAAGGCTTAATATTTTGCTTTATTTTCCTTCTAAACTCTCCTTTGCTCTCATCTTTGCCAACTGCTCCCCTTCACCCCCCTCTTCTGTTTGGCATCATACCGGCTCAATTCTCTTCTGCATCCAACTTCTTTATCCCGTTTCAGAATGCCTTCAGATCAGGAATAGAGTTTGGCCCGATTAATATTATGTTTGTTTCTTGTTTAGAAAGGCAAACTAGGTGGAAAGTTCACGGGTCGAGTGGAGACTAAGCCCGGTTTTCAAGTATACTATGGCAAAACAAACATACACACAAATAATTCGGTGAGAATATTCGGTACTGGAAATCCGAGAATGAAGATGGCTGATACTTCTAAAGCATCTTGCAGAGGCAAGAGGCTTTAGACACTTTCCAAATTTGCTGCATTGCATGCGATCTATTACTGGCGATATCAACTTGTAGGGGTCGCTTTGATCTAAGCTGCCATCTGGGTAATTTAGTGACACACTCTGTCTGGGGGGGGGGGAAACTCTGACCATAAAATGAGTCTGTACGTTGGCATTGCCAAAATATCTCTCCATCATTCCTTTCACAAGTCAACACTTGTTCTAACCGGCTTTGCTTCAGGCACCTGGGTACAAATATGGCCACAAGACAAATAAAAGCAAGAAAGTTATAGCATGGTATTTCCTAGGGCAGCTGTCAGCTAACTACACTAAAATCTGGAGCGGAAAATTTCATGGGTATCCAGGGGCAATTTGTGCCATGCGTTTCCGAAGGCTAAGAAAAATGCAAACCCAAAAGGTGTACATCGCATCAATGATAGGTAATTAAAGTTAACAATCCAGGTGAAGGAAACCAACGAAGAGGGAGATACGGTAAAGGTCAACCATCAGTGTTAAGTGAAATCGCATGTCAACAATTTACATTTAAAAAAAGGAAAAAAACCCTTATAAAAAAGATGTTACTAAGACACAGCCACAATAAGTTAAGTGCTTCTGTAAAATAGCATGCTGCTTGTTATTGTCTCTAAATTCCTATATACTTGGACAGCATAGTTGTATATCTGAGGTACATTAGTTTATATATGTATAGATAAACATTGTAAAAAGGTTATTTTTTTCCATCCAGTTTTTTGTCTTCTTCATCTCCAAGGAAGAACAACGGAAACATTCCTAAAAGGCAGCCAATGGTCACTCCAATAGCTTTACCCTAAAAAAACAGGGGGTGGGGGGTGGGGGAAACAAAGAGAATGGGATGTTCATTTAGGATCAAATCCAATACTGAACATCCAATTAACATCACTTATGTACAGGTGGTCCTCGACTTACGATCACAATTGAGCCCAAAATTTCTGTTAAGTGAGACATTTGTTAAGTGAATTTTGCCCCATTTTATGACCTTTCTTGCCATAGTTACTAAGTGAATCACTGCAACTGATAAGTTAGCCAGAAGAAGTGAATCTGCCTTCTCCATTGACTTTGCTTGTCAGGAGGTCACAAAAGGGGATCCCGTGACCTTGGGACACAGCAGCGGTTGTAAGTACAAAGCAGTTGCTTTGCTAAGCACCTGAATTTTGATCACATGATAACAGGGCTGCTGCAAAGGTTGCAACTTTGAAAAACGGTCATAAAGTCATACTTTAGTTTTCAGATTAGGAGCTCATAAATTTGCACAGGAAATAACGTGCAATTAAGTAGATTTGAATTCCTCTTGTTAGAATCAGTTTGATGCAGATTACGGTGCATAATAATCTACACTAAAAGATTCAGTTTCTATTTTTATCCCCACAGGAATAACTGATAATAATGCATACATAATTGGTATCCAAATTCTAATGCTTAGGCAATATCGAAGTTGCTATTTTTCTGTCTTGGTTTCCCCTTGTGCTCTCATCCATAAATACACATACTCACCAAGTGTGCACTAACACGTGTTTGCCACATATCAGCTTGTTTGGGGGTGAGATCGGGAATTGAAAGGCCCAATCTGGAGGCCATAGCTTCAACATAGCCTGCAAGACTTGGGAGAAAAAATAGAAATACATTGAGCACATGAATCTCCGAAACAGATCAATTTTGCTTAATTTTGATTAACTGTAGAAAATTAAAGTTCTGCAATGACAACCCACTATATAATAGAAAAGGGAGCATTTTAAATCTTGAATGTAATATTGTTTTTAATGATTTGTAAGTGCATAAACGTTCTAATTTAGGCACAGAATAGGTGGCAAAAACTGAAACTCCTTCCTTTCCACTTTGAGCATTTTAATCATTCTTGCTTTTTTAAAAATACTTAATGCGAAATATTTTTGTTTTGAATCATTATATTCTTATATCATGCTAAATTTATTAAACCTCCTTAAATGCCCAATTTTCCCTGGAAAAGCAGAATATAAATTTAATAAAAACACAGTTCCCTGCTAGATGATTCTTTGGGTCATATTACAATGTCAACTCCTGAAGTTCCCATTCTTCTTCACATAACACATAAACATCTATTCTTACCTGATTTGAGAAGTGAGTATGAATTCAAAACAGGAGGAGGAAATATGAACTTAACCAAAGGCAGTAGAGGCACGACTAATCTATGAAGTTACACCCTTTGCTCCAACACCCTAACTTGAATTGGAGTTCCAGCGTATAGTACTCTGTAGCAGCCTATCCTCAAATCCCAATAAATACAGATAGTCCTCGACTTACAACTGTTCATGTAGTGACCGTCCAAAGTTACAAAGGCACTGAAAAAAGTGACTTATGAGCGTTTTTCACGGTTATGAACTTTGCATAATCCTGTTATCAAAATTCAGATGCTTGGCAACTGGTTCACATTTATGACCTTTGCTGTGTCCCAAGGTCGTGTGATTATCTTTTGTGACCTTCTGACGAGCAAAATCAACAGGGAAGCCAGATTCACTTAACAACCGTGTCACTAACTTATCAACTGCAATGATTCCCTTAACTGCTGTGGTAAGAAAGGTCGTAAAATAGGACAAAACTCACTTAACGAATGTCTCACTTAACAACAGAAATTTTGGGCTTCATTGTGGTTTTAAGTCGAGGACTACCTCTATATCAAAATTAAAAAACATGAGGGAACGTGCAAAACATGTCCATGTTCAAATCAGGTTGTTAGTTACTCAAAGTGTTATGGTGCTTTTCCAGCTATCATTCTGAACTAAGACTAGCAAGGCATTTTCAGCTTCAAATGGTTCTATTATAGAAAAATACTGCAAGTTCATGAAAAAATATATAATTAAACTTACCCCAATCCAGCTAAGTCTGAGACAAGATTTCCCAAGGCAGCAGCTGGATAGTTGGAAAATTACAGTATTATATAAATTAGTAACACTGCAGAAATACCCAGAACATGTTTTATAACCATATTATTGCTTAAAACTAAAATTCTTTTGAAGATTGTTATTGGATATATTTATATACCTCATAAAAGCCGCTTTTCAACATAGTGTAAAAATATAACATCAATCAATCAGCCGTCATGAAAATTAAAAAAAAAAAAGTACGAGAACATCACAAATTTATTTAGCAGGGGAATTTACAAAATTTTCAGTAATTAGCCATGGTTGATCCTGAGGAGCATAAACACTTCTAGGTTATTGTTATTAAAACTAAAGCAGCTGTCTCAGAGGGTTTTTTTTTGTTGTTTTTTTTTTTTTGGTACTCAGAGAATCTGAAACACAGTCCTCAAAAGAGGAACCTGAGGAAAAAAATTCTTTTAAATGGGCAATTCCTAAGAAGGGGTTTTAAATCAAAAAAGGACTTTGATTTGAGCCCAGAAATAACTTGGAAACCAGGGAAATTAACATAACGATATAAATTGTAAAGTACTTAATGTCTCACAATGACTCTACCTCCATTCTCCACTCTTTACTATAAATATGTATGGATGATTAGCTCAAACTAGAAATGAAGCCTCAATAAAGCTACGTGTTATTTTCTTCAGGTATCCCCCTGGCCTCTATGGGAAGGGAATGCTGATATGACAGATCTTTAATCTGCTCCAACAATATACTGTTTATATTCTCTAGAACCATGATGGCAAACCTATGACCCTCTCTGTGGGCACGTGAGCCGTCGCCACAGTTCAGCTCCGCCGCACATGAGCGGGTGCCTCCCACTGACCAGCTGGTCTTCGGGTCTCTGCTGTACATGCGTGTAGGGACGGGACACATGCGGGGGGCCTCGTGCGCATGCGTTGGGGAGATGGGGCACACGCAGGGGCCGTGTATACATGCGCAGGGGGCGGGACATGTGAGGGGGCACACACACATGCATGGGGTGGGGCACATGTGGGGCCTGCACATGCATGCGTGGGGTGCATGGGCAGAGACTGCACGCACATTGGATTTTGGGGTTCGGGCATAAGTGCATTCGTGCACTCGGTCCAGAAAAGGTTAGCCAACACTGCTTTAGAGCAAGATCATGACAAACTTTGATCTACAATAAACTAATATTCAATTTAAAACTAAGTACAGTAGTGTTTATTGCATTTGAAAGAAAGCATATTCTATTTCTCAAAATTATATCAAACTTTCAAAAGTCAAAGTATGGAATAACAACACGTAAAAGATAAAACAAATTTCTTCAAAAGCTGGAAGCAAAATGAGGAGGCCAATTCTTCATATGGAGAGTCTGGGTATATATACTGTATCGCACTAAACCACAGACTGTTAAACCGTAACAGCAGACTTAGCCAAAATCCAACATCACAACATGGCCTAATGCCAAGTGATTCATCCTTTATTAGCTTCTTTCCTCCAATAATACGTATTTTTCCTTTCCTCACTTTCCCGCCCCCCCAAAAGTGCAAGGTCTGCTTCTTTTCGAATGAATCGACAGTTGATGCATTGGCTGCAACAAGAATTGATCAACTGACTTGTCACCCGAGGCTGATACTGTAGGCTGGCTCAAAGTCTCCCAGCTGTTTTTCATGCCTAAAACAAAACCAGAATTCACAGTCTCCTGGTTTCTACATTGGTGCCTTAGCCCCTAAACCAAACCCTTGTTTCCTCCAAAGACAATAATAAATCATCCAATTATTGTTCAGACAGTAAGTCATAATTATTTCCCCTTTGCAAATAATAATAATAATAATATCCATACTCTTTCAATTACTTCTACAAAATAACACCCTCGCCCCCATATTTTTGTACCCATATAGGGAAACAGCACTCAGATACAGCTATTTTTTAAAAAGAGTAGAAATGCTATCTTATTTACAGATACTGTTTTCCCAAAATTGTGTTGGAAGAAGTAGAAGAAAAATATCAGGAAACTTCAGACAAAGATGGATGTGTTCCTAATTTTATCTCGGGATAAAAGTTTCCACTGATGTTAAGCACATGCTTTCCTCAAACAGCAGCAAAGGGTTCTATGAATTTCACTGTGCACATAAACTTAAATGATAAATAAACAGCTATAAAAATCCACATAAACAGCAATGACCTTCATTACTTGCCTGCCATGGTAGAAATTCCAAACACAATCCCTATCGATAACTCTATCTGTGTGCCCTAAAAATAATAGAGAGTTTCATTATCACCCACACATTACGTAGACAACGCATCAGGAATCACTTGTAGGAAATAATGCAAGTGTAAAAAGAGGAAGGGGGCACACCTGCTCACCAGTTCCTCTAGAACAGGGATGTCAAACTCATGGCCCGTGGGAGGGTTGTGCGCGGCCAGCCTGAGCTCCGTTTTCACTGACAGAGGGCTGCAGGAGGCTGTCGCGGCCAAAAACGGGGCCCGGGGGGCGCATGCGGCCCTCCCGGGCTCCGTTTTCACTGACAGAGAGCTAGCAAAACAAACTAAAAACAAAACAAAAGGAGAAATGTTTCTCCTTTTGCAATTCATGCAAGAAAGGACAGGAAAGAAGAAAGGGAAAGAGGAAAGACAGCAAGGAAGGAAAAATAAGGAAAGAGGGGAAGAAGAAAGGAGAGGGAGGGAGGGAGGAAGGGAGATTATAATGAGCGAGGGAGGGTCTGAGGGAAGTCCTGCCTTAGTACTGGCCACCACAGGTGACATCAAGGTGGCCACGCCCACCTCCCCACCCACCCACTCCCGTCAAACACAACCCTGATGTGGCCCTCAATGAAATCGAGCTTGACACTACTGCTCTAGAAGACCCCAAAGCAATATGCATTTTACTGCATTGGTATAATGGTGTGTTAAAGCAGAATTGAAACTAGCAATGCTGCATTGCTGCAATACTAGAAATATTTCAGTATATATAAAGATTGGTATCAAGATGACTTACCGCAGCAATCATAATGGCATTATCAAAAAATCCAAAGCCTACAAAAGGTACTGCATTGTGGAAGAACACTAGAACAAAAAACAATGTTTTAAGTGTTTGAATCGCCATTTGCAATTATATCAAATAATATGGCAGTGTGTTATTTATCCAAATAAGGGCTGAACTGTGCTTAAAATCCCAAGCACATCACTCTGTTTCTATAAATAACCCAAACCAGAAGGGTCTTTTCCTAGTCTCTTGAATACAACTAACCACCAGCAATTTGTATGCCGCGATCGCCAATACCAAAGTGATTATCTCTGAAAGGCCAGATCCATTCTGAGTACTTTCTAGATAATTCCATCTGCAGTAGGGTGACGCAGGGGGAAAAGCAGCACATACATAGAGGAATCAGTGACAGTCACTGGTGGAATTGCTCTGGACACAAGGGATGTTAGCCAATCTGTAACTGGGAGAGAGAGAAATGAGGAAGAATTCAAGAGATCCTCATCAGAGCAGACTCTCTGGTAGACCTTGAACTCGCAGGGCTAATAGTGTCCCCCCAAAAGTGAAAAGTAACAGCCAAATACTAAGAGTGGCAAAACACTGCCGTTCTTGGAGGCTTTCAATTCCCTAACCATCTGATTTATTTTTATTTTTTAAAAAAAATACAAAATATACATAAGCATTTACCATGTTTCAGTTGTCCAGTGGATGGTGGTGCAACCTCCAGCTTCTCTAAATTTAAAGAAAGGAATCTATAAGCATAGACATATTTGGCTAGTTATTTTATACACAGCAGTGTGAACACGTAAAATAATAATTCTGATGAAAAAAATATAGGTAAGGTAGATTCTCCACGAACTTCATTGGAATTTTTAAAAAACCTGTCCCTTCAAGTCACTAAATATGACACATTTTTCTTAACTACAATAAATGTCCCACAATTTAAAACGGTTTATCGTATTCAAGGAATGGGCAGACTTTGAAAAAAAAAATCATTTATATTTTCATTATCTAGATAAAACCCATCCTTAGCCAGGAAAGGCAGAACTACTTTGACATCTGAACCAGCACTATAAAAAAATGTTAAACTGGCCAGAATGATTTTGTAACATTAGTTTATGGCTATGAAACAGTTCCATGACAGAAATCTTCATCAATTTCCACTGACTTCAAGGATTACTCAGGAAATAAAAATTGATTTAATTAACAATGAAAAATTGCTTAAGCAGCAGATCACCAAAAATTGGCAGCGTAACTATTATTCAGCAGCCATAAATAGAGAATTAAGGATGTCACGAGGAGGTATCTGGCAACCATATGGTAAAATTTATGTAATTTTATGAAGTTTAAGGTTTGTGGGTTATTAAATAAAGATTTTAATTTTTTTGCCACGTGTAGTATATTTCTATTTAAGCGGCTTAGATTCTCTTGACTGAAACAATATACAGACATACACCCTAAATCTATTTTTTTGTGATAAGCAACCTATAGGTAGTTGATTATGATTTAACAAAAGCATTGATCATTGTTGGCAAAGAATTACGGCAAATGGATATCATTTAATCATGTTTCAAACAAGTCAGGTGTCATGGGTAACATTAAGTTATGACTCCTGGTTTGCAAATCACGGTGGCTGCATTCCCAAATCACATTCAACAAGACCCAGAGTCCATTACAATTTTGAGTAATGTGCACACACAATAATATATTGCATCAAAATTCGCTCTTACTGGTGACTATTTAGCACAATCTAACCTGTTTCTCCATGCAAAGCTCCTGGAGTAAGGGGGGAAATAGAAACAATACAAGGCAAAATAAATATATGCCAGTTCAGAGCCTCTGAGAGAATGATGACCTGACATAAAGAAATCTACGTAGACAGAATGAAGGATTTTATCTTCCCCGAGTTTACCTTCTGTGTCTCAAATCTGTTACTATTTCAGAGTATATAAATATGTATTCCTTTTCCAATCTGTCTGTTAAGGCAAAGCCAGAAAGTCGCTTGATGGTGAGAATCTTAAATGCATTACAAAAAGGCATTTTTTTTTCCTCTTTGTACAAACATTTTATTCAAGAATCCTTTAAAAATGGCACAGTACGATAAAAGATGTTTGCACTGCTGGATAAAAGGCACAGGAATCAAATCAATATTTTATCCTTATTTCAATAAGTGGGATATTCTCTCATAAACAGATTATGAGAACAAAGGCTTCAATTGAATGTTTCATTTGCAGGTTTTACATGAATATGCAAATATTTATCAAAACATACTTTTATCAGTAACTTCCTGCCTTTGGCCTCATTAATGCAAAAAAGTGGTTATCATTTAAACATGGATAAAAAATCCCAGGAGCTCAGATATGTATTTTCCTGTGTAATATTAAATATTAAAACTAACCCACATTCAAAATGTATAAATAAATGTATCATCTTCTATAATGTTTTCAACCTTTCTTACGAGTAGTTCTTGATTTATGACCACAATTGGGATTGGAACTTCCTTAGCTAAGTGATGCAGTCCCTTAAGTGAGTCATGCTTGATTTTATGACCTTTTTTGCTGCAGTCATTAAGCGAACCTGGCTTCCCCCATTGATTTTGCCTGTTGTAAATAGCAATACCACTTAGACGTATATATCGCTTCACAGTGTTTTTATAGCACTCTCTAAGTGGTTCACAGAGTCAGCACATTGCCCCCCAACAATCTGGGTCCTCATTTCACCCACCTTGGAAGGATGGGAGACTGAGTCAACCTTGAGCCAGTGAGAATTGAACTGCTGGCAGTAGTCAGAGTTAGCCTGCAATACTGCATTCCAACCACTGCACTACCACAGTTCCAGAAACCCTCTGGAAAGGTTGCAAATGGCAATCATATGATCCCAGGACACTGCAACCATTGTAAATACATGCCATTTGCCAAGTGTCCAAATTCTGATTACCTGAAAGTAGGGATGCTGCAATGGTCATGTAAGGACTGGTCATAAGTCATTTTTTTCAGCATCATCACAACTTCGAACTGTTGTTAAACAAATGACTGTTAAGTCAAAGATTACCAGTATTTTTTATTTTTGCTTTAATTTATATGCCGCCCTTCTCCGGAGATTCAGGGCGGCTTACAATGCGTTAAGCAATAGCCTTCATACTCTTGTATATTTATACAAAGTCACCTTATTGTCCCCACAATCTGGGTCCTCATTTTACCTACCTTAGAAAGGATGGAAGGCTGAGTCAACCTTGAGCCTGGTGAGATTTGAACTTGCAGTAACTGCAAGCAGCAGATGTTAATAACAGTGCTTAGTCCACTGTACTACAGGCTTTTCTCTTCCATTGTGTGCTACAATCACAACAACTCCTGGTAACGGTTTGGTATTATACCAGAACTTATGAACTATAGCTTGCATTTGTGTTGGATCAGTAAATGGAGGGGGAAAAATAAGGACGTGCTTGTATTAAGTTGTGAACCAGTTTTTTCTGGGTCATCCACATTTGAATCATGCTTTGTCTGGAACACATGCTGAAAAATGTAAGAAAATTATCAGATGGGCAGGATTACCTTGATTGGGGGAAAAAAGGATAAATGATGTAAGACTTTCCATTCATAAAAAATAACAAATCAGAAATGAATGAAATTTCAGCCAGTGCAGAAAAAATAGGCAAAGAAAAGCAGCTGTTTTCATCATTACTGCAATAATTGAAGGCCAGCTTTCTTCATATGAAGAAAGTGCCAGAAGCACTTTCTTCATATGAAATCATATATGTAATTAATTTCCACAAGTTACAATTACAACAACCGTTTGTTTCAAATGCAAAAGAGCAGATTAAGCCACTTGGGTGAGTTTATAAATCTCATGCAAAAAAACTCTGTGCCAAACGCCTCTTCAAATATATCTTTTAGAGTAACAATATTAATAAAATAAAGACAATCTTGAAAGTAAGCAAGCAGCAGAAAAAGACTGCTGTTCTCAGGCTTCAACTAGTTATTACAAACAGTTATTACAAGCAGGGCTTCATAACAAAATGACAAATTATTTGGTCTGACTGGGGAGTATTTTTCAAATCATGGTTTGCTATTACATCCAGACAAGACAAAGATGTCAAAATGTCCTAAATTAAACTGAAAATAACCCATAGTAAAACATATGTTAGAGGGCCTTATCAGAATGTATAAGCTTTTCAGACCATTCTCACTTCATCTAAACTAATGTACCTGCTTAAAACACTAATGTAAGTCCTTTAATTAAAGTGGGATCAGTTTAAACTAAACTGCAAGCAAATTTTAATTTAGATCAGTTCAGCAGTTACGGTAATTAGGATAATTTTTATTTTAGAAGCAAAAGTCCTCATCTTCCGTTACTCTGAAAGAAATCAAATGCTGATGCAGACAGAATTAACCAAAAGCATTTATATCAGAACATGCCAGATCATTTGATGGGGGAAACATTAGTAAGTTCATGTACGGTTATTATATGACCAGCACCATTTACTCACATCATGCCTTATTTATCAACAAATAGCAAAATTTACTGTACCCAAAGCCCTAGGTATTTCTGCTGATGCTACCTGTTTCACTGACATCTTAAATGGTACCAGCGGTTTAGGAAATCTGGATGCTAAAAAGTTTTCATATAAAAGAAACATCACATTATTTTACTTTCAGCTGAACATTTTAAATTTTCATTATTCAAATCTAGAATCCCAAGTTTATTTATTTAGAAGTAACAGTAAGAGTCACGGATTTTAATAGATATTACTTCCTTATAAATACTGTTTATCTTGCATCCTCTCACTGTGTCACTAATGGAATTTACTCTGTAGGATGGAACATTAAACTGAAAGTGAACCTTCACTCCACCTTCACCAAATTAAATATGTAACCATATTCTCACTTACTCTGGTCCACTGCACTTCATAAAAACATGTGAACAAACATGAATTCTCATGCAAAAAAACTGAAATATTTGTGATTTGCAGCAGGGAAGCAGCTTAGTTGACAGTGAAGATTTTCTGACTTGAATTCTAAGGCAGTATTAGTTCATTACTAAAATAAAACACAATCAATGGCAGTACATTTTTTTCCCCATGCTTCCAACCCAAGTGATGATGGGATATTTTTATGCACCATTTTCAGTCCCACCAAGGCATCATAGACTGAGTCCCAGTATCCTGTGGTTTTCCTTACCAATGCCATTCTTGCAATGAACAACTCACGCAACAATCAATCCACCATTCAACTGAGCAACAGTGTAGGGCAAAAAACTGCTACCCAACAAAATCTACACACCAAGGGTACTTCAGAGCTTGATGCTCTCACCACATCCATTTTACATGTATATGAGGCCACTGAGTAAGTTCATTTGCTGATTCAAGGTCAACTAACACCAATATGCTTTTTATGTATCTTGTCCTTTAACTGGACAAGCAATGCTGTTATAATCCCAATGCTTAGACCAAGGTTGTCAAACTTGTGGCCCATGGACCAGATGCGTCACATGCCCACCCCTGGTTTAGCAAAGGTGGGGGGGACTCGCGATACATCACGTGACAACAACGGAGGTTTCAGAGGCTTTTTTTTCAGCCTCTGAAACCTCCATTTCAGAGGCTAGGTTGGGCAGGGCTACATGCGGTGTATAAGACGCACCCAAATTTTCACCCTCTTTTAGGGGGGGAAAAGGTGCATCTTATATTCCAAAAAATATGGTATATATGTTTAAATGCCTTGAGTTGCTGGGGATTAGGGTTTGATCAAATAACAAAAAATATTCAAGCAGCCAAAACAATTTTGCCTGCAATTCTAAGTTGAAAATTATTTAGCCATGCAAATCAATAAGCAGTATGAGTACAACAGTGCTGCGGTGGCACTGCAGCGATCACAACTTTGTTAACAGAACTGGTGTAAAGGTCCTTGAAATTTCAATTACATGGGAGTAATAGGTCCCAGATTTTGAATGCATTTTTAAATTAGCGGATTGGAGGTAACCAAATTCAAAAAAAAATTGGGCTATGGTGTAATTGAAAGTTACAGACAGACAGGAGAGTGGTAGATATATGTAATCTTTTTTTGTCTTTCTTAGTGACCCGTAATTCAGAACAAATGCAAAGGTCATGAATGGGCAGGCATTCTCTCTTGATCCCTATTCAATGACAGAGCTGTCTGATATTCAGTCCACTCTTCACTTTAGACATGGAATCAATATCTTCAGAGAGAGGTCGGTGAATGCCTCATGTCATTACAAAGCCCTCCCTTTCAGATGAGAGAAAAATTGTTTCTCTTTTATAAAAGGCAGAAACCGGCACAAAAGACTAAGAAGACAAGACAGGCCACTTTTCATCTCCCCAGCAGCCTCAGAATTGGCTAACTGGCATTGTAAAGGGGAAAATCTGACTTGGGAACAGCAGTTGGTATGAAGTGAATGAATCAGCAATTGCTTACATGCCCAAAAAAAATACCAAGGAGAACATGAAATTTTAGGCGGCATCAGTAGTAGTTCCCAAACTGCAGGAAACACTTTTTTTCCATTTCATTTTCCATGAGTTCACAGAGTTTGTAACTGACTTTGAAAAGTCAAGTAAATGGAAACAAAGACGGAGGAGAATAATTAGGATGATTTGTAGTCTGGAAACTAAGTCTTATGTTGTACTTTTTAGGTACTTAAAGAATTTTCATTCTGAAGCACCAGACAGAACATCATTCCAAGACATGAGATAATAAAATTACAGGAAGAAATGTTTCAGTTGCATGTTGGCAAAAAACTTGTAGCAGTAATTTGTCAACAAGTCCACAAGGCAAACAGGTGTTTTCGCTCCCTGCCAGCAGGCCAGCAACAACTATCAATTTTACTGGCAAATATTTGGATTTAAAAAGCCCAGACTACAAACTAGAGAATCTTCCTCAAATATTGTCCCATCACAGTCTTTAGAGAATAGAACTTCAATTTCCAGATGGAATATGAATTCGTAAGAGTTCTATGTAAATACATACTGCACTTTATAAACTCTTATTGTGAAGCTGTATTCTCGTGGTTTTTATTTCTGGTATTTTTATTTCTGGTAAAATAATAACCCCGGTCTCCCTACAATGTTTATGATGCGATGGAAAGTTTCCAGAAAGACTTTGGACAATAATTAGCTGCAAGATCTGTGATCTGCATGTATTCTAAGTCAATGGTGTCCAACCTTGGCAAGTTTAAAACGGTGGTTTTCAACTCGCAGAATTCCCCAATCATCCCAGGAGAATTCTGGGAGTTGAAGTCCACAAGTCTTAAAGTTGCCAAGGTTGGACACCTTTGAAGCAAGTGATATGTTTTTGCAAGTTGGAATAGTAAAGCTCTGCAGTTTTCTACATTATTCTTTGTAGTTTGACATTATTTTTTGTAATTCTTTGTAATATCTGTAATATGGTATGATAATATAGTATGTGGATTTGTGTAGCATTTAATATCTGTTAATCTAGCATGATTGATATCACATAATTACTATAACTTAATATAAAAAGAATTTTGTCTGATTATGCTTTGAATAATTTTTTTAAACCAACGTAAGGGACACTTGTATCTGCAATCAAAATTTCTATTTCTGAGTTGCTACCATGTCCTCCCATATAACACCTTTTTCAGGAAAGCTGTTCAACTGTTCCTATTTTTATGCCTGTATGTTATATAAGCCATTTATTGGCTAATCCAAGTCTTCGTTTCATCTATTTTAATAAATTCTGCTTTACTTTGAGAGAAAATTATGGAAACTGTTTTACACTTGAAAAATTTATGACCTACTTTGATTCCTCCATGTAAATGTACCAAAGGATTACAGTGGTACAACATTAAAGCACAGATCACTGAATCAAATCTAGTTATAGAAAGAAATCTTCCAGCAACTACTAGTACTCTGTTTCCAGGAACATTACTGGATTATTGTGATACTTCGGAATAATGGAAGCATAAAAGCAAATGTTTTGATTTTCTACTACACAAAATTCTATTCAAAATCATAACTGTGTCAATTTATCAAGCCCCATAGTTTCGAAGCGAAGCATGGGTATATCCAGCTAGTACCATATGTAAGACTGAGGGCTTACTGTAGTTTCAAATACTGACAGGGTGAAACCCCAAAACAACATTTCTAGATCACTGCGAATGAAAAATATTCATAAAAAAAGAAATGCGGACTTTCCAGCACAGAGAAGGTACACGACTGAGGCAAAATCAGACACATTTTTTTAGCAGAACTGATTTACTGCTAGCTGTCTTCTAGGGTATTCAAAAAAGCTTTATACCAGCACCTTTGTTGCATATTTTCTCACTAAGGAAAGTGTGAGGAAACATATAACAGAAGTGCTGAAATGAAAGCCCTCTGAACAGGCAATAGCAACTATAAATCACAACAATCCACTAAAAAATAGCAACATGCACATGGCAATGCATCATACAAATTATGCACTTGCTGCTTGGTACCTGATAGAAGTTTCAATATTTGTGTCCATTGTCCCACAACCCACAAACACCCATTTAAATAGGTTTCAGACTGGCAGCATATTAGCAAAAAATTGCAGGTGGGATTTTAAGCTCTAGGAAAATTACTTAAACATTCTAGTTTAAAAAGAGAGTAATTAAGAGAATAAGAACACATAAACATACACGAAGGAGATGGAAAGTATTTCTTCTATTGAGCATTCCTCCAAGACTTAATAATAATACACCAGTCTCTTATCCCCCAGGCTAGGAACAGTTCAAGCCATTTAATTCCTTCAAGGACACCATTATATGGATCAAGGTCAAATGCAAGCAACTTCCTAAATACATAAAATACAAAACTTGGGCATAATATCTTGCAGTTAATAGTTTGTAACAGATGAAGATAAAAAAGCAAAGCAAGCAGTTTTGATATTTTCCATTTCAAAGGTTGACATAGCTGAAGAAGCGCTCTGAATTTATCAGCTGGCTGACAGCTGTCTTTTTTTTTTTTAAGAGTGAAAAATCAATGTGAAAATAATAGTAGACTCATAGCTACTTTAGACTTCAGCACAATCACATGCATGCAGACTGAAACTCATAATTAGCTGTCATTTGTTTTGGAAAAAGCTGAGTGGGCATTATTTGCACTATGGTGCAACTCACATACGTAACTGGCAATTTAATGCAATTGCTCATAGTTAAGATTAATTCACACACCATGCTATGCCAGTATTTGCTTTAACCAACATGTTGACTATTTTATTTATAATCCTAATCTATAAATCAATGGTTTGATATCAATATCAGGCTATTTCAAAGTGAAGCAAATTACATTAAGCAAGATTTAGCATGAGGTGTGAACACAACCTAAGTACTTTGACATTGGAAATATCTAGACACATTTTGCAAAAACAAAGTTGTTCATTTTAAGATGCCATTAGACTATCTTTGCTACATTACACTAACACAGCTTAGGGGTATGAATTACTATTGATTCTATTGATATAATTGTTCTAGGAAAAACAAAAGGAATTACAGGTAGTCCTTGACTTACCACCATTCATTTAGTGATCAAAGTTACAACAGGATTGAAAAAACTGACTTGCCCCACACCACATGATCAAAATTTGGGTGCTTGGAAACCAGTATTTTTTTATGATGGGTGCAGCATCACAGAGTCATGTGATTACCATTTGCAACCTTCCCAGCCGGCTTCTGACAAGCAAAGTTAATGGGATAAACCAGATTTGCTTAATGACCACCTGATTCACTTTATAACTGCAATGATTTGCTTAACCACCGTGGCAAAAAGGTCATAAAATGCAGTGCAACTCACTGAAAAACTGCCTGGCTTAGCAATGGAAATTTTGGGCCCAACTGTGGTTGTAAATCAAGAAGTACCTGTATTCCTCCACATCACATAATTTTTACATGAAGGATGTGCAATCTTCTCTAGATAGAACATCATATATGTATTATATATGTATAATACGGCAGCTCTCTTCAAGTTCCACTGAGACATGTGCATCTGTTATCTGCTAATTATAAACTGCCAATTAGCACAAAAAAAATGCTAGGAGTAACTGATATTAGCAACTGTATTATCACAATGCAATGCAACATGGTTATTTAGTACCACTCTACAGAAGTATGCCTCCTTCCTAGTTTTATCAGGGCTACGTTATTGAAGAAAGTTGTAGTTTACATAGACTTTCAGAAAAAATAGTAAATCAACTGATTATATTTGAGGGAGAACCACAATCAACACTGATAATGAACTTGAACACTCAGGTATTTTGAATATACACATTATTCCTTTTTGGGGTGGGCAACATTATGCAGAGTGCAGGAAAAAAATAAGCCAAAGAAATTAAAGGTACACAAATTTTGGGTCAAAATACTTTCCCCTATATTTTTGTGCATATTTTAGTAACACTTGACAATATTCTTCAATGTCCTAGCTCAAGTTTTTTAAAAATATCCCTGTTTGCTTTGGCTTTGATTCCTGACTGAAATTAAGCCAACTCTGTAAATACTCTAGCTTGGTACCTGTTCAAGTTCCACTGCTTAAAACATCAACAAACCAATGGAGGCTCCATCAAAACATTGTGCTAAAAAGTTATCAGCCCCTGCATGCAAGCTGCAGTTGGACACTGTCAGGCACACCAATGAACCGGAAACAAAGGGATATGCCCACTTGCTGAAGCGCCAGAAAAAAACTTTTAAAAATGGATGGAAACTAATCAAGGAGCGAACCAACCCAAAACTAAGGAGAAATTTCCTGACAAAACAATTAATCAGTGGAACAACTTGCCTTTAGAAGTTGTAGTGCTCCAACACTGGAGGGTTTTTAAAAAAGATTGGACAATCCTTTGAAATGGTATAGGATTTTTCCTGCTGGGGGGGGGGGGAGAGGGGTTCGGTTGGAAGACCTTCAAGGTCCCTTCTCCAACTCTGTTACTCTATAGAAAAAACACTCCACAGTATTGAAAGCACTCCACACCTCTAGAAATCATTGTTTTTGTTCTTTTTAATAAGAGAGACCTGCTGGAAGAGGCAATCAAAGTTGCACACAGAGAGTCTTCTTGCACCATAGTCTGAAACAGCTAAAGGAAAATATGAGAAGAGGCCATTCAGATATCACTTGGGGCACAGCAGGCGGTAAGGTAATACACTCATCCTGCCTGGGATTCAGCTGGAAAAGCAAGTAGCAAGCAAAAAAAAAAAAACCACCCACAACTGCACGTGCCCAACCATCAGCTGCCGCGCACAGGGAGAGGGAGCAGAATATTTTCCTACAGCCAAAAATGCAGGCATGCACACGCCTATTCGAGATTTGGAAGCGTTGGCTTATTTCAATGCAAATAATAAGCGGAATTACAGGGTCCCAAGAGTCGCTGCATTACCCGGGCTCCGGAATGGGACAACTCGCTGTAACCAACTCGTCACGGCCAACTGGAAGGGGAGGGAGGGGGTGTGTGTAAAACAACCCACTGCGTGGGAATTTAGCAATTCTATTTGAGTAAATTTCCAAAAAATATTTTAATTTTTGCCATTCGCATTTCATGCTGTCCCTCCTTTTGCATCCTTTTTTTAAAAAATTATTATCATGATTCCGTTCCACCACTGTATTTCTTAGATATGAGCGTCCCTTTTGTCCCGCGAGCGAGTTGTCCAAGCAGCAAGTTGGCCGTGGGAAGTTGTCATAGACACACACACAAAAACCCGGACCCCGTTTGGTTAATTTGCATTTCCTAGGAAAAATCGCTAAAGCTTGGATTAGGTAGCTCAGACACTCAGCCTGTCGATCAGAAAGGTCGGCGGTTCGAATCCCTAGTACAGGTCTCCTGCGTGAGAGCAGGGGGTTGGACTAGATGACCTCCAAGGTCCCTTCCAACTCTGTTACTGTTAAAAGTCCTCAAGAACCCATGCCAACATTCCCAAATCGGTCTTTTTTCTTTTTTTTTTGGTTAGATCTCCATCTCTGGGACTGGCTGCGCGCGTACACGTGTTTTACTCGATTTCCCAAGAATGCCAAGCCTTGCACGCGAGTTGCACGCCCGCCGCCCCTCCCTCCCCAAACCGCGCTTTCCAAAGCCGAAGCTCTCGCTGACAAACCCCCCCCCCCCCACTTCCAAGAGATGCGTGTTCGCAATTATTCCCCCCCCCTTAAAAAAAAGCAGAGCCACAGCCAAAAGCGCGGCGCCCGGGGTCGGTTCACACGTGCACTGGTGGGGGGCTGGAGTGGGGGGGGGGGTTTCCTCCTCACCTTGCGCGATGGCGATGGACTCGAAGCGGTGCAACTCCCTCAGCAGGCAGCTCCGCTCCGTCGAGTGGAGGCTGTAGATGAAGTCGCGGGCCCCCTGCGCCGTGTTGAGCGTCTCCATCGGCTCCTTCTTGGGGTGCGTGCCCAGCGGCCGCGGGGAGCCCAAGCAGGAGGCCGCGGCCGGCAACCACAGTCCGTCTTCTTCGGGCCGAGGGGCGCGTCGGAGGGCGCTGAGGCGCCGGCGGAGGAGCAGGAGGCAGCGGCAGCCGCCGAGACGAGACGCCCGCCCTGAGGAACCGGCCGAGCTCAAACGCAGCGCCAACCGGCAGCTCAGCCACGTCGGCGACGACATGCCGCCCGCCGGTTCGGCTACCGGCGCTGGGAAGGAGAAGGGCGGCCACGCCCGGCCGCGGGGAAACCGGTGCTCATGAGTCTGTTCCCGAGCTTTTACTTGGCCGCGCCCTGCCCGGCGGTCCCGGCGACTCAGAGCCCGAGGTCGGCTCCGGCCAGCCGCCGCATCTCCCCTCAGGCAGCAACCGCGGCAGCGAAGAACTCCGCCTCACAGCTCCCGCCTCGCCTGTCAGGCGGGACTGAAAGGAGGGAGGTGGCCGGCCGGCGCCACGCAGGCGCACTGGCTTCAGCTTGCCACTGGCCGTGGCCCCGCCCTCCCGCCTTCCAACCAATGGGGAGAGAGAGAAGCCTTCTCTTTTCGTCTCCACCTTCTTCCCGCCGCTTCTAATTAGATGCGGGGAAGGATGAGGTTCCAGCCACGCCCACCTCCCTGCAGATCACCCCCCCCCGCCCCGGTTTGCTTCCTTTGATTATCATAGTTGGCTGCAAAAATCCGGGTGGCCGTTGAGCGGCAGCCCAGAACTCCAATTCCTGGCTCAATCTTGGGGTGATCCGGATCTTTGCAACCCAAATCAGACAACCTTCCCACCACCAGTGCACCTTTCTCTCTTGCATGCTCCCTCTTGGGTGTGGTTCACCTTCACTCCTGCTGACTTCATGGAAACATCTGTATTATTTCGTTGGGAGCGGCCCAGATAATCTGCTAAAAATATAAAGGCAAAGTCTGCAAGCGGAGCTTGGTTCACACATAGGGCCATGTATGTACTATATACATGTACTGTAGGGGGCAGTGCTCAGCTCCGTTTGCAGGCCATGAAGCCAGCACACTCTCAAGACATTTCTGCGGGCATGTGGCCAGCATCACAGAGCCCTGTGATATTCCCACCAAAGTAGTGCCTATTTATCTACCCATATTTGCATGTTTTCCAACAGCTAGGTTGGCAGGAGCAAGGATCAGAGCTCACCCCATTGTGTGGCGCTTGGGTCTCGAACCTGGGCGGCTGGCTGACAGCCCAGTGTCTTAACCGCTAAGCCACCACACTGCCCACATGTAGGAGAGTGGTTTGTAATTTTTTTTTTCTTTCAGAAAGTTTTAATCTGGGAATGTACTAAAACAAGGTCTGTCTTTTTTCCTATCTCTTTAGGTTTTTGTTGTTGTTGTTAGTTGTGAAGTTGTGTCCAATCCATCGCGACCCCATGGATAACGCTCCTCCAGGCCTTCCTGTCCTCTACCATCCCTCGGAGTCCATTTAAGCTCATGCTACTACTTCAATGACTCCATCCAGCCACCTCGGTCTCTGTCGTCCCGTTCTTCTTTTGCCCTCAATCTTTTTTTTTTTTTAAGTTGTTCTAAATTAGTATCTTCTTAATACTATTACAAAGGGATAGTTTTTTGCTCTGTTGCAAACCTGGCTTTAATATGCTTTCCCCAATGAGGTATAGCTAAGCAATGTATCTCAGCCAAGCATTTTAATTGGTATAGCGTTCATATCTGCTTCTGTATTAGAAAATTTTTACAGCCATCTATCATTACGCCCCTTGGATAATAAGTTTTAAAATTCTGGGTTTTTAAAGTCATTGATTGTGTATGTAAGAGCCCACCCTGGTGTCCAATATGAGGAAAAGCAGAACAGAAATATTTTATAAATAAATAAGGCATCACTTATATGTATTATAGAATCATAGGGCTGGCGGGGACCTTGGAGGTCTTCTAGTCCAACCCCCTGATCAAGGCAGGAGACTTTATTCCATCCCAGACAAATGGCTATCCAATCTTTTTCTGAAGACATCCTTTAAGGGAGCACCCACAATTCCGCCTTCTTGATAGTAAAGTATGGAAGTGTGACTTGTATCTTCAAAGTGACACCGCTATGTGCTTCTCTCCATTATTTCAAGGATCTCCAACACAGGCCGTGGGAGAAATGGGCAAGCTCACATTTGTGTGAGTGGAGGGTGCTTTACACTCGTGTGCAAAGCTCTGCTCGCTTGTAAACTCCATTTCTGCACGAGGGCAGGTGCCACAACAGAAAAGGCTCTGTTTCAGGGCCCCACCGACTCAGACTCTGTAGCAAATGAGACCTTGAGTAGGCCTCTTCTGCCGAATCTAACAAGATGGGTAGATGCCATTGGATAGAGGCTGTCCCTCAAATACCCCAGATCCAAGCCATGAAGGGCTTTATAGGTAGCCACTAGCATCTTGAATTGTACCCAGAGGCAGACCAGCAACCAATGCAGCTTGTGGCGCAAAGGTGTCATGTGTGCTGAACATAATGGCCAAGGTTGTTGCATTTTTGGGTCAGTTGAAGCTTATAAAAACTCTTCAAGGACAGGCTCATGTAGACTGCATTGTCGTAATACAAGCAGGAGTTTGACAAAGGCATAAAGTGTCTGTAAGTCAGGCAAAAGTTATTAAAGGGCGTCAGCTTTTGTGAGCTGTAGCTCACGTCATCGGATCCATTAATCAGAAGCATCATTATTGCATCGGATGAACTGAGTTGCAGCTTGTGAAAGCAGCAGCTTTTTAATTAAATGTCTTAGCTGGAAAAGAGGCTACCAGACTCCTCCTGAGTTCATGAGCAAATGTTTCAGACAATAAGAGGCAACTAATTCCATACCACTGTTGATTGCTATGCTTGAATCCATCTAAAACAATCAACTGGGCCCTGCCTGCATTTCCATTCTTAAGGCCATTGCATAACCTAAATAGCAAAGCAAAATTAGGGAACTACAAGCAAGCTAGGAAGATGAACTAGGTCAGGGGTCTGCAACCTTAAACACTCAAAGAGCCATTTGGACCCATTTTCCCACAGAAAAGAAACCACTGGGAGCCACAAAACCTTTCCCGTACCTGACTATTTCTTGAGCGGCCACAAAACTAGCATATGTAGTTGAATTAAACATTCTGTTTTCTTCTGAAACTTTTCTTTTCTTGGATTTATCCATGGTTGGCCTACCAGGGGTTGAAAAGCTCAATAAATCGTGTGCCAGGTGGTTGTGACGCATATATTGAGTGACAAGTAGCCGCAGCAGAATGGTGAAAGAGCCACATGCGGCTCCAGAGCCGCAGGTTGCTGACCCCTGAACTAGGTCTACAGAATTTTAAGAATGCTTAGGACCCTGTTGGTTTCCTTGCTCTTGTGAAGCAGTTTAGTGATGGCTGAGCACATTCAGTAATTAAACATAGTCCTTGACTTACAATCATTTGTTTAGTGACCATTCGAACAAAGTTACATCAGCATTGAAAGGAGTCATTTATGACCTTTTTCACACTTATGACTGTTGTAGCATCTCCATGTTCATGTGATCAAAATTCAGATACTTGGCAACTGGTTCATATTTATGACAGTTGCAGTGCCCTGGGGTCCTGTTTTGCCACTTTCTGGCAAGCAAAGTCAGTGAGGAAGCCAGATTCACTTAACCGTATTACTAATTTAACAACCACAATGATTCACTTAACAACTGTGGCAGAAAGGTCGTAAAATGGGGCAAAACTCATTTAACAAATGCCTCCCTTAGCAACATAAATTTTGGGCTCAGTTGTGGTCATTAGTCGAGGACTATCTGTATTTGCCTTATTAAATAAGACTAACTTAACAACTGTCTCACTTAGCAATAGAAATGTTTGTCTCCACTGTAGTCGTAAGACAAGAACTATCGGTAGTTATAGCAAACTATCCGGTCTTGAGGGACATATGGATGGAATGTAACCTATGGAACTCCAAACAGAAAATTATTCCCATGTTGTGACATTTTGTTGCTGGTGCTGTTTATACAATAATATTTTATATCTGTTATCAGCTCACTGGATGTACAGCTAATCCTCACATAATGAGCAATTAGCAACTGTTTAAAGTTACAATGGACCCCCTAACAATGGTGAAATCCAAAAATTTTTACTACCGGTTCTGTGGGCATGGCTTGGTGGGCATGGCAGGGGAAGGATACTGCAAAATCCCCATTCCCACCCCACTCGGGGGCCAGCCAGAGGTAGTATTTGCTGGTTCTCCGAACTACTCAAAATTTCCGCTACCAATTCTCCAGAACCTGCTGGATTTCACCCCTGCCCCAAAAGTACTTATGACTCAGATTTGAACTTTCAAGAGCTGTCCTTGTTCCCACAGCAATGTGACCGTATTTGGGGTGTTTAGCAATTGACCCTCGTTTATTTCCATTTGCAGTTTTTCATAAGCAATTTAGGATATTTTTTTGTCCAAAATGGTATGGTAGTGTTTATTTCTGATTTCTGGCAAACAACGGGTTTGTTCTGTTTGTGTCGTGACTGTTTCTTTAAAGTTTTGCATCCATTTTATTATGCATTTTTTTTATTTGTTCTGACTCCATGACCTATACGAGTAAGAGTTTATATACGGTATGTAGATTTTTCTCTCTCTCTAAGTAGTCAAGTATAGGATTACACTTTCAGCTTTTCTGAGACTCTCTGAAGCATTTAAAATGAGCAAGTGAATAATGTATAGGACATTACTCCTTGTCAGTCTCTGGGAATTTTTTTTTTTAAGAGCATGTAGTCAAGTTATTAAAGCAACTGGAAATAGAAATTCCATCAGAAAACCCAGCAAGTACTAGAGAACACATCAATAGCACGGCTGCTTTGTTTAAAAGGTCATTTGTATTTTGTTCAGCGGGACCTGAAATATGAAGAGGTACACGTTTCCACATTTTCTCTTGGCAATGTATATTATTCTATATTAAACAATTAAACAATTAAATTTATTTATTTATTTATTTATTTATTAGATTTTTATACCGCCCCCTCTCCCGAAGGACTCGGGGCGGTGCACAGCCAAAGTTAAAAAACATACAATATAAACAATTAAAATACGTTTAAAACAGAATTAAATCTAAAATGGCTCCCCAATTTAAAATGCCTTACCCATACCCCTATAAAAAGACGAATTTAAAATTTAAAAATTTAAAATTTCCACATTTAAAAAGGGGGAAGATTTAGGCCAGGCCAGCTTGATAAAATAGAAAAGTCTTAAGCGCGCGGCGGAAGGTGCGCAGATCCGGGATCCTACGTATCTCCGGGGGGAGCTCGTTCCAAATCGTAGGTGCCCCCACAGAGAAGGCTCTCCCCCTAGGGGCCGACAGCCGACATTGTTTGGCCGACGGCACCCGGAGGAGCCCCTCTCTATGGGAGCGTACTGGCCGGTGGGAGGCTATTTGTGGTAGCAGGCGGTCCCGTAAATAACCAGGTCCTAAGCCATGGAGCGCTTTAAAGGTGATAACCAGAACCTTGAAGCGCACTCGGAAGACCACCGGGAGCCAGTGCATTTAAATTATATATTTATACCCAATACTGTAACAGAAATACTCTGGTTTAATTGACTTCTAGATTAATATATAGGTAATCCTCCACTTACACCAATTCATTTAGTGACCATTCATTGTTTCAACAACACTGAAAAAAGTGACTTACAGTATGACCGTTTTTCACACTTACGACCATTGCAATATCCTTAGGGTTGCCTGATCAAAATTTAGATGCCTGGCAACTGGTTCATACTTATGACCGTTGCTGTGTCCCAAGGTCATGTGATTCCGTTTTGCAACCTTCTGACAACCAAAGTCAATGGGGAAGCCAGGTTCACTTAACAATCGGGTTACTAACTTAACCACTGCAGTGATTCACTTAACAGCTGAAGCAAGCAAGGTCATAAAATGGGGCAAAATTCAGTTAACAAATGTCTCACTGAATAACAGACATTTTAGGGTCAATTATGGTCATAAATCAAGGACTGCCTGTACTTAATAATACTTTTTGTTCTAAATGGAGGAAGCAGTCTCATATGTTCACAGAAGTTGACTTCCATTTCTTTTTGCTAGTAATACATACCTGGAACGCTTCACAGAAGTGGCCTCTCTTACAGATAGTCCTCGATTTACGGCCATGCTTGACCCCAACATTTCTATTGTTAATTGAGACATTTGTTAAGTGAGCTTTGCCCCATTTTCTGACCTTTTGTTGTGGTCCGCTCGCAGCCTGCGGAGCTGGCAGTGGAGTCGGACAGTGATGAGGCTGAGGAAGAACATGGGCCAATCCTGGAGGCTGGGGAAGGCCTGGATGAGGGCTCTGCGTCGGAGGCAGAGATGGGTCCAGGGCCATCGGGGAGTGATGTGCGGACTTCGGAGCCTCCAGAGGCTGACAGTAGAGAGGCAGAGGAACAGGAGGAGCCTGTTCCTAGTGCACGTATGAGAAGAGCTGCCAGAAGGCAGGAGCAGATAAAGCAAAGAGGACGACTCAGGAATAGGGCCAAGAGATGATTGGCCCCTCCCAACGGCTCTTGGCCTCTTTGCTGGAAAACAATGTTGAGAGATTTGCTTCTTGTTTCACTGTATTCATTTCTTATTGCTATCTTCCGCTTCTGAACTTTTGCCAAGAAAAGCCTTTGGCAGTTTGCCTAATTATATCAAGGTCGGTGATAAACTGTGGAATGGTGTTTTGAAGAATTTGCTTTAATTTAGTTTGGATTACGCTGAGAATGAGTTAATTCTCAGCTGTTCTAATAAAGTCTGTTTGTTTTCAAACTGTTTACATTTAATACTAACTACTTGGGCCTGGGTCACAACACCTTTCTTGCACTGTTGTTAAGTGAATCACTGCAGTTGGTAAGTTAGTCACCTGGTTGTTAAGTGAACTTGGCTTCCCCATTGACTTTGCTTGTCAGAAGGTCACAAAAGGGAATCATATGACCCTGGGACACTGCAACCGTCATAAAATATGAACCTGTTGCCAAGCATCTGAATTTTGATCACATGACCAGGGGGATGCTGCAAAGTTCGTAAGCGCGAAAAAGGTCATAAGTGATTTCTTTCAAAGCTGCAGTAACTTCGTTTGAATGGTCACTAAATAAATGATTGTGAGTCAAGGACTATGTTTAATTATTGAAAGTACTCAGCGATCACTAAACTGCTTTCACGAGAGCAAAGAAACCAACAGGGTCCTAAGCACTTTTTTAATCTCTGTAGACCCTATTCATCTTGTTGTGGCCCGCCAGCCGCCTGCATGGATTGTTGCTGATCCCGACGACGAGGAGGCTGGTGTGGTGCTGCGCCAGCAGCCTGTGCAGCCGGCGCTTGAGTCGGACAGCAAGGAGGCCGAAGAAGATGTGGTGACAGAGGCAGGGATTCAGTCAGGGCCTTCAGAACCTCCAGAGGCTCCTTTAAGTGAAGAGGAGGAGTCTCTTCTCAATGAACGGGCATGCAGAGCTGCCAAAAGGCAGGAGTGGTTCCTCAGGAGGAGGTCTCCTCGAGAGTAAGGCTTGGGGCTAATTGGCCACGCCCTTAGCCTATTTAAGAAAGAACGCAGCTTGTAACAAGCTGCAGGAAACAACTTCAGTTTGCTAATCATCACGTTGGGATGTCTCTGCAACCTTGCTTCTGGGCTTTCTGCCAACTCCAGTAAGACTCTGACTATCTTATCTCTGGAATTCTGGCAGGCTGTTAAGAACGCTTATTAACAGCCGGCATTTGCTAAAACTGCGTTATTTGAGTAAACTAAGTTTTGTTCAGAGTTTGTGTGTGCTGTGTTCTTTGGGATCCATAGCTGGGGCAGAACACATCTTCCTAGCTTGCTTGTAGTTCCCTAGTTTTGCGTTGCCACTGCCATTTAGGTTATGCAATGGCTTTAAGAGTGAACATGATAGGCAGAGCCCAGTTGATTGTTTTGGATGGATACAAGCATAGCAATCAACAGTGATATGGAATTAGTTTCCTCTTACTGTCTGAAACATTTGCTCATGAAATCAGAAAGAATCTGGTAGCTTCTTTTCCAGCTAAGCTATTTAATTAAAAAGCTTCTGCTTTCACTTTGGTTTCCCAGATGGTTTCCCAGATGGTGATCGTCCCTACAGGTGGTCCTTGACCTACAACTATTTGTGTAGTGACCATTCAAAGTCACAGCACTGGGAAAAAAATTACTTATGACTAGTCTTTCCACTGAACAAGCAATGCGGCCTCCCCATGTATTTTTGACAGTTGCGGTGTCCTGGGATCATGAGATCACAATTTGCCACCTTCCCAGCTGGTTTCTGCAAGCAAAATCAAGTTGGGACAAGTTGAGTTTTCTTAACGACTGCGTGATTCACTTAACAGCTGCAGTGATTTGTTTAACAACTGTGTCAAAAAAGGTCGTAAAATTGGAAGTGACTCATTTAACGTTCACCTTGTTTAGCAGTGGAAATTCTGGTTCCCATTGGGGGTCATAAGTTGAGGACTACCTGTAGAATTATTCTAACAGCTTTAACAAGCTATATGTAAATGAAGACTCAATCATCCAGGCCAAAAGCACTTAAAAAGGTTAAATCATGGCAATTGGACCAAAGTTTATTAAACTGGGGTGTTTCATTCCTCATCCGAGGAACTTCTTCAGTCAAAATGAAAAAAATAAGTTAGGCAGTTGGTATGACAAGAATTAGTACATTCCAGTGACTCTGACTCTCTGCCTAATTTACATTTTTCATTTTGACTGAAGAAACTAAATGAAAAATTTAAGTTAAGCAGGGAGTCAGAAACTTGTTGGAATGTACTGACTCTTGCCATACCAACTTCCTAGCTTAAACTTTTCATTTTGATTGAAGTTACTTGGATGAGTAACAAAAAGTCTCAGTTTAATAAACTTTGGTCCAGTTGCCATTATTTAACCTTTTTAGATATTAACAGACTATAGGAACATTAGATTTTAGATCCAGAACAGAGGTTCTTAATCCAGAGTTATGCAATTTTGGTTCTTGTCAGCCCTTTGAAGAAGAACAGGTCAGGAAACAGACAGCAAAAGAAATCCATAGGAATTAGTCAGACTCCTGACAACTGGACAGCATTTTTATGTTTCTCTCTCCTCTATCCAGGTGAGGTTTTTTGTTCACCTGCTCCTATTTTTCTGGGCTAAGCTGATGTTTTTGTGATGGTGCTGCAAACTTTAGTCATCTCAGTACCTTTCTACAGTTGCTGCTGTAATACGGAATTTCTTTGTTGATTCCTATTTCTATAGTTCCTGGTCTATAGATTCCTATTTCTTTTTCATGTGATTCAAATTTTAAATGTAATTAATTAGCTTAAAAATTTAATAATTAAAAACAAGGTCAAGTACAGAGAGCACAGGGAGAATCTGGAAATCTGTTAATAAGAATTTGCTATGCAAACATTATTTCCTTTCTAACTTTTCTGTATTATTCAGGACAGAATTATTCAGTAACTGATTCTTAGAGCTTATTGGTTTTTTCAGAGATTTCACCCAATAAAACAGAACAACAAAATAACAAAGTTGGAAGGGACCTTTTCCTATTTGAGCCCCTGCTCAAATAGGAAAAAATGGCTGTCTAATCTCTTCTTAAAAGTCTCCAGTGATGGAGCACCCACAAGTTCTGAAGGCAAGCCGTTCCTCTGGTTAATTGTTCTCACTGTTAGGAAGTTTCTCCTTAGTTCTAGGTTGCTTCTCTCTCCCTGATTAGTTTCAATCCATTACTTCTTGTCCTGCCTTCATAAATGTCACTGTAATAGGAAACTATATTTATTTATGTGAATTAAATCTGCCACCTAGTGGCAAGCAAGGAAGAAAAAAACAAGGGCACTTGAATTATGTAAATTATTTACAATATGATTATGGAAACTCATTATTTGCTTTTGTTTGCTTTTTGTGTCTTACACAATTGTTCTATGCACAAGTCCTAAGTCTACATAGTTGACAGCCTCTAATAACAAGATAAAAACACATAAAATAAAGTAAACAGAACAATTAATCAATGGAATGACTTTGTCTCCAGAAGTTGTGGGTGCTCCAACATTGGAGATTTTTTTTTTTTGATTTTAAAAGACAAACTTTATTAGATTTAAAAAGATAAAATTATATATAATATTCACAACCTTAAAATACAATCAATGGTGCTAATCACAACAAACAAACTATGTATATGTGGTAAATATAAGTACAAATGTACACAGTGACTTATTTCCTTTTTTTATCTTGATGACAGTGTATAATTATTACTTTTAATTTGTTACTAAATTTTAACTTTACCTTCTTTTCCATTGGTTTATCCACTCATACCAACTTTCCCAATGGAAATGGATAGACTAACGTTGAAATTGAAAGATAAGGAAGACTCACAGTATTTCAAGGTATGGGAACATTGGAGATTTTTAAGAAGAGATTGGACAAACATTTGTTCGAATGGTATAGGGTCATGATGGCAAAGCGATGACATGCATGCCAGAGGTGGCACTCAGAGCCCTCTCTGTGGGCACGTGTGCCATCGCCAGCTGGCTTCCAGTGTGCACATGCATGCCGGCCAGCTGATCTTTGTGGGCGCCAGAGAAGGGGTGGGTTCTAAACTTTTTTACTACCGGTTCTGTGGGCGTGGCTTATTTTGTGGGTGTGGCTTGGAGGTCATGTGACTAGGTGGGCGTGGCTAGCTGGTCAGAGTCATTTCTGGAAGGTCCTCGCACTTACGACCAGTCCTCGCACTTACGACCCAACTCATTTGTTTGCTTTTAACACTGATCAGCTGTAGGACGGCCCTTTGAAACCCCGCGGCAAGAGTTTAAACAGTTTTTTTTCCCTCTAGTCATCAGCTGGGATTCAGGAGGCAGCAATAGATTGGGGGTGGGACCAAATAAAAGGTAAGAATAACGTGGGTGGGGGGGTGGGAGGGCGGGGGGGGGGAGAACCGGTTCGGTGACGTCATATCATCACCGCTACCGGCTCGGCCGAACCGGACTGAACCGGGAGGAACCCACCACTGGTTGGACTAGAAGACCTCCAAAGTCTCTTCCAACTCTATTCTGTTAAAATAAACACTCCAAATGGGAGCCGATTCCTGAGAATAAGAATGTGAAACACTAAGATGGCTATATAAGGAAAGAAAAGAAGAACTGCTGACAAGCATCCAAACTTTGATCATGTGACCATTGGGCTCCGGCAGTGGTCATAAATATGAAACACGGTCATAAGTCACTTTTTAGATGCCATTGTAGCTTTGAATGGTTGTACGTTGAGGTCTATTTTTACATGATTTTGCTAACGCAAGTTGGATATTATTAGAACTGTCCAATCATGGACTTTTGTTTATCTTGGCAATTGAGTAGATATTCAGGTAAGTATCCAAGACACATCCTATTCCCAAATCAGTCTTATTGATCTACACTGAAATGACTCCAGTTTGTATTTTCACATTTATTGGCATGTACCCAAGATGAGAGAACACTTTTTCTGCTCACAAATCTTTCCCAAACTTCATTTCGATTTTTCATCCTTACCAAATATGAATAAATTTCTTAAGATAATACTCTGTTATTAATGTCACCATGAGTCAGCAGCTTTGACTGAACGGAACAGTGATTCCTATAATTATAGTTCATTTCCAGACAGCTAGATGTCCTGATTCATAGAAGTATGCGCCCTTAAAACTAGATATGCTCATTATTCAAAGATTCACAAATCTGAGAAGAAACAAAATCATTTCTTTAAATTATAGTGAAATCCAGAGTGTTTCCAGATGGTTGAGATATCTTCTTGTTGCTAAACCGGAAACAAAAACAATGAATAAAACTGGATATATGCACAGATGGGTACAAGATATTTTGAAGAGGATTTGAATCTCAACCAACAAATGCCCTGTCTTACACATTGGCAAAATGAATCAGAACACAAAATACAAGCTAAGTGGACATGACCTTATAGATGACCCTCACTCTGTCAAGGACCTTGGAGTACTCATATCAAATGATCTAAGTGCCAAAGCCCACTGTAACAACATCGCCAAAAAGTCATTAAAAGGGTTGTAAACCTAATCTTGCGTAGCTTCTTCTCCGGTAATATTACACTACTAACCAGAGCATAGAAAACATTTGCTAGACCAATTCTCGAATACAGCTTGTCTGTCTGGAACCTGCACTACATATTGGACATTAATACAATTGAGCGCGTCCAGAAATATTGCACAAGAAGAGTCCTCCACTCCTCTGCTCGTAACAAAATAACTTATGCCACCAGACTTGAAATTCTGGGTTTAGAAAATTTAGAACTACGCCGCCTTCGGTATGACCTAAGCATAGCTCATAAAATCATCTGCTACAATGTCCTACCTGTCAATGACTATTTCAGCTTCAACCACAACAATACACGAGCACACAATAGATACAAACTTAAAAGTGAACTGCTCCAAACTCGATTGCAGAAAATACGACTTCAGCAACAGAGTGGTCAATGCCTGGAATGCACTACCTGACTGTAGTTTCTTTCCCAAACCCCCCAAAACTTTAACCTTAAACTGTCTACTAGATAATATATATAACCATGAATTGAATACATAAAATGAATACAATTAACAGAAACATTAGGAATGCACTACCTGACTGTAGTTTCTTTCCCAAACCCCCAAAACTTTAACCTTAAACTGTCTATTAGATAATATATATAACCATGAATTGAATACATAAAATGAATACAATTAACAGAAACATTAGGACAGGGACGGTAGGCACGCTGGTGCGCTTATGCACGCCCCTTACAGACCTCTTAGGAATGGGGTGATTCCATTCCTAATGGGATTCCACCCCATTCCTAAGAGGTCTGTAAGGGGCGTGCATAAGCGCACCAGCGTGCCTACCGTCCCTGTCCTAATGTTTCTGTTAATTGTATTCATTTTATGTATTCAATTCATGGTTATATATATTATCTAATAGGTATTCAACAAAATAAATAAATAAATAAAATGAATGAGCGTTCCATGTATCATAGTTAGAAGAAGAGGAGATGATGGGAGGTACCTAATTATTAGGTTTACCGAAACTGTTCTGAAAGCCAAGTGACATTTGGGCAGTCCGGATCACAACAAATATAGCCTTCCAAGGCATTTTCTTGGCTCATCATACTTTCTAAGTGCTGAGAACTTCATCTAATAAGGCCAAAGGAGTGAAGGTCTCGGAGATGCAGAAGCTGGGAGATGGAAATCTTTCTTGAAAGAGGAAGGTGTGGTGGCAGGCAGTGCTCTTTGGGGATTTCTGCTGCTCTCAGACTTCCTGGTGCTGTGTTTTCTTGGGTGGCTCCTGAGTCTTGGGAAAGGGGCCGCAGAGAAGTGAGCTTGGCTAGGGGAAGTGGGCTAGGAGTCTGGGACTGCCCTTAGGGAGGCAAGGGAGGCTAGTCTGGCTGCCCCACCATGAAAGTTTCTGCCTTTTAAGCAAATTTCTTAGTTGGACAGAGGCCAGGAGTGAAATGCTACTGGATTGGGGCGGTTTGCCCAAACCGATAGTGAAAATGCTATTGGTTCGCCCGAACTGGTAGTAAAAAAAAATGCTTTAAAAAGTTTTTTAAAAAAAGTTCTGACAATCACGTGGCACAGCTGATCCTTGGAACTTCCCCCCCCTTTTTTTTAAAGCATTTTTTTACTACCGGTTCAGGCAATAGGTAGTAAAAACATGCTTTAAAAAAGTTTTAAAAAAGGTACCGACAATCAGCTGTGCCGCACAATCATTGGAACTTTTTTTTTTACTTTTTGAAGCATTTTTTACTACCTATTGCCCGAACTGCTATTTTTGTGTAAAGTGTGATAGTTTGTTTTTGAGCTCTCTGTGAGGGGCCATTTTGTGTGAAGTCCAGCTGCTTTTGCATTGTGTGTGAGTCAGTTGTGTAGCTTTTGTGTTACTTTTGTGTAAAGTGTGATAGTTGGTTTTCCCGGTCACATGACCACAAGCCACGCCCTCCCAGTCACATGACCACCAAGCCACATCCACCAAGCCACACCCACAGAACCAGTAGAGAAAATTTTTAAATTTCACCACTGAAAGAGGCTAACTACTTTTTGAAATGTTCAGCAAAGAGTGAGAGAGGTGGTGAGCAAGTAAGGAAGAAGAAAGATCTCTGTGCAGGAGGGAGGGAGGGAGGAAGAAGATAAGGAAGGAGAAAGAAAGGGAAGGAGGGAAGGAGAGAGGAAGGAAGGAAGGAAGGAAGGAAAAGGTTCAGCTAACAAAAACAGAAGATATGCAAAAACAAAGCAGAAAAAGAGGGGAAGAGAGATTGGTGAGGAAAGTGGAAAAAAGGTATAATTTAGATGGAAGTTCCAGACTGTTATCATCTTACATATGCTCTTGAAAAAAAAATTATAAAACACTCTAGTGATATAAATGTTCTGGTTAATAAAAAACATTGCCAGCCAAGCAACCAAAGTAACATGCTACTTTCACTACTTTGCCTTGGAGTAAAGTTTTGAAATTATAATTTGTTTAATGACTTATCATGATACTCTTCATTTTCGATCCACTAGAAATTTTTTATTAAGATGCTTCAGTGTTGTGGCTGCTGTATTGATGAACTAGTTCTCGTGGGACGCTTGTGATAATTTGAGCATCTTAAGGTTCTTGTTTTTCTATTCCTTTGTTGGCCTTCAAATTCTTTATTTTGATTTTGATTTTTTCACTTTTTTTTAAAAAAAAATATCCTTTTAATTAGAAAAAAAAGATGGTAAGTGGGCATGCTAGAAAGCAAAGAACAAGTGTTCAGCATAATTGTTATTCACAAAAGTGGTTCTGGGCCAACAGACATTCCTGGAAAATAAATGTTGGTTGGCAGCAAACCATGTTTTGTTTGGAAATGTGCCTGCTTGTCAGAAAAAGTAAGAAATAGAAGTTGGAATATCATCAAGCGCTAGAAAGGGTGGCAGAGTAACCATTTGCTTTCTGACCTGGCCACGGCTATCATAGCAACCATTTCTGAATAGGCACTACTGCCCAATGGCAGCCATTTTGTGAGTGGGTCCACATGCTCTCAAAATTCCAGATTTATTCATTGGCGTCATAAAGGATGTTTATATAGTGAAAACATTTGACATTCTGCTTCTTATAAGAAGTTCACTGCCCCGCTGCGAACCGGTAGTAAAGGTAAGTAGAACCCACCCCTATGACAACATTCGAACAAACTATTTTATGGGCTCCATATCAACCTGGGATTGCCATGCCCGCTGCCAAAATCATGTCTTCAGAGCCTTTCAGAAGAATTTCAAGGTTGGGATCAGTCTTATCTTTGTGAGGATAGTGTTCCACAGGGAGGGAGCCATCATTCTTGTGATCACTCTGAGCCATCACTCTGCAGACACAATTTTATTTCTATATCCTTGGATTCCACAGAGATGCCAAAACATTATCAGAAGATGAAACAGTGGGCATTTGCCAGTCTTTAGTTAGAAGGCATAATGGTTTGTGGGAAAGACCTTAGGAGACTGGGTGAAGAGACGCTGCCAAGGGAACAGACAGAGACAGCACAGTCCTCGGTTAGATAAAAGGTTCCCTCTTCCCTACTTTCATTTAGGCAAGAAAAACAAAATGCACAGATACAGTATATGTGGTACCTCGCTCAGTAGTAGTAACTGTGAGAGGGATCTTGGGAGTCCTAGTGGACAATCACTTAAATATGAGCCAGCAGTGTGCTGCAGCTGCCAAAAAAGCCAACGCAGTTCTAGGCTGCATAAACAGAGGGATAGAATCAAGATCACATGAAGTGTTAATACAGCTTTATAATGCCTTGGTAAGGCCATTCTTGGAATACTGCATCCAGTTTTGGTCACCACGATGTAAAAAAGATGTGGAGACTCTAGAAAGAGTGCAGAGAAGAGCAACAAAGATGATTAGGGGCCTGGAGGCTAAAACATATGAAGAACGGTTGCAGGAACTGGGTCAGTGATGAGTTGTCCTCAGTTTGGACCGGTTCTATAGAACTGGTAGTAAAACCGGCGGGAGGCTCCACCCACTGATCTGGACGTCATCAAAAGCAATCTGTGCATGCGCAAGAGCGCACGCGCGGGCACGATGCGAACCGATAGTAAAGGTAAGTAGAACCCACCCCTGAACAGGGTATGTCTAGCTTAATGAAAAGAAGGACCAGGGGTGACATGATAGCAGTGTTCCAATATCTCAGGGGCTGCCACAAACAAGAGGAGTCAAGCTATTCTCCAAAGCACCTGAGGGCAGGACAAGAAGCAATGGGTGGAAACTAATCAAGGAGAGAAGAAACCTACAACTAAGGAGAAATTTCCTGAGAGTTAGAACAATTAATCAGTCGAACAACTTGCTTCCAGAAGTTGTGAATGCTCCAACACTGGAAGTTTTTAAGAAGATGTTGGATAACCATTTTTCTGAAGTGGTGTAGGGTTTCCTGCCTAAGCAGGGGGTTGGACTAGAAGACCTCCAAGGTCCCTTCCAACTCTGTTATTCTAAATTCTTCTTGGGCTGTAAAGGAGATGGCTGAGGGGAGAATTACACTTTCATACTTGCAAGACTCTTGTCAGTGTAGCCTTACAGTACTGTAAGACAGTGGTGGGATTCAGCCAGTTCGCACCAGTTCTATAGAACCAGTAGCTAATTTTTTGTGTAGTTTGGCGAATCAGCTGAATAGCGTCCATTTCAATCCCTCTGGCCTGTGGTGCCTCGGCCTGGTCCACCTGGAGAGGGTGCTGAAGCAAGTGGGTGTCCTGCCTGCAGTGCCCATGCCGGCTGCCCCTTCCCGGCCAGAGCTGGAATGCCGCTGCGTTTAAGTGCCAATAGATGTCAGCCTTCCCTCCGGCAGGCCTGGGCAACTGCTGGATAGGGATGGGCCCGTTTTAGCACCTGGCGCCCACATGCCCTCACTTCCCCCAAGCATTTGCCTACCTGATTTCCAGCTCCGTTACGTTTCTCCGTCACGTTTCTTGCCATCATGTGCAGGGAAACAAATGTTTGTGGGACTAAAAAATCAATCAATTCCAACTTCTTGCAAAAAAAAAAAAAAAAAAGATCTCGTGAAGTTGGAATTGATTGACCTGACCCTGGGCGAACTGGTTGTTAAATTATTTGAATCTCATCCCTGCGGTAAGATAGAAATAGCTTCTCTGGTTATGGTTCGTGTCTAATATACCCTGCCAACAAAAGAGTATTTCTCTGACTAACTGTGGTAGGACAGATCTCTCGTGGGGTGGAGAAAGGTGGCACGGAGTACTCTTGCTGATTAAACATCTGACAAATCATAGCATCATAGGGCTGAAAGGGATATTGGAGGTCTTCTAGTCCAACCCCTGTCCAAGTCAGGTATGAATGGACCTACCGTATTTTTCGGAGTATAAGATGCACCTTTTTCTCACCTAAAAGGGGGTGAAAATTTAGGTGCGTCTTATACACCGAATGTAGCCCTTCCCATCCACTGGCCCCCACCCTTTGGCCTCTACTTCCCAGCAGTTACCTCCTTGCAGCAAGCAGCAAGAAAAAACAGCTCCTTTCAGCTTCAGCACAGCCTAATTAGCACAAGTTGATTGGATCGGCCTTCCGACTCTCAGCTGTTTTGTTCTCAGCTGTTTTGCGTGGGCCTCTGCTGCTTGCTGCAAGAAGGTAAATTGCTAGAGCAGATTTTTTTTCCCCCTTGTGCTAATCAAGCTATGCTGAAAACAAAAATGAAAGTAAAGCAAGCTGTTTGCTGCAAGGAGGCAAAATTGCTCAGAGATAGAGGCAGAGGGAGATTTCTTTTTCTTGTTTTCGTCACCAAAAATGGTAGGTGCGTTTTATAGTCTGGTGTGTCTTATACTCCGAAAAATACAGTAAGTGGTTATACACTGTTTTCCCATAGGCAAGAACTTCCCAATTTGCTATACAAAAAAGAAACAGAGAGACATCTGTACTGATTTCTGAGAAAATAGGAGCACCAAGAAGGTGTACAAAGTTCCAGTTAGGTTGTGATTCACACAATGGACAATAGTCACTACATGCTGAGCAAAGAGCTCTGAGGGACTTTGCTAAGACCAGGCTGACTAGATGCGATGGAAAATGAAACTGGAACTCCTGTTCCTTTTTATTGTGGTGCAACAAATCACAACACAATTTGCGCTCCTGTGCCAAAATCCCAGGGTAATTTCTAAACAGGGCGTGTCTTCTAGACTTTGTTTTGGAACCATGGCAACTTTAAGATGTGTGAACATCAACTCCTGGAATTCTCCAGCCAGTGGGAATTTCCAAATATGCTGCCCAGCTTCAAAGATGAGAAGTTTTTTTAATTGTGTGCATTTGCTTGTAATTTTACCAGCTTGATATTTACATGCACTCTCAGATGTGCATGTAATGTGTGAATTCATGTAAACAAGAGTTGCACTCGTTTACCACAAACAACCGTGCAAGACATTCTCTGTATTGTCTATAATTGGAAAAGACAAGACTTCTAATTTGTAAGACAATCTAGATGCTGAATAAGAGTTCTGGTTGGATAACAGCTGGTTGAAGCTGTGTTTAACTACATGCTATGCCATTGTGTGCTTGATGTTGATCCAACCACAAGTGGCAAATTCACACTGCACATTAAGGCACAACAATATCAAACACTCTGGTTACATTGATTGTGTAATGTTCCATTACTGTCCGCTGCCATTCTATGCTTTTAAGTTATTTTTATTTACTTGTGTTTTACTTTGCTCCTATTTGTTTGAACTATTAGTAGCCCAGAGTCATGCAGATGAGATGGGCAATATGAACTGGCTAATTAATAAAGAAAATTAAACTGACCAACTCTACTGACTTGAGAATACTGATTTGAGATAATATGTACATGTATATGCATATGTAAATGTACAGGTAGTCAATTTAAAATAGTTCATTTAGTGACCAAAGTTATGACACTGAAAAAAGTGACCTATGATAATTTTTCACATTTATGACCATTGCACCATCCACATGGTCACGTGATTTAAAATCAGATGCTTGACAAACGGTTCATACTCATGAAGGTTGAAGTGTCCCAGGATCATGTGATCATATTTTATGATCTTCTAACAAGCAAAGTCAACGGGGAGGCCAGTTTCACTTAACAACAGTGTTAGTAATTTAACAACTGCAATGATTCCCTTAACAAATGTGGCAAGAAAAGTCATAAAATGGGGCAAAATTCACTTAACAACATAAATAATCAAGGAGAGAAGCAACTTAGAACTAAGGAGAAATTTCCTGAGAATTAGAACAATTAATCAGTGGAACAATTTGCCTCCAGAAGTTGTGAATGCTCCAACAATGGAAGTTTTTTAGAAGAGATTGGATAACCATTTGTCTGAAGTGGTGTAAGGGGTTTCCTGCCTAAGAAGGGGGTTGGACTAGAAGACCTCCAAGGTCCCTTCCAACTCTGTTATTCTATTCTATTCTAAATTCTGGGCTGAATTATGGTTGCAAGTTGAAGACTACATATATACATACATATATACATATGCCCCATTACATACATACATATACAGATATACAGATATATATATATACACACATATAGAGATATATAAATATACATGTGTGTATGTAATGGGATATATGCATACATACATACATACATACATACATACATACATACACTCGATTCTGGGCTTTTTTCTTTTCTAACAGCTAGCAAGCTCTTCCTGCTAGGTGGGAGACCTATATAGATCTATTTCTAGCTCGTTTGCTTTCATCAGTAGGCCACACCCATATCTTATGTATCCTCCCTGTAAAGGTATAGTATCTATTTTCTTATGTTTTCGTAGAGTTTATGTGTGTTTTTCTTCTAGCCAGGTTAGAAGAAAAACCTGGTTTTACTTCTAACCAGGTTTTTGTGCACGGAGCCGAAAACACCAGGCGTATTCGGGTCTTCTCCCGTGTAAAAGTGCTCTCAATCTTACACAGAAGACCCGAATACACCAAGACTTGCATTCTTGTACCGGTGAAAATCTACGAAAACATCTATATATATGTATGTATGTATGTATGTATGTATGTATGTATGTATGTATGTATGCATGTATGTATGTACTATATACCTAATGGGCAGTCCCATTAGGCTTCTTTCCAGGTGCCTTGGAGATTCACAGAAGGAAACCTACCACTCCAGCGCCCATTGTTGCCTTGGAAATGGAACGGGGGGAAGCGACACAGCACCTCCACCTCCAGAGTAACCCTAAAGTCCCTTGAATAAGTGAGGAAAGCTTTCAACACGGGTTCAGGTCGGAGCATGCGCAGCCACAGCCGGAACGAGAAGGAAAACAACAACTGAATAATATTCTGTCATTCTGAAAATGAACATCCCCCTCGCTCCTCCTCCTCTCCTCTCCTCCCTCCCTCCCACTTGGGAAGGGGCGGGGCCTATGTTTGTGACGGACGACGTCGAGGCCCCGCCCACCCCCCCACTCGCACCGCAGGGCGTCTCTCGGACGCCGCCGGCGACGTCATTCGCGCCGCAGCCGCAGGTGGCGCGCGCTGGCTGGTCGGCGCGCGTGAGGCGGAGGAGGCGGAGGAGGAAGGAGGAGGAGAGGAGCCGGGCGCAATGGCGGCGCCGGCCACCCCACGCGCAGTGGCGACCACGCGGGTGGGATCCCACGCGGCTGGCGGGGCCGCCGAAGCCAGCAGCAGCGGCCGCTAGAAGCAGCCTCGTCGCCGCCGCCGCCGCCGCCACCACCGCCGTCATCCCCTTTCTCTACCTCTTCCCCGCCAGCCGCCCAGAGACGGACAGGAGGCGGCGGGGACTCGGGGATGGCGGCCCCGGGCCCCCTTCAGCCGCCGCCAGAGCTGCTGGGCCCGCGGCTCCGGGTCGCCGCGGAGGTGATGCTGCGGGTGCCCACCCTCTTCCTCATCGACACCATCTTCAACTCGCCCCCGGTCTTCCCCGGGGACTCCTTCTGGATCGGCTTCCTGGGAGGGCTCCTGCGGCTGCTGGGTGAGCGAGCTCCTCTCCGGCCCGGCTTCCTGGAAGGGGTGGTGGGGAGGAAGGGAAGGGAAGGGAAGGTGTCACCCTGAATGCCCCCCATCCGTCCTCCCCTCCCCCCTCAATTTCCACCGTCCCGTGTGAACGTGGGCAGCCTTGCTGGCCCTTCCCCCCACCCCCCTTTTTCACTGGGGCAGAGGAGGGGGGGGCGAGACCCCCTTTATTTATTTATTTATTTATATATCCTTTTAATTGTTTTTTTAATGTTTGCATTGTATGTTTTTATCTGGCTATACACCGCCCTGAGTCTTTCGAGAGAAGGTGCGGTATATAAATTGGAAATAAAATAAATAAATAAAAATAAATAAATTTATTTTATTGAATTTCTATACCGCCCTTCTCCCTCGTAGCACTCAGGGCGGTGTACAGCCAAAAATAAAACCATGACAATATAAAAATGAAAAGCAATTTAAAACCATTAAATAAATTGGCCAAAAAACTCTAATAAAACAACCCCATTAAAATAGTAAAACGTTGTTATTATTTAGGCCTTGCAGTCTTGCAAAAAGACCCCCCCCTCCCCACTCCTCTTCTCCTAACACCCCCCCCCCCCCCGCACCTTCAGCCTGCCTGGTACCAGCATCCCCTCCCCTCCCTCCCCCTCCCCCTTCCCCCTTGCATTTCCCCATTCCCAGCGTCCCTATAAATAGGTGTTGAAACGGGCAGTGGACAAACAAGCCTGCAGAACTGTCAAGGGTTTTCGGCCTTTTGTGATTGTGAATGTCAAGGGCGCCCAGAGGATGACAACCTCTGTCTTTGACATACATGTCCCGGGTGGACTGTTGCTTGTATTTAACCACCTTTTCTTAAGCAACCTGCCTTCAGTCACTTTTTGGTTTGTTTGTTTTTGCCTGAAGGAGGATATGCAATCATGGGGATGGCGAAAGGCGGCTCAAGCCCAAAACTCTTTTAACATATATAATATGTGTTGTGTCTCGGTTAAGGTTTTATTGGCCGAGGAGGAGGAAGTGGTGGAATTATAAATCTCATCCAAATATATGTCATTTTGTACCATTAGGAAGCTTTTGTCACGAGAGCTTCGCAAGGAATTGTGGGGTAAATGATGTTTGCTTGGTTTGTTATTTGGTCCTAATCTTTGTTAGGAGCACAGTGTAAATGATTAGTTTACACTGTTGATCTCACTCTTAAGATCCGGCCATGAATGGCGTGAATGAGTTTTTAATGTTTTTAATTTTTAAATGTTTTTTATAATGATTTTTTAAAATGTATTGTCAGCCGCCCTGAGTCTTCGGAGAGAGGCGGCATATAAATTGAATTAATTAAATTAAATTAAATTAAATTAGTTCCCCTTGTGAACTATGGGGCAGATGGTTATTTTCTTGAAAGGGTTAGGAGAGAAATATGGTCTATCTGTAAAGCCTTTGTAAGAGAGGGTGAGTAAGGAAAAATGGATGCAGCTTCTGTTGATAATTCAATTTAATATGCTTCCTGTAAGAGACCTTCCAAAGGTTAATTACAAGAAGCTTCTCATTTCCTCCTTTTTTTTTTCTTTTTAATTAATTTAATTTGAATGATCTGAGATTGAGTATTTGAGAACTGGTACTTGTTTTTTAGAAGGCAAAGAGTGTGGATAGTTACATAAGGAAATAGAAAGGCATAATTGTTTACTCCACAAAATATTCTTACCTTGACTTTGCTTGACTTATTCTCTGAAGCCCCAGAGGGGAGGATCAAAAGTAATGGGTGGAAGCTTCTTATATCAAACTTAGAATTAGGGAAAAAATTTCTGACAGTGAGAACAATTAATCAGCGGAATAGTTTGCCTCCCAGAATTGTGGGTGTTCCATCAATTGAGGTTTTCAAAAATAGACTGGACAACCATATGACCCTCAGGGTATAAGATCTCCTGCCTTGGCTTAGATCAGACGACCTCCAAGATCCCTTCCAGCTCTACGAGGTTCTAAATATGCCTTGTAGTGAATTAAGTAGAATTGAACCATTGTATGTCTTTTACATTACAAACTATTCATCTCTGTTCAAAAGTACCATCTGTGATTTCTTTGGGATTGTCACATAGGTAACGTGTGCAATAGGTTGCAGTTGTGTTTGAATGTAAACTATGTGTCAATAAGAGGTCTTATTGCAAAACCTAAGCATATTTTTGCTACCTCTGAAATGAAGGGAGCAGGCCTGAAGCATGACTAGCTTTCTCTGAATTTAGATCATGATCTATAAGCTAACCTTGGCAAGTTTTGTTGCTGAAACTTCAACTTGTGGAAACGAAAGCCAGACTGCATTAGGTATTGCAGTTAGTCTTCATTTGACCATTTGTTCAGCGACTGTTTGAAGTTCCGGTGAGGCCGAATAAATGGTACTAAGGCCAGGCCCTAAAGGTACGGCCATTGTAGTGCCTGCAAGATCACATGATCAAAATTTGGTCACTTGGCAGCCCACCCACAATCATAGGGATATTTCAATTTACCACTACCACCTATCTGACCTCCAACACTTTTGACTACCTTCCTGTCCCTAGCTGACCTTCACTATCTTCCTCTGCTGATGATGCGTATCTGGCTTGGACCTTCACAAGCCAGATGCTGCTGCTCAAGGACTTCTTGAGGCCAACACCCACAGCCTTCTCCAGATCTCCCACGGCCTTCTTGCTAGGCTTCAGAAGATACCGGCAACCTCACAAGAAGGCCGTGTATGACTAGGAGAGGACATGCGAGACTTGGAGAAGGCTTCACACTTCCTCAGGAAGAAAGGGCCAGGCTGGGCGCACCTCAGCAGCAGCAGCAGCAGGAAGAAGAAGATGGCAAAAGTTAGCTGGGAGATGCAGGGCAGCGGAGGTGACTGGCAGTGGTTCAGGCTGGAACCACCGGTGGTGCTCGTGGTGGCGGGGCTGAAGTAGAGTGTCAGTGACGGTGGCAGGTAAGACTGTTGGACCTTTACTTGAACCCCAGCATTGCAGGTGTGAGGAATGCCAAAAGGGCAGAGATGGCCTTACTGAGGCTCAAGGCTGGGACAGTCCAAGCTGGGAATGGGTTGGTTCAGGGTGGGTCTTCACTTAATGACTGGATGGGATTCCCTTACAACAGCAATGGGGACTGCCGTGATTGCAATCCCCATTGCTGTGGTTGATTAATGTTGTGTTGCATGACAGCATTGCTTAGCAATGGAAATTCCAGTACCAATTATGATTAATTGAAGGCTACTGCAACTAATTATGCATGTTTCAGCAGCTTTGATTTGGATGGGTTATCCCTGGACTTTATTAATTTATTATTCACATTTCTATGCCACCCACTCTCTGAGGACTCTGGGCGGCTTACACCAAAGACAGTATACTAAATAGCATATTGCCCCCAACAATCTGGGTCCTCATTTTACCCACCTCGGAAGGATGGAAGGCTGAGTCAACCTTGAGCCAGTGAGATTTGAGCCGGTGAGATTTGATCCGTTGATCTGCTGAACTAGCAGTCAGCTGAAGTAGCTGCAGTACTGCACTCTAACCACTGCGCCACCTCGGCTTAATCAGTTGTAAAAGACACTACTGAATTAAATTGGAATGTTTGGTTCCAGTCATCTTTGACTTATGACCAGGGTGGATAAAAATCAATGATTTTTAAAAAAACAAAAACAAAAAAAATCAGATTTTTTTGATTTAAATTGGATTTTTTTGATTTTTATCTAATTTATTTTAATAAAAAACTTTTGGGGTAAAAATCTACCGTAAGATAGGTTTCTATTTAAGATACATAAATAATTTAGTTTATTCAGCATGAAATGGAGCTTAGTTATGTAGCATGAGGCTGTATATTCTGCAACACTGGGACTATCGGTGAGTCAACAGTGGGTCAAAGGAGTAGCAGAGATGACAGTTGCTCTTTAAAAATTATGATTTAAATCGAGTTGATTTAAATCAAGCCTTTTTACTAGTGATTTAAATCATGATTTAAATCATGATTTAAATCAACTCGATTTAAATCAAATCCATCCTGCTTATGACCATTGAAAGTTACGATGGACCCCACCCCACTAAAAAGATACTTGCAACCTGGTTCTGAAGTTCCAACAGCCACCCCTCCTCAGCGATCATTTGACTGCATTTTGGATGCTTGGTATCTGGCTCACATTTGCAGCATCCCATGGTCACATGATGACTATTTATAACATTTTTGTCAAAAACTGACATTTATTCCTGACATCTGACAAAAATGCCCCTAGCAAACAATGGGTTTGCTTAACCACCGTTGCAAAAAAGATTTGCAAAATCAAGTTGGTCGTATGATCCATTTTATCACCATTATGGCTGTAATTGTCAGGCTCCATTATGGTCATAAGTCAAAGACTAACTGGGCACCACCCTCTTCTGGGAATTAATGAAGTGTTCTTCAACTGTGACTCATGAGACAAGCCTGGATAAATTCCATGTAAATTTTGTTCGGTCCATAATAGGTATTTGAGATTATTTGAATTGGCATTCATTCATAAGGCAGAAATATTGTGGAATGTAACAATACTTGGTAGTATCAGTTCACCCTTTTACCAGGAAATCAAGATTGCAGCACACTTTTTATACTCTAGTGTTCAAGTTCTTTCTCAGGTATCTTTTGAGAACATAAGACATGTTCTTGTAGTTTCAATAGATACATGGAAGGCAAGTTGAAAGCAAAAATCGTGTTGCTTTGAAATGCTTCCCTCTGAGGCAAGGTCCAGATTTTCATCTGCAATTGTGTGTTAGGAAATCGTGTTCTCTTCGAGGCTTATAGGAAATCTGAGTATGTTGCCAAGCCGTGCCCTGTTACAGCATGGGTGCGTTGCAAAACTATTCTTCCTGCTTAGTCCTGAATCAGTATAGGTTTATGATTGCCATGTTCTTCTTTCTCTTTTAGCTCTTTTTTTTTTGTCTTTTATGTAAAATCTATATAAAATCCTCAGTAACCATAAAAAAACCCCCATGTAAGTGAAAGTTATTTTAAGTGAGAAGAGGCACTAGCATCATTTTATTTTCCAACTCTGATATTCTATGTTCTATTATAGTTTTATTAATGTTTAGAAGTACAGAGATAAAAGACTAATCAAAACTAAGGAAAATATATAAAAAAGAAGAAGTGGAAAGAAATAGAAAAAGAAAAGTAAGAAAAATGTGTCTAAAAGATTACTGCCACTTCCCTCCCTCTAGATAAGTCTAAACAATTTCACTAACTTAACACCTTCTCTAATATTTTTTTTAAATATCTTCTTTCCATATCTCATCCCTTTTCAATGATCAAATTGTCCATTTGCCAAAAATAGTAGCTTATTTATTTTAATCTTAAATAAATCCATGTTACAATCCAATTTATCACTTTCTCTTAAGAAATTGTTGGAAGAATAAAAGTCCCAATGACACACACATACACCCTTTTAACCAGGTCACACAATCACCTCAACCGTCTCTCATCTACCTGCAACTTCAAATAAAGAGACGAAGAAATCTTTTTACTAGCATTGTTAGTTGGGCGGCAATTGATTAAGCCTGGTCTCTCCAGGAAGTCAGCAAGAACTAATATGGTCCCCATTTATTTGTATTTACTTCCTTTGTTTATATTTATGTCCATACCTACACTTATTATCTTGTACATGTTTGACAAATAAATAATAAGGAAACATGAAAGGAATTACCTCAAGATAGGGGGAATCTTTTATCAGAATATTGCACCCTGATAACAGATCCCTCATAAAATTCCAAACCAAGGAAGAAATCTGTGATCACACCCCCCACAGGGCAAGAAACAACTTTCTCCCCCACCCCCGCATCTTCCCACATCCCCAGGGCAGGAATTCCTCAATTTACGCATTTAGCATACTTCATATCAAAGCCTATTACTTCATGATCAAAATTCATTGTTACTATAAGTAGTAGTACCACCCTCAGGGTTCTAATTCAGTAACCCACTTTTCATTAGCTGAATTGTGTGTTTTGTGTTTCTGCTGTCAAAATGAAGGCTACCTCCATTTCAAGCTGACATCCTTGGCTCGTTTACCCAGCTATGGAACGGACCAGATTTTTCTTCTAACAAAATAAAGCAGAAGACATCTCTCTCTCACACGCACCCCAATATTATAAAAAGATCTTTAAAGCTGTGAGGTCCTTATTCCTTCCAATCTTGGTTGTTTTCTTGCAGACATTTCATTACCAAACCTGATAACATCACTGATGATGTTACCTAGTTTGGTAATGAAATGTCAGCAAACAGACAACCAAACTCAGAGAGTATCAAGGATTCCATAATCCTGAACAGGGTGGATAAAAATCAATGATGTTTTTTAAAAAATAAAGAAAATCAGATTTTTTTTTATTTAAATCGGATTTTTTTGATTTTTATTGAATTTATTTTAATAAAAAACTTTTGGGGTAAAAATCTATCGTAAGATAGTTTTCTATTTAAGATACATAAATAATTTAGTTTATTCAGCATGAAATGGAGCTTAGTTACGTAGCATGAGGCTGTATATTCTGCAACACTGGAACTATCGGTGAGTCAACAGTGGGTCAAAGGAGTAGCAGAGATGACGGTTGCTCTTTAAAAACTATGATTTAAATCGAGTTGATTTAAATCAAGCCTTTTTACTAGTGATTTAAATTGTGATTTAAATTGTGATTTAAATCAACTCGATTTAAATCAAATCCACCCTGATCCTGAATTACAAATATTCTCTTCTACTGATCTTTAAAGCATCATTGTTTTCAGTTCTGCTCAAAAACAAATCCCATTAATAACTACAAGAAATCATAGGGTATCTATTTTAACCTCGGTCAGATAATTTCACTGTATGATCATTCTGTTTACTTTTTAAAAGCTTGATCTTTAATCCCATCAAATTCCAGAAATGGTTTTCTTATCATTTTCTCCTCTTCTTTCAGGAACAGCTTCAGTAGTTTAACATGTCCCTTTTGTAAATCCAAGATAAGAAAGCTTTCCAAACCATTTATTATTTTTATCCTCTTTTGATCACACTATAGAGACATCAGCTGGCTTCATTTGTAAATCCCTTGTGTCATCCTTTTCCATGTCACTCTTATATTCTGGCGTTTTAAAATCCATTTTTAGATTCACAGCATCTTTTTCCATGTCACTTTTGCAATCTGGCATGTTTTTAAAAGTCTAAATCCACATTCAAATCAGCTCGGTCCCTGTTTATCTAATAAAATCTGTTCTTCTATATCCTCTGTTATATATATATATATATATATATATATATATCTAACATACATACATACATACATACATACGTGTGTGTGTGTGTGTGTGTACAGTTAATATCTCGGGTTTCTTCCCGTGTAATTGTAAACATATCCTTAAAAGGGTAGTAGCGACGTTTCGACGAAATCACATTCGTCATCTTCTGGCTGAAGTTCTCGGTTTGGTGCTTATGGTCAAACTGTGTGATCGTAACTGACGTTTTTCTATGAAAAGAGGCAAAGGTGTATTCTGATCGGCGCTGTTGCTTGGTTGTGGGTTAATGGATAAGTTATCCATTAACCCACAACCAAGCAACAGCGCTTCCACCCAATCAAAATACAGCTACGTCATCAGCCAATCAGAGTACAACAACACTGTCGACCAATCAGAATACACCTTTGCCTCTTTTCATAGAAAAACTTCAGTTACGATCACACAGTTTGACCATAAGCACCAAACCGAGAACTTCAGCCAGAAGATGACGAATGCGATTTCGTCGAAACGTCGCTACTACCCTTTTAAGGATATGTTTACAATTACACGGGAAGAAACCCGAGATATTAACTGTACACACATATATACCCGTGAAAACTTATATAAACATATATATATATATATATATATATATATATATATATATATATATATATATGTAACAAACATATATATAACATATATATAACGGTATGTATGTATGTATGTATGTTATATACAGGGTACCCTGTTTTCCGCAAAATAAGACATCCCCTGATAATAAGCCCAATCAGGCTTTTGAGCGCATGGCAATAAGGCCAAGCACTTATTTCAGGGTTCCAAAAAATATAAGACAGGGTCTTATTTTCGGGGAAACACGGTATATATCAGACAATCTTGTAAGTCGTTTCTGAGTACATTGTTCCCAAACAGCTTTAATTTCTTCTACAGTTAAGTAGTATTGCTTTGTTCTATTAATGGGTCACTTTTCCTTTACTTATACTTTATTCCGTCTGGTTCCTTCTAGTCCATCTTCAGAGTCCCCTCTTATGATCTCTTTATTTTCTAACCAGGAAAAGAAATACAGGAGTATTTCTTACAGTTAATTTTAAAGTCTTCGTGTAGTTTTTGTAAAAAAATTAAATACCCCTGAGAAAATATTCAAGTCCACCTAGTCCCTTAACTTTCCACATTCTAGTCCTCCTTTGCCCTTTTACAAAAATTAAATCTTTTCTTTTTAATCCTTAGATTTACAAAGAGCTACTTTCCTCCTGGATAGAAGGAGATTCCCCCAACACAATAAAACATGTTCTTCAGAACATAAAATAAATAGGATTGGAAGGGACCTTGGAGGTCTTCTGGTCCATCCCCCTGCCCATGGCAGGAGAGCCTATACCAGTGATGGCGAACCTATGGCACGTGTGCCACAGGTGGCACGCAGAGCCATACCTTCCGGCACGTGAGCCGTTGCCCTAGCTCAACTCCAATGTGCATGTGTGCGCCAGCCAGGTGGTTTTCGGCTGGCCCCGCCCACGCCTCCCCTCCCAGGACCATGTGGTCCGTTTCTGTGGCCCGTTTTTGGATATCAGGTAAGTACAGGGCTCGTGTGGAGGCTCCGGGAGGGCATTTTCGGCCTCCGGGGGAGGTGGGGAAGCCATTTTCGTCCTCCCCAGCCTCTAGGAAAGCTTCTGGAAGCTGGGGAGGGCAAAAAGTGGGCCTTTTGGGCCCACTGGAAGTCGGGAAATGGGCCATTTCCAGCCTCCAAAGGGGTGGGGGAGGCGGTTTTTGCCCTCTGGAGGCTACAGGTAGGCCTGCTAGGCCCAAAATGGGGTGCGAGGGGGCGCATGCACGGGGGGCGGGGTGCAGGGGGGCATTGAATTGTGGGTGTGGGCATACACGTGCACGACCCACCCATCCCCGCTTTGGCACGCAATGGCAAAAAGGTTAGCCATCACTAGCCTATACCATTCTGGACAAATGGCTGACCAGTCTGTTCTTGAAAACCTCCAGCAATGGAGCTCCCACAACTTCTGAAAGCAAGCTGTTCACTGATAAACTGTCTCTGTCAGGAAATTCTTAGTTTTAGATTGGATCTCTCTTTGATAAGGTTCCAGCCATTACTCAATTGTTCATCCTATGGTTTATCATATGGAAGGTTCTTAACTTCTAGAAATCAGTAACGAACAACATCCTAAATTAATTAAGGAAGGAAGTGGGTGAATCCAGTATCTGAAGGCTCTGGACTGGCCTAGGCAAGATGTTTCCCTCCCCTGCTCCCAGAATCAAAGATAGCTATTTTACAATCACTTTGCAAGGAGATTCTGCATGGAGCAAATTCTTGTGTCTGATCTCTTTGATTTGGAGGGTAGTTCTGAGGTGGTTCAACCAGTTTATAAAACGAAATGCTTTAGTAATTTGGCATAATCCGTTGTATACGTAATTTATAGACATAATCAAGCTGGGAAACAAATATACGCATGTTTGTCCCACAAAAATATATAGGAATCTGTTAAGAGTAGCAGGCAATTAACAGGATGGGATATGAATCACAGTATAATTACTGTCTTGGACAATTTGTTCCAGTTTTCTATTTACCTTTCTGTAGAATCAAAGTGTCCTGTGTTTTCTATAATACATATTATAGCAGCCTGTCATTGACTGATTTGTACAAGATTTGTCAGTTTTTGTTTTTTTTAAAAAAATCGGTTTAACATAAGCATCATCCGACTCCCAATTCACTTTGGATGGCTCAGTTTGGACAAAGAGAGGTCCCAGATTCAATGAACTGTTTTCTTCTATCTCATTTTTACCACAGCATTGGATGTGTGTTGGATAGGGGTATCACAGCGGAATACATGTAATTACTGTACTTAACAGCTGCCGTACTCTTGTTGTTCAGTCAGTATCATAACATGCTTTTCAGTTGTTTGGAGAAAGCACATACATAATTCAAAATTCTGGTCTGTTGGGATTTGCTTCCCTGTTTGTTCAAAGTGAATTAAGTGTTCACTAACTGAATAATTACTGTTGGAAAAAAAGCGCATGTAAGTTTAACTACCACTTTTCTTTTTCCCCCTGTAGGAATCTTGGCATCCAGCGTTGTCCTGATTCTGTCACAACGATCGCTTTTCAAGTTTTATATGATCAGCTGTGCTTTCCTGCTAGCTGCAACGTCAGTGTTGGTGAACTATTACGCTTTTTTGCACATAAACTTCCACAGTGCCTATTACACAACACCTTTTGGAGTTCAGCTCCTTCCTCATAAAGGACCTTCCTTATGGATGGCACTCTCTGTCCTTCAGCTTGCCTTTGGGATTGGTTATGTTGCTCTCTTAAATATCGACTCCATATATTCTCAGCTCATCATCTTGGATTTATTGCTTCCCATCGTAGGCTTGATCTTCGACTTACCTTTACACTTCAGACAGATTTTAGTCTTTGCATCAGGTTCCATTTTGACGTTACACAGCTTGGTTATTTTATTTACTAAAATGAAATGGGTCTACTACTCCGCAAGGTACGTCTATCTTCTCATAAGGCATATGTATCGCATTTACGGATTACAGTTGTTGCTGGAAGACACATGGAAAAGGATTCGCTTTCCAGACGTGCTGCGGATTTTTTGGCTATCGAGACTGGCGATTCAAGCTGCCGTGCTGCTGTATGTTATTAAAGCAACCGAAACGGACCCGAGCATGAAATTCTACATGATTTCTTGGGATAATTTCTGGGAATTACTTTGCAGCCTTATCATCAGTGGATGTGATTCCACGCTAACCGTATTAGGCATGAGTGCTGTAATTTCATCTGTGGCTCATTATCTGGGGCTGGGTATTTTGGCCTTTATTGGGTCCACAGATGAAGATGATAGGAGGCTTGGTTTTGTGGCACCGGTCTTGTTTTTTATTTTAGCCCTCCAGACTGGCTTAAGTGGGCTAAAGCCAGAGGAAAGACTGGTCCGCTTAAGTCGAAACATGTGCCTTTTACTCACGGCAGTCCTGCATTTTATCCACGGGATGACCGACCCTGTGCTCATGTCTCTGAGTGCCTCCCATGTCTCCTCGCTTCGCAGACACTTCCCCGTGCTTTTTGTCTCCGCTTGCCTCTTCCTCCTCCCGATTTTGCTTAGCTACGTCCTCTGGCATCACTATGCACTAAATACATGGCTGTTTGCCGTGACAGCCTTCTGCGTGGAACTCTGCCTCAAGGTCATTGTCTCTATCACTGTGTACGTACTGTTCATGATCGACGGCTACTATAATGTTTTATGGGAAAAGCTGGACGATTATGTCTACTATGTTAGATCATCAGGCAATATCATTGAATTTATATTTGGAGTAATAATGTTCGGCAACGGTGCTTACACCATGGTCTTTGAATCAGGAAGCAAAATCCGGGCGTGTATGATGTGCCTGCATGCCTATTTCAACATTTACCTGCAAGCAAAGAATGGCTGGAAAACGTTCATAAATCGTAGGACGGCTGTGAAGAAAATCAACTCCCTTCCGGAGGTCAAAGGGGAGCGATTGCAGGACATAGACGATGTGTGCGCCATCTGCTATCATGAATTTACCACGTCCGCCCGCATTACTCCATGTAACCATTACTTCCATGCGCTTTGCCTTCGGAAATGGCTCTACATCCAGGAGACGTGTCCAATGTGTCATCAAAGAGTTGACATTGACGAGAAGGAGAACCCCAATCTCTCCAATAACAACGCCTTCGTGGCCCCCGATGAAAATGACCCCGATGAAAATCCCGCCCGGGGAGGAGGAGGAGGGGAAGGAGCTGCTGCTGCTGAAGACGAACTCAACGACGAGAGTACGGAGAGCGAAGAAGAGACAGAGAGCTCAACTCAGTCCAGTGCCACAGTACCTGAACAGCCCTCTGAACACCAATCCTGACCCTGTGCTCGAGTTAAAATGGCAGATCCCCGAACCCTGCGGGTGTTTGTGGAGTTCAGCATTGGAATAAAAGCTTCACTTCGTCAACTAAGCACAAGAACGCCATGTCCAAAATTGTTGAATCTGTGAATGAGTTGTCATTTTACTGTGATGTGCTACTGTAAATATGGCTGGTATTAATGCTGGTCTCTTTTGCGACCACTTTAAAACTTTATGTACATTATTGTACATGGAATAAAATGTTTTCACCTATTTTTTTAAGACGTCGAACAAAACACTCCTTAATTAATATAAAATTACGGTGTGTGTACATTATATCCAAAACCCCTCACGTGTTGATAGTTTAAAAGCCAGGGGCTTTTAAGATAAGAATGGAATGCCATATAAAGAGGGACATTTCAATCTCTCTTCATTTCAATCCTGGACAAAAGTTAAAAATGTTCTATTTAAAATCATAACACATCATTTCTAGCTTGACAGCTAAAAATGAAAGCTTAGGTTTCCTTGAAAGATAGCGTTCCTTCTAGTATTTATTTATAGAAGAAAACACAACCTTGGGAAATGAAGGAAATACATTTATTTATGGAACTCTCTTATAACTTTTTTAAGCAGAAATCTGGTTATTGTGTGGTTACACAATAAAATTATCTGAATTACCGGGAAAGAAAAATATTTCTAAAATGCCAGAAAATTCACAATAAAGGCGAGGATTTCCAGACATGTATTTTTAACTATACCATCCTGTATGGGAAACATACTTTTAAATAATGATTTCAGAATTAGGGAGTAGACTTAGATTATTTTATTTTATGAACAGAATTAACTGGATTTACATATCTGGAAAGAAAGTTTTAATAGTGTTGTTATACATAATATTGGCCAGTTCTAATGGCTCCTCTTCACGAACTGTTGCTAGTATTTCCAGTATCTGGCTACAATGAAACAAACAGAAATGTTATAGAAAAAAGAATAATTTATAGAAGATCATGACAACTTTTGATAAAATTGCATGAAAGATATGTAAGCCATATTTGTGATTTTTATTTTTTTTTTAAAAAAAACAGTTTTGGAGTTGCATTAACTAAATGCCACACTAAATGATGATCTTAACGAAACAGCAATGAATCTACCCTAACTTGTATGCTTCTCGGTCTCCTTGTGATTGGGAAAAGGCTGGAAGTTTTGGTTATGACTGACCAGTTTTTATCACGGAAGCCTGGAATGGTGGTTAATTTAAAAGCATGTTTTATCAAGCCGTTTGAAGCAATTAAGGTTAGCCTGAATTTGTGGGATTGATACAATAGCAGATTAATACTTCTCAGTGCCATCTTGTTGGCCACTGTTAAATTGCAAAAATAGATGGTATCTAGATATGCTCCAACAAAATAAATCTCAGGTTGTTATGCTGCACTGAAGAAATGGAAGTTCAGAAATACGTTTTATAAAGTATTATATTCTTTCGCTGCGACTTACATAAGAGTTAGACGCCAGCACGCCCCATTTAAAGCTTTGTAATTTGAGCCTGTCATGGCTAACTCATTAGATCAGCTTCAAGGGGACTAATCATGACTAATCTCTCCTGGATTGAAACTCTTGACAGGAGCAGCAAACAGTACTTACATTATATGGCAAAGTTCATTTCTGTCCTTTAGGCAGTGTCCCGCTTCCCATTTCTTTTTGGTTGGAAATGTGGTTTGTACAAATTTTGAGCCTGCGTGGGTGTTTTTCACTCCACACCAGGGAGCATCTAATCAGAGAATAATTTTTTAAAAAAAAAAGAGTGGTAGCTTTATAACTCTTTTCAGGAACTTGAACATTTGTGTCTTTTATTCCTGCTTGTCTCATTTCCTCCTTATACGTACAGTATATATCTTTCACGTGGCACTTCGGGAATAAATTAAAAATTCTCATTTGATTTCTTAAAAATTGTGATAGGCAGTAAATACAGGTGGTCCTAGATTTACGACCACTATTGAGCCTTAAATTTCTGTTGATAGGTGAGACATTTGTTAAGTGAGTGTTGCCACATTTTATGACCTTTCCTGCCAGTTAATTGAAACGCTGCAGTTTTTACATTCCTAGCACGGTTGTTAAGTGAATCTGGCTTCCCCATTGATTTCGCTTGTCAGAAGGTCGCAAAAGGTGATCACGTGACCCAGGATATTGCAACCGTTTGAATGGTCATTAAATGAATAGTTGTAAATTGAGGATTACCTGTATACAAATGGCTTTTACTAGTATCTGCAAGTGCAGACTGAATATAAAACAGCAACATCAATACAATTATTCCAAAAACACTGCATTCCTCCATAGGTTGGCTTATTCAAACCCTGATTTAATGAACCATTTGGAGGGAAAGGATGTCTGTTAAATTCTCAACTTGGTGACATCCAAATGAAAATGTGCCTATTTTAGCTAAAGCCCATTAAACTAAGGTTCTACTGTATCTGATTTCGGTAACGGAAGAGATTGTTTGAAATACTGTGTTAACAAGCTTCCACTGAAACTTGTCTGAATCTTATTACCCAGCCCTTTTGGAACAGTCTTTAATTACAATTTGCTGTCAATATAATATAAAATAAATACTAAGGCACTCTATTTGGTAAAGCTTGCTCCACCAACATATTCATTTAAAATGTATTACATAAACAGATTCTGAAGGGAAAAAAAGATTACCGAGCACAAAGTTTGATATATTTTTCTGCTCTTACCTAGCTTACAGCCATATGTAAGAAGGCCTGTACATAGCTAGTTGGTTGATGGAAAGATCCCACCAGATCATGAAGCTATAGAGCCGTGATGGCGCAGTGGTTAGAGTGCAGTACTGCAGGCTACTTCTGCTGACTGCCAGCTGCCTGCAATTTGGCAGTTCAAATCTCACCAGGCTCAAGGTTGACTCAGCTTTCCATGCTTCTGAGGTCGGTAAAATGAGGATCCAGATTGTTGGGGACAATATGCTGACTCTGTAAACCACTTAGAGAGGGCTGTAAAGCACTGTGAAGTGGTATATACGTGTAAATGCTATCACTATTAAACCTTTGTTTCATCTACTTTGGAGAAAGTGAGTAGCACATAAGGGTAGCCGTGTTCTACCAGTATTATGCTCTTCCTCAAAAGCCGCCTTCATAGATTGCTGTCAAAACAAGCACAGTGCAAAGTTTGCCCTTATGTATTTGCATCACAAAACGGATGCAACAACTTACACATAGGTTGTGTTTGCATGATGAGACAGGTTTTGCCACTTGCCTCCCCCAAAATGGTACTTTCCAGATACCTTGGCAATGCAAGTCTCAACTTCAGTCTTGTTTAGGATTATGAAAGTTATGGGCCTAATAGACACACAAAGGGTATCAGGCTGGATTTTGCGGATAATAGAAAGGTATAATCCAATATTTGACAAGGATCTGGCAAAATGCTTGGGAGCAGAACAATTTGGAGTTCCTTCTCTGCATCGTGCTGTTTTTGAGGCTGGTTCAATAGTTTTCTGGAAGTGTTGTCTGGAGCACATTTTTATTTACAAGACTTGCTTCCAGAAACCCAGCGAACTGTCCCCAGAATGGCATGATTCAGAACAGGAATGGAAAATTCCAGGTTTCTTTGGAATATTTTGTTCCTGAATCTATCAAAGGACTGACAATTTTTTTTAAAGGGCATTTCCCCTTTTCATCAATGAATTAGGTGTCCAGATAATCATGCTAAGCTAACCCGAAGGTGCTTTTCCAAAAGGCAACTAGACTTTCTTGGGGTTTTTTTTAAACGTTTCACTTCTTATTCAAGAAACTTTTCCCGTTCTTACCCAAGAAGCTTCTTGAACGAGAAGTGAAATGTTTTCAAAGAAAAAACCCACTTGACTTTTGGAAAAGCATCTTTGAGACAACCATAACCTGGGGGATTTAGAGTCTCCATAGACATACCAAGCTAACCTTGCATCTGGCCTGTGATTTGGATGCACCATCTCAAGATTGCAACCCAAATATATCTCTGATCTAAAAGAGTTTTGAAAATGGTAAAAGTGAGAGCAAAGTGACTTACCTGTCTCTATCATTAACCTTTCGCTGGGAATTGACTTCACCGTTTCTAGGTTGGCTTCAGTTTTCAGAGAGCTGGAAAATAATTTTAGAAGTTTGTTAGATGAAATTGTTTCTCGCTTGTTATTGTTGGGGAGTTCATCAAAAAAAACAACTGCTCCCCAAATTCAATGAATAATTTTTGTTTTTTGAACTGGTATTGAGCATTCTCCAATATTGTGCTTCTAATCCCATTGACATTAGATTGATTTTTTTTCCCCCAATTAAAAACTAGGAGAGCAACAATGCATGAAATTTAAGTTGAATTCAAGTTGAATTCTTCTATATCTCTGGATACATTAGAAGCTCTAGGGGCTTCTAAAGCTAAATGTCACATAGTTTTATATCCTGTTCACTCTCTTCTCTAGTATATCTAACTGAGATTTAGATTATTGTATATTATTGACTTTTAATTATTTTTCTTAGTTATGAGGGTAACATAATTGCAGTACTTTAGAAAGTTAATGTGGCCCATCAAACACGGTACAGACAGCCCACTAGCATCTTTTGTTCTTGTTTCCTGCTTCAAGCTTCAAAAAATAAGGTCTTTCTATTTTTCATATCCCTGGCAAGACAAACTACATCCGGGTGAGCAACTCTGGCAACTTTACGACCTGAGGACTTCAACTCCCAGAATTCCTGAGCCAGCTAGCTCAGGAATTCTGGGAGTTGAAGTCCACAGATCGTAAAGTTGTCCATCTCTGCACTACGTGGTTAATGATCTATCTTAATTTTTTTTTAAAAAAGCCACAAATACCTACCAAATTAAAAATGAATGCTTGAGGGAAGAGAGTTAATGTTTAAAATAACTTACCAACCATTAATACCTATATAAAGATCCAGATCTATTAGAGCTGCCGCTTCTTCTTTGGTGCCATCAAAAGAGTGAACCTATAAAAATAATTACAAGCATATATATCGTAAGACGGAAGGTAAATGTTTGTTAATGTGGGCAGTCCTCAACGTATGACCATGATGGAGTCTGCCCGTCACAATCATTGCGAAAGTCATAAAGCAGGTCACCCCGTAACCCGGTCAGATCTTAATTACATTTTTTTTGTAGGAGGGGTTAAGTAAACCCATTGTTTACTTAAAACCCAGAAACGCTGATCACATGATATGGGGTTGCTGAGCACCCGAAATGCAGTCATGTGACTTCAGGGAGGAGGGATGGCCATCGGAACTTCAGATCGTAAGTATTCCTGAGGAAGTCTGTCGTAACTTTTAATGTCACTAAGGGAGTGAGTCATAATCTGAGGACTATCTGTACTCAGTCATACAGTTCCCTTTAATTATTTTTGTTGATGTTTCTAGATGTCATCCAGCAGCTGTGCATGCATGAAAAATGTGAGAAAAAATTAGCAATTCTGCCTAGGAAGGTGACGTGGCTGTTCCCTTTTTCACAGCTGTGTCATTCTTTGTGCTACCCTACCAGATGCAGGTACCCTAGTCTATCCGAGTTCAACTTCTAAAAATGGCTAGCAAGGCCCAAGGTTGACCAATTCATGGAAGGACACTGCCAAATTTAAAATAAATAAGATTCAGGGTTAGGATTAAGGTTCACAGAAATCCCAATTCATAACAAAAAGAAAAACTTGGCTTGATGCTAGATCCAAACTGCTATTCCTTCCACTAGAGTTTTAGAAGGCAAGGTTTGGGCAAAGAATGCAGACACGGAGAGAAATCTCTTAACCTATTTGTAATGCAAATATAGCAATAGACTTTAAATCACCAAAAAAGTGTAATGCTGAAAAACATTAAAGCTGCATTGCACCTACCACTCCTCCCGTACATCTCTCTCTATTTCGTCTCATTATATCTGTGGAAAAGAAGAATTTGATTTTAGAATCTTAAGAGCGTTTGTTCCCTCAAAAGTACACATTTGTACTTCTAATTTTCTAACAAAACTCACCTAGGAATTCTGGGTGCGAATTCCTACAGTGCAAAAACATTGGCAATTTGGCTTGCTCAGATAGATCAAACTGTTTTTCAAAATACCTGAAAGAAAATAAAAATTGTATTTACCAGTCACTGAATCCATAGCGTTTATACGGCTGCTCAATTCTTACAATATGATTCTGGATGACAAAGCCAATACATCAGGTAAAAAAAAAAAGATTTCAGGAACAAAGTAATAATTGGCTTCAAACCATTTTAGAGAGCCAGCAATTGGGAATCACACTTATTACCCTCTTCCAGACAGGAGTTCTAATAGTCCTGATCCAAATGCCCAAGAAAACAGCCGAATTACCTCTGAACTGTGAAAGGGCCTTAGCTGTGCCATGACTAACGCAGGTCTCCAAACAGAGGTGTGCAGAAAATCCAGATCTCTTTTGCGATCTTCCATCAAAAGAGGCAAATATTTTAAAAGTTTACATATATTTGTAAACCAACACATTCTACATCTTGCTAGCCTGATACAGGTAGTCCTCAATTTACAATCTTTCATTTAGCCAACCAAGTTACAACAGAACTGAAAAAAAGTGACCATCGGTTCTTGCACTTACAAGCATCACAGGTAATGGGAGACAGCTGGGAAGGTTGCAAATGGGGATTACGTGAAGCCCAAAGATGCTACAACCATTGCAAATTATATGCTGGCTGCCAGGCGTCCAAATTTTGATCATGTGACCACACAGTCTGATTTATTTAACGACTAAGCAGGGCTTCGCTTAACAACCGTGGCAAAAAAAATAATAACAATTCTTGTTAAAATTGTGGTTCTTAAGTCAAAAGACCTCCTGCAATGTCGAGACCAAAAAGGGATGTTGAACATCCTCTTATTGTGAGCATCCAGAGGTGTGTGACCAACTTTTGCCAAATGCTAGGTAAGGCATCCAGCAAGACAACCCACGTTAATGAAGTTTAGTAAAAATGTTCTTTTGTTATACCTTAACAATAATTTAGAATAACAGAGTTGGAAGGGATCTCGGGGTTCTAGTCCAACCCCCCTGCTTAGGCAGGAAACTATACCATTTCAGACAAATGGTTATCCAATATCTTCTTAAAAACTTCCAGTGTTGGAGGATTCACAACTTCTGGAAGCAAGTTGTTCCACTGATTAATTGTTCTAACTCTCAGGAAATTTCTCCTTAGTTCTAAATTGCTTCTCTCCTTGGTTAGTTTCCACCCATTGCTTCTTGTCCTGCCTTCAGGTGTTTTGGAGAATAGCTTGACTCCCCCTTCTTTGTGGCAGCCCCTGAGATATTGGAAGACTGCTATCATGTCTCCCCTAGTCCTCCTTTTCATTAAACTAGACATACCCAGTTCCTGCAACCGTTCTTCATATGTTTTAGCCTCCAGTCCTCATATCATCTTTGATGCTCTTCTCTGCATTCTTTCTAGAGTCTCCACATCCTTTTTACATCGTGGCGACCAAAACTGAATGCAATATTCCAAGTGTGGCCTTACCAAGGCATTATAAAGTATTATTAACACTTTACTTCATGTGATTTTATGTTACTTTTTTTGTTCCTAAAAACTGTCCCCCCACCCCCTCGCATTTCATTTAGCTTTTCTTGGCTGACTAATTCCTGAGCAAAGATAACCCACTTCACTTCGTAGCGTTTTACTCTGTGGCAACAGCTTCCAGGGAGGGAATCTGCCCTATGGTGTGGACATTTTCCCCTTTGGGGAGAAGAGGGAGAATTGCCCTCTGGGCTTTCACATCCCACATGTAGATGCAGCTTGAAGCCTGGTTTCCTCATCCTAGCCATCCAATTTTACGACTGTTTCCGCTCTTATCAGAATGAGCAGAACCACAAGATCCATAATGAAAATCTTGGCAGCCCTTACGCTGTCGAGACGGATAACGGGATTTGGAAACAGAGAATCTCTCTTATGACTCAGTCTGAGGATAAGCAGAGGAGGGTTGACTTGCTCTTTGTTTTTCCTTCAGCTTAAAATAGGCTGGAGATGTTTTAAGGCTTTTAATGGACATTCCTGAAAAAAATCCCTATAGAACTGTGATGGTGAACCTATGGCACGCGTGCCACAGGTGGCACGCCAAGCCTTCTCTGCTGCCACATGCGCTGTCGCCCCAGGTCAGATCTCCATGGTGTTTCTTTCGTGAGCTTCTGTTTCCCTGCAAATGACTGTTCTACCCCAGCTCCGGATTCCCAAGGATTGTGACACACACCAACGGTCCTTATCAAAGTTATAACGTATCAAGAATAAACAAAGTCCGGCAAAGATTGGCAACCAGCCCAGAAAACAAGATACAATAAGACACTCACTCTTCAAAAATGCTCTGTAATAATTACGTTGTTTCCAGCAAGAAATTACTAACTGCGTGCGACTTAAATAGGCTAAGGGAGTGGCCAATTATCCTCAAGCCTTACTCTCGAGGAGACCTCCTCCTCCTGAGTAGCCATTCCTGCCTTTTGACAGCCCTGCGTGCTCGAGCATTGAGGAGAGGCTCCTCCACTTCGCTCTCTCCACTTGAAAGAGCCTCTGGAGGTTCTGAAGGCCCAGGCTGAGTCTCTACCTCTGGCACCATATCCTCTTCAGCCTCCTCGCTGTCCGACGCGAGCGCCAGCTGCGCAGGCTGCTGGCGCGACCTCACACCAGCCTCCTCGTCGGGATCAGCCATGATCCGCGCGGGCCGCTGGTGAGCCACAACAATGACGAAACAGAAGCTCACAAAAGAAAAAGATCGTACCTCTTGCTGCTCTGCCGGTGTTGGGATGCCCCACCTCCCGCCGGCCAGCTGGTCTTTGGGTCTGTGCTGCGCATGAATGCATGTCCGCATGCATGTGCACGTTCGTGCATGCACATGTTTGCGCGCGCACACACATTTCAGTTTGGCCGTGTGCGCAGTTTGGGTGCTTGGTGCCTAAAAGGTTTGCCATCACTGCTATAGAACAGTACACAACACGGAGGTTAAGAAGACAGGGTGGCCAGTACAATGTTATTTGAAACAATAAATAAATTTCTTACTTGAGTTGGATGTCTTTGGGGCAGAATTCTAATCTGTCGAAGTCTGGAAAGGGGAAAACAAGACAGTGAAGAGGCCTTCTAAAGACTGCCATGAACAAACAATGTACTTACGCCAGGGAGTTAATACCTACCCAGGCCACACTCCCCAATTGCAACCACCTTCCCTTTGTTCTTCTCAGCTAAATCTTGCAACTCCTCTAAGTACTGGTTGGGATTACCCTGATCGAACGCTCCACAGCGAGTGGGATGGCAGCCAACAGTACTGTAAAACATTTCTGAAATCAGACCATATGAAAGAGTTGATATAACTAATGCAGACTGTATTAATTAATAAAGATAAAGGGAAAATAATCACCTGCTCTGTCCGTATACACAGATAGTCCTCGACTTACGACCATAATTTCTGTCTCTAAGCGAGAGTTTTGCTATGTGAGTTTTGCTCCCTTTGAAGACCTTCCTTGCCACAGTTGTAAAGTGAATCACTGCAGTTGTTAAATTAACATGGCTGTTAAGTGAATCTGGCTTCTCTGTTGACTTTGCTTGTCTGAAGGTTGCAAAATGTGATCACGTGACCCCAGGACATTGCAACCGTCATAAATATGAAGCAATTTTCAAGCATCAAAATTAAATCACGTGACCATGGGGATGCTGCTGTGGTGGTAGGTGTGAAAAAAAGGTCATGTCACTTTTTTCAGTGCTGTCGTTAACTCTGAATGGTCACTAAACGAACTATTGTAACTCAAGGACTACCTGTATTGTCTTGCATCGTGGATGTTGCTTTATGTTTTTCGCTAGTGCATTGTACTAGCAAAAGAGGTTACGATTCCCTGCCTGCAAGGATTTGTAGAAACGAAAGCGTAGGAATTGCAACCAATTCATTCTTCTGCATTAAAGCCAGTTCCTCTCTAGGTAGATGCCTGAAGTGACCATTGTCAGCTGCCTCTCAAGCTTTTCCTGGAGATCCTCCTCACATACAAACAAGCATGTTACACAAATACATACATGTACAGGTAGTCCTCGGCGTACGACCAAAATTAAGCCCAGGATTTATGCTGCTAAGTGAGAAATTTCTTAAGTGAGTTTTGCTCCATTGTACGACTTTTCTTGCCACATTTGCTAAGTGGAATCACTGTCGCAAAAGGGGATCGATCACATGACTCCAAGACACTGCAACTGTCTTAAGTACATGCCAGTTGCCAAGCGTCCAAATCTTGATCATGAGAATGCTGGTTGTAAGTGTGAAAAATGTTATAGATCACTTTTTTCATTGTCATTTTAACTTTGAACTGTCACTATATGAATGGTTGTTAAGTCGAGAACTACCTGTACTCGCCATCTCCCGATTTCTCTCCTCCCATGTCAAGCCCTTGCTTTCATTATGTGACTACTGGATCCTCCACATATTCTTTTCTCAGTAAGGGTAAGATAAGCAACTTCCCTAATTTGCAGGTACAGGGAAAGTTTCACTTCCCTTTTAAGCAAATACAAGTGTGGGATAATTCAAGCATTCCACTTAAGGGTGGCACATGATATAAGGAAAGAAATACCATTGGTTTGGGCCAGCTGAAGGGCATCTTTACTATCTTGTAAATTTCCACCTGTGATGATGAGCTGAAATGAAGAAAAAAAAAGATGTAAATGCTAATTTCCTAACCCCAAGTTTAATACGCTTTGGGGGGGACATGAACTGAGAGTCAACAGCAAGGAAAAGCGGACAGTTCAGACAATAAAAAGGAACACATCTAAAAACATTTAATGCCAGAGTTACCTTTTGAACCCCAGTTTTGATTGCTCTGTCTATTACATCCAAGAAATCATCTGCAAATATATAGATATATATGTTAAATTTAAAATCCATATTTTTAAAACACAGTGACAATCACATTTATAACTGTTCCCAATTTCTATTTCTGGGGGGGAGGGGGGTGTTGTTCAAAGCTTTGTAACAATAAACATTGCAATCATCTTATGCCATCTTAATTAAATTGTAAACCTGAATGTAGCATTCCACTCTTTTCAACTTTTTGACAAGACAAATATTGTTGTGTACAAATGCAATATATATGTAGAGCCCTGATATATTTTCCAACAGAACTTCAAAGGAATGGCCTTCTCCAAATTGATGGGATCACAGCTAGCAATGACTGATGAGGATTTGGGACAGTATTTGAAATCACAAGCAACTCCAGCTTCCTCCATTGACTTTCCTTATTGAGAGCCTCTTGGGAAGACCACAAATTGTGATCACATGACCCTGGGGTGTTGCAATTGTTGTAAATACAGATTCCATAGTTCTGAACTTGCAACTGTTCATTTAGTGACTGTTTCAAGTTACAACACTTAAATATTTTGGACACATAATCAGTGAAGACGACCATGAAGCTTTGAAAAAAAATGGAAAGCGGTCGAAAAAGCAACTGATAGTACAGAAAGTGATAGTACTCTTCAGTGAACAAGTGAATGAACATCAAATAAAATACACGGAGGCCTCCATCTTAGAGGTTTCTTTCCTTTTCAGGGTCCAGAGAAAATACAGCGTGAAAAGGTCTACTTATAGTTATTATTCTGCATCTACATACCCCAACATCTGGTGTTGGGAATAAACCAATAAAAAGCTTTACCTTTATGTTTTTGGGTGCCTCTGTATATACCTCTGAACATAGGATCGGTTAAGTTAACACCAATATCTAGTTAAAAGAAAAAGCAATAATTAGCTGTTAATTGGGTTGAGGGCAGGTATATAATTTTGCTCCCTGCAGCAAAGGTAATCTTTGCTTTTCAGCATCTTCTCAAAGCATCCCTCACTGCAGCTCGTTGACGGAGGAGACCCTTCATTAAAACCCTATTGGCTCGATTCCTATGATGCCCTTCAACAGGTCCAGAAAAAAAGGTCAGAAGGTCAGCAGAATGACAGAGTTGGAAGGGACCTTGTAGGTCATCTAGTCCAATCCCCCCATTCAAGCAGGAGACCCGACACCATTTCTGACATATGGCAGTCCAGGCTCTTCTTGAAAGCTTCCAGTGATAAACTCCCATAACAAGCTAATCTTGGGTAATGCTAATTATGTGTGTGTGTGTGCGTACCAGCATTTTGTGTGCAGACAGATGTGGCTCAAGGAGTTGTGCCAACCCAGAACTAACATGCATTCCCTAAACCAGAACCAGCAGGTTGTGTGAAGGCAGCCCCCAAAATCCAAGCTGGGATTTTCAAGAAGCAACTGGACTTTCTTAT